>NC_080645.1:8552000-8888000 GCF_027579445.1 Ammospiza nelsoni
AGCACTTGCTGTGTTTTCAACAGATCATTATATGAAGTTGTCAGAACATTAAGAGTTCCACAAAACAATTCAGATCGTTGCTACCTCAGGGGATGAAAACTTTCAATCAACAAATTCTTAAGTCCTCATCTGCTTTTTCTGAATAAATATCAGCCTACCACTAAAGGTGTCATACATAATGTTCTCTGCTGAGTTTGTAGTGCCAGAGAAGTGATGGCCCAGCTTCCAGTCTTGTACAGTTAATAATGCAAGAACTGAGACAGTTTAGAGCATAAACATTGAGAAGCACCAGTCACCAACCAGGTACTGCTGGTCAGGGTCATCAGAACGCAGCAGGTGAATGAATCTCCCCACAAGACTCTGCTCATCTGCAAAGTCCTCAGGGTCAGGATCTTCAGCAGGCTGATCTGGCTGATCCTGGATCAGCGTGGATACCAAATTCATGATAGCATCAACCTATAAAGGTAATAGAAGCTCTGTTTAAACTACAGTAGACCATAAGCATAAATTGCCAGCAACTGGGAACATCTTTACAGCCACTCATAGTGGTGATGCTTCAGACATATGTGCCTTAGACCCTGAAGAAGGGTCCCTCTCAGCACAAGTGGGACAGGGCAGCACAGCAGCGCAGAGGAAATTCAGATTCCAAAAGCAATGCAGCCTTCTTTAGATAGCAGACCCAGTTTTGAAGGGATTCAGGGTCTTTTTTCACACCTAACAGATTACTGTCTAGGCTGAGGTGTGGTAAATCAGAAGTAGCCTCTAGGATGAGGTTAGGGAAGAGACTTTTAAGAACACGGGAGGAAGAATTACCAAGTGGGATAAAGCCTGTGCCAGGGGAGGCAGGGGCATGCAGGCTAGGAAACAAAGCATGCCCTGCATAAAGTCACTAAATGTGTTTTCAGGTCCTTGAACAATCATTTAAATACCCAGATTTTCAAATTAACTATATCATACCTGTTCTTGGGACACAATTTCTGTGTTATAATCCAACACATTGCTAAGCACATAACAACTCATGCTCTTCCTGGACTCGTAATCGAAGTATTCAAAGAGTGGGTGAAAATGTTTTAGTTTCAGAACTGTCAGGATATTGTTGTAAGTATCAACTGGGATTTTCAAAAGTCTAGTCAGCTCCTTTGAAACAGCGCTGCTTGTTGCAATACTAGAAGAAAATATATGCAAAAAAATACAATTAATCAATGGTTCACACAGGCCAGTTTAAAGTCTGCTTCAGAGTATAAATTCTGAGACATACAACAACTACCAAGCAATTGGTGCTAGGGAGAAAGGAAACAAGTACCCAAATAAGCCAGTCTTGCTCTTTGGGACATACAGTAACAAATGCATGTTGTAAGTTGCTGCCAGCAGAAGCAGAGTGTGGCTGCAAAGGCAGCAATAGCAGAACTCTAGAGTGCTGTAAGGGATGCCTACAAAATGCACACACATTGTGTGGATGTACAGCACAATTTATTCATGTGGAGCAAGTCCTGGTTAGCCAGGAGTTTATCAGGGCTGCTGCAGCTCAGTCCAAAAGCAGTGACCTTCCACATCCAGAGCATGGCCTGCTATCTCACCAAATGCAGAAGCCCTGATTTTAGGGCATTAATTGCCAGGCCAAAGAAAATGCAAGAGACACTCACTGTTCCAGATTAAGTTTGTTGAATATTTCCACAGTAGTCTCCAAGACCTTGTCAACATAGTCCACACGGTCTGGGTAGCATTTCATGGCCAGGTTAATGAGAGAAACTTGCAAAGACACCACATCCTCTGAGGGCATATCCTGCCGAGACTGAAATTCAAGACAGCATGAAACTGATACTAAAGCACAGAACTTTGCAAAAACCACCCCCAAAACTGCATGCAGGGATACCCAACATACCTGTATAACAGTAGCAACCTGCTGTGAAAAGATATCAAACAATTTGATATCTGCTGGGATCCCAGGTCCATCCTCACGATGTGCAAATAAAGCTAACCTGGTGACAGAGCACGGAAAGCAGCTTGGTCAGGACAGCTTTTCCACTCCTCAAATACAGAGCAGAAAGAGGGACTGGCATGTCCTTTAGGTATATTTGGAAGAAAGAAAAAAACATGTCCTTTAGGTATTTTTGGAAGCTCTATTACAAGCAAAAAGGAAATTGATGGAAGTCAGAAGCCTTATGAGCAACTGAGCCTGGTAACTATCAGACCTGAAAAAGAGTGCTGACAGAAAAGGAAAGGTGAAGAAGGAACAGGAAGGACATTTCCTAATTGATGTTCTTCAGCTAGAAGCAAGTGATCTATTTTTTCCAGCAGATAAAGAGGTACAGAGTAGGCTGATGGAAGAGTAAATATCCTGCATTTACTCATTCAGTGATATTACTGAAATTAGACACCCAATAGCATCCTCCACAAAACAGCCTCCAGGAAAAAAACACACAGAAGGAATATGCTGCCTTAACTAATCTTTGTCACTAAAGACCAACCAACATGGCTGGAACTTACACTATTTGCAGAGAACAAAATACAAAGTGAACTTAAGAAGAATGGAGAAGTGAAGAATATTGGGTTTTGGGGGGTGGGAACAAGAAATTGCCATCCAGCAAGCATTTAGGAGATGGTGAGAGGGATTTTTATCTGTAAGAGAAAGTCATGCCAAGAACCATTTCTGCAAAAATGAGATACAGGATAGAAAGCACCACTATCAGAAGACTTAACACCTTACCAGAGTTGAAGCTTAAGAAGCTCAGTACTATCTTGACTTTCTAATTATTGAGGTTATTATACTCTGAATTAGAAAATGAACTACAAAAATATTTAGGAAAAGGCATTGAATTAATTTTTTTAAAATTCTTTCTACAGGGTTTCTCAATTTTGATTCTGAATCTAAAATAAAGAGGCACATAAGAAAAGCCCAGGAGGCAAAAAAACTTCACTGCCAGGAAAAATAAGACATTGAACTATTCTTATATTTGATTAGGGTGATAAGAAACAGACTTCCTAAAGCCAGGAACAATCACTGCCTTTTCTTAGAGGCACAAGGCAGCTTTCCTTGGCAACAGCTCAGTGTAAAGCCAGCAATGCTACAAGGTATGAGCAAACTGCAGGCAGATGGCAGCATAATTAAAACTCATGAATGTTTTAGTAAGGCAACAAAGATCTCAAAGCAGCATGACTACTTGCAGAGATTCCTTTAGCAGGAAAGCCCCACAGGAATAAGGATAAAATTTTCACAAGCTCCTTCATCAGTCACTGATGTTCAGATTTAATTACTCAATGCCAGCTGAAACAAAGATGAGAAATGCCAAGAAGCACAACCTACACAGGGCAGCTTCACATCTCAACTACACAATACTGAAGCTGCTGGCCACTGCTGCTACCAGCTCCAACACAAACACAAGAGCAACATTCTCCCTGCACACATGGATTCCAAGGACAGATCCACTCAAATGCTCCAACACTGGCAGTAACATTGCAGTCAAAATCTCAAGCTGCCATACTGCAAAGATAACCATCACGCTGCCACCTTTCTGCCCTTGGTCCTACAGGTCAGAGAGAGCTTTGAAAGCCTTCAACAAAATCCAGCAGTGGTAAGGCTGGGAGGACAGAGGGTCACTGCTGACCAGTCACTTACTGGTGTTTGTAACAAAACAACACAAAATCTTACTGTGGAAGTGATACCAAAGTTTAACAGGACAGCAAAAGCTACACAAGGAAAGTTTTCTCACAAGAATGACACTGCCATGCTCCAGTTTAAGAGTCTAGCAAAATATCCCATGACCTCTTCAAAAAGTAATCAAGATAGTCTCAGAAATCAGTTACAGGCAACATTTCTTGGGATTTGGGGGTTTTATGGTGTTTGGGGTTTACAATTTTGGTTGGTTTTTTAAGCTCACAGAATTATGAAAAACTCAGTCACAGCATCCAAGCATGGGAAACCAAAGAACTCCTGTGAACATCTCTGTATGAAGGCAGCAAAGGCAGCACAGTGTCTCTGACAAATGCACAAGCACTGAAAGGTACTCCAATAAAACCAAAGTCTTGAACATATAAATCTGAAAGAACCTGGAGAAGACAAACTACAAACTTGGTGAGTAAAAAATTCAAGATCCTAACTTGTACCAGTCATGCCAATACACTCAAGTCCTCTCCAGGCATTAGAGAGGATACAGGAACCCCACTCAAAGCTGAATGCCAGGGGGACCCAAGATCCCTGTGCTAGCTGAACTCCATTCATTGGTACACGGACCAGATGTACATGTTTGGGTAGAAGGACAAGGCTTCTCTACAGCCTGAGACAAGCCAGGCAAGGGCACTTCCTTTCTGCAGTAAGAAAGTGCAGGTGATCACTGAAAATTTCTGTTTCCTTTCAGGATACAAATTAAAACTTCAGTTTGACCTTAAAGCTCTTTTCCAACCTAAGGATTCTATGATTTCTGCCCCAAATCTGAACTCAGTGCAAGCAGTTTTAAGCAGCACCTCCACAGGAAAAACATGCTTTTAAGAGAACAGTGTAGATGCTATTGGCAAGCTAAGAATTAAGAAGGCAGTTCCATCTCCTACTAGTTCTGTTCTGAAGAAGCATTGTCATGTTCTCTGATCTCTGACCCTGCAAGGTGAAGTGCTCCTGACAGATGATTTAGCCATTGGGATCTTCAAAATTTCAAGAGGTACCTATGAGAGATATGGCTGTCAAAGCAGGGCACTGCTGTCACTTCAGTTCTGAAGCATGAAACTGCTCAATACTAAATGGGCTGTTCCTGGCTTAATCTGTTTACAAGTTTTAATCAGTCCATAAAGCAGGTTTCATTGGAAGCTGTAAAAGCAGAGTGCAGAGAGTAGAAGTAACAGAAATAATATTCTTCACGGCTTTAATTACAGCTGAAAGATATGGAAACAGTGAAGTGGTATCAAAAATAAACATATTCAAATGATAGAAGAATTATCATCTGCTTGTGCACAACACAAACTTAATTTTGAGTCAAGTTCCACCCCCTTGGTCACTCACCTGTCAATTAAAGCAATAATTATATTTTTCACATTCACATTTTGGTGCAGCTCAGCACAGGCTCTGAGAAATGGGTTCAGGGTTTGGAGGTGAAATTCATCTGGGAAAACCTGAAGTTTTAGATCAATAGTCATCAAGTTATAAACTGAATTTGCCCATTGTTACACAGAAGAAAAATGCAACACAATAATTCTAAAGCAGATAGCCACACAGTAAATACACTCTGGCCTATGAAGCTGACCATGACTGGGTAAATGCATGAAGCAAGAGATACGAAACAAATGGGTAACTGAGGGCCCACGTCTCTATCACAACTCATAACACAGGCACTACTGCTCAGATGCTTATAGCTACTGTAACAGAAGGAGCACAAAATCTCCACTCTGCCCATCTGTAAAAAATACAGGACAAGCTACTGTGTGCAAGTCCCAGTGATGAAGTTTTCCAGTCCATGAGGAACATGGGAAAGCTGCCTGAATCTGATTAAGTGTACAGAAGTGTCCCTGTGTCCCATCACTGCAACTGAACTTAAGCAGCTCACCTGTATGATGCACTCCATGAGGTACTCCTGAGCTAAAGCATCTCTACAGTTCACAACTTGCTCCAGTATTCCAGGCAGAACAATCTGGAATAGGGGAGAAAAGGTCTTGCAGTGATTTTACAATTACCTTCTGAGTTTATATTCACACATACATTTAATCCAAGCAGAGCAGCATTTCTAACAGTTCTCAGCTGATTCTCTACATAATGACTGTCTGGTAAGAAATCACATTTTTCTGCAGTTTCATCCTTCAGAGAAAAAACAACTCATCTCAGAAGTCTGTCCCTTTCATACATTATGCAAGCTTTGATTTCATAAGTGAGTGCCACTGACTTTGCAGGTACATATCCAGGGTCTCAGCAGCACCATGGCAGAACTTACAAGGGACAGACTTTTAAATAATACATTTCCTTCACTGTCATTTCACACAGTAACACTTCTCTTGAATGCTTCGGGAAGCACAGCCTCACAACTTGTGAAATCTATCCCAGAACACCAGATGTGTATACAGCCCTTAGACCAACCCATTATTCTGCAAGGAAATTGGATTCAGGAAAGAAAGGTTAGAATTTCTTGTCACTGTTACACTTACAGGAGAATGTGTGAATCATGTCCCTGGCCTGAGAACAAACACACTGTATGCCAGTATTCACAACTTTTCCTCAGGTGAAGAGTTTGAGAAGCACTGGGATTACTGAACTTTTAGCAAAGCTATAACACTTCCAGCTGCTCATCTGCAAGTCCAAACTTGTTTAGTTTGGAACAAGCTGGCAGGAGTCAGAAAGAATGGAGAGCCATCCCACCTGCTTGTATCTCTCCACATTGACCCCCTCCAGCTGGCTGAGGCGGACCAGGTTTGTCCCCACCAGGATCCTCAGCTCCTGCCTCTCTCGCTCCCTCTTCTCCCTGTCCCGACTGTGGCCCTGGTGCTGCATTCGCACCCACAGCTTGTTCATCTCAGCAAAGTTCAGCAGCACAAAATCCATGGAGTCACTGATGTCTCCAGTGGTTTCTTCACTGCAGACAAGAGGTTAAGAACAGAAAAGCTTGTCAGAGGTATTCATCCTTCCAGCCACTGGTGGACATACAAGTTTTAATAAGGTTAGAGGGTGGGGTTTCTGGGTTTGTAAGAAAGGTTCATGTCCTCACTTGTGAGGAACCTTAATGCTAGAAGGGAATTCTTAATAGATAAAACACCTGTCAAGTCTATGGAATTCTAGCATATCTACTTCTCTCAAATCTGAACTAAGTTGCACAGAAAACTTAAATAAGCTCTATTAACAGTAATTTTATTGAGTTATAGCCCATCCTCCTTACTCTGCTTGCTCGCCTTCATCTGGTAAGATATTCCTGGTACACTGCAGGAGATAGTTTCTGAGGAACAGGCCTCTAAGAGGATGCTGCACTCCACGGCACATCTCCACCAGGTCTTTCAAAATATCCTTCCTGGACTGTGGAAATGACTTGACATAGACAACACCTACTGTTATCAGCAGATACCTGCAAAAGACACAGAGTCACACAATAAACCATAAAGTAACAACATCACACTGAAAGGCAATAATAGTTCCATTTGTCCATGATGGCAGGACAACCAAAACAGAAAAAAGCAATAAAATTATCACCCGTGTCCATGATTTTGGGTATTTAGTCAGCTTTCAACTCCTATCTTCCTCTGCTACAGAGAACAGCCACTAGACCTCATTACAATGCTTGAGACACCGAATGTGTAAATGCTCACAAAGTTCTGAATACTCTCAGACCAGCTCATTTATACTTCCAGCATCCCACTAAGCTGGAAAACAGTTCTGACACATATAAATAAGTAAGCACCACAAGTTTCATCAGGGAGAACCAGAGGCTACAAGCAGACAGGAAGACAACTCTGATGGTTACACACAGAGGTGAAGACACTGTGGCAGCCATCAGCCAAACCCCAGAAATTGCATGAAGATGCAGCTGGTCTATCCAGAGCCTCTTCCTGGCATGAACATAAGGTCAGGAATGAAAAACTTGAGTACCAAGCAAAACCTAAATCCCAAAAGTGACTATGGCAAAGATGTACTGCAGCTCAACAGTAACATATTTAAATATAAGTTTCACAGGCCTTCAAGTATCATTTCTGGCAAAGTAACACTTGGCCAAAAAAAAAAAAAAAACCAGAAACACAAAGACTCTAAGAGTGAAGTCACAAACTTTCACATTTCCTATTCCCTAAAAAGATAGAAGGTTATGAAGCAACTACTGTGTGGGAGAAGGTAAGATCTAGATCCTCAGATAACTGAAACAGTTAATGAAGGCACAGTCTCTGATCAGAGCATGGTACTTGGTTATCTTCCACTGACCAGCTCTTGACCCAAAGGCCAACTTCATTGCAAGATGTAGGTGCTCTCATCTTGGTCATGTGCAAAATTAACACACTGGCAGGAAGAACTGACCTTCTGCACCTGCACTCTGGGCCTATCTCAGAAGTGTCACAGTAATTGACTCCAGACAGGCAGAAATAGCATTGACCATTGTAAACTGATTGAGAAGGCAATCACTGTCTGAACCCAGAGCTGGACAACTATTCAGCAGGTTAAAAAAGAAAAAGCAAACAAAGTCACACACCAACATACACACACTTACAGTCTTGGAATGATATTTCCAGCATATTGTACCAGCTCATAAAGGTCTGCCACTTTCCTGCCTTTGGCAAATTCATCTGTCAGGTAGACTTCCAAGTAGTGTAGCTCATCAGAAATTGCCATGTCTTTTCCTCATAGTTAAGGATTGTAACTGAGAATGTCTACAATGTATTTTCATAGTAATTTGCTCATTCTCACCTAGGAAGATAGATGTTGTACCAAATACAAATATGCCCAAGCAGGCAGTACTTCTGAACAGTAATCATGATTGGGATAAATGTGCAAAATTAACCCAAACCTTTGAGCAATTTTTAGCATATTAGATAAGGGAATAAAACTAGGAATATATGAATAGTTTTGCTGATATTGTTTTTAGAACTAGACTCCTGAAACTTCCCAGAGGACGATATGAAAGAGTATAAATACCTGTTTTATACCAGAGAGAAAAACTGAACTTAAACAGTGAGCAAAGTGCATATTCTCCTACAATACATACACATAATTGAATTCTGAGGAGAAAAGTGCTAATAAGTACCTGACACAAGATACCATTGTACCAAAAAAGCCGATGAATACCCCATTGCAAATACATTTCAACTATTAGTTTGCTCCTGAAAGGATACAGAGCTCATAATAGCTCTTTGGAGATAACATAGAAGTCCGCAGCTCCCCAAGCATGTTGGAAGCATGTTTCAGAGCATCCATGAGCTTGTTCTTGTCCTTCAGAGGAGGAAAGAGAAAAGTCTGTTAGAAATGACACTAGGCAACTACAGGATTTTTTATCTATGAAAAAAAAATCTCAAGTGGTTTAATATCCAGCTTATACTACATCATCCATGCTAGCTAAGTGAATATTTTACCTGAGGTGATAAGAAGATGCATCTGAAGACAGAGCTACAGTAAAAAAAAAAAAAAATCACAAGGCTAATGGCAGAAAAATCTAAAATCATTCTGCTTATACAGCAATCTCCTCCCAACACTCAGATTCTATCAAGCAAGTAAAACAGAACGTGGTCCCCTCCTCCAAATCTGGTCTGTTTTGCTCAGATCTCACAGATCTCCTAGAAAGCTCTAGGAGACAGACAACACACACAGCCATCATCACCTTCTCCTTCTTCTCACCCACAAAAAACACCTCACTGAAAGCCACCCCTTACTAGTCTGCATCTAACTCACACTTCTGGTGCATTTAATCACCTGGCATCAAAGGATACAACACAGACCTCTAATCTACCACTTTTACAGACTTGAGCAAGCCATCATAAGCAGCAGCAGCAAGTTTTGAGAGAGAACAAAAAGAATTGCTAGTGTGATCCACTTAGTGTATTTATACTGCCACTTAATCACAGATAGCAGTGAAAAGCACAGCTGCAGCTACTTGAAGACTTCCAAAGCATTCCACTGAGCACAAAACTGGAAGAGGTGTTACACTTCTTGCCACTGTCATTTGGCTGCAAACAAAGTTAGCTTGGCTAACCACATGAAAACATATGGGAATATTTAAGTTTTCATTGCAACTTTAAGTAGTTTCCCCAAATAAAAGCTGAGGCTTCTCAAACCCGAGAAAGCTCCGTGTGATTACATAATCTGCCTGAATTGGCTACAATTCCCAGACAAAAATCTCAGCACAACACCAGCCCATGGTGTTTTCCAGTCACAGAAGAATTCACATGTATGTCTACAGTTAATCAGTACAAAATTGATCCCATGCAGCAGGTAATTCATCAGCAGCCTCTCAGTCTGATAGTCACACCAAGAAAAGGCTACATGAAAAAAACCAACAGAATGGTGGACATAAACAATCTCATCATAAAGTTCATCTTAGGTTTATTTAAATGCAAGCATGTAAATTATAAAGGTACATCTTTAACTTATCTTGTCAAACACTGGAGCAAAATCAGGAACACATTCAAAGAATACCCAAGGCTCACTCTCAATGAGCAGTTGCCTCATTTATTGGCAAAACCTCTGGCACAAAGAAACATAAAGGGTTAATTTTGCTCACAGCACTAGAGACTGGTATTGATTTACTGTTTTATTCCTAGCAGACAAGAAGCTTCATTGCCTTTTAAAGTCACATTCTTACCAAGCATCTCTTCATCTGGAACGACTGCACCTTCACAGCCTGAATGGCTTCGTCCAGGAGCTTTTCCTGTTCATCCTGAGGAGATTGCTGTGTTGTTGGCTGGAGGAAAACAGAAACCAAACAAAACAGAACTCAGTGAAGCTGCTTATGACTTCACTAAAACTGGATTCCCACACTTTAGAATGCACTGCAAGTGACACTGCAGTGTGACCACTCAAGGCTTGTCAGAAATAGTTGTGTGACATAATGGAGAAAGTTCAAGTGCCCTGCAAACACCTGAGGGGAGTTACAGGTATCCTCAAGCACCACTGCTTCTGGGACAGCAAAGCCACAGGGACAGAGCAGGGCCAGCTTTGCCTTTCCAACATTTAGAGGCCAAGAACCCAGTGCAAGTATCTGGGAAGAAAAGCTCCAAGGGAATGCAGAGACTGTGCTGAGAGGAAGCACTGCTGTTACCCCTGCCCACAGAGCCTCAAAGCAGTGCCCAGAGCACGCACTGCAGCTGTACAGATGCTCTCTGTGCTCACAAGTCACAAGTTCTCAGCTGCTATCTGAGCTACCATTCCATTCAGGACAAGATCCTGATAAGCAAAGGATAAAGTACAGTTAGTGCATTCCTGAAGGTAGAAGCTACTTGCAGAGTGGATCAGAAAGCTGAAGAGAAACAACAACTCTTCATGTGTCCTTGTCCCAGTCACATTGGCAGAGTGGCACTCTTGTTTCCCCTCAGAGAGGGGCATTCTATGCCTTCAACTGAAAATCCCACTATCTTTTGACTTCCAAGGTTCATACTGCATTTTCTTAAAATATTAAATAAATCCATTGCTTACATCCTTATATTTCCCCTCAATCCAGCTATAACAGGCCTCCTCCTACTGCAGCTGCTACCCTCCCTCTACCAAAATAACAAGATCAGTTTCTACAAGCATCTTTCAGTTATTTTTGCTCAGATGTCCAACTCAGATCAGAACTCCGACTGCTGTCCCCACCTGCACCCAGCCTTCCTCCTAAGGCTTCACAAGGAACCACTGCCACCCACCTCTGGTTCAGGATCAGCCTTCAACACCCCATTACAGCATCTCCATTTCTCTCAACCCTTGCAGGCCTCTCTGAAATACTGCTGGAGACAACAGCACTGATGCTGTATTTCAGCTACATCTTCTCTAGTCATGACAAATACCAAGCACAGTCATTTGCACAGCAGGTTCTCTGAGGCTTCACCTTCAATAAATTCTCAGCTATTTATACTTGTTCCCTTCATCCACTGTGCTCAGAAGGTCCCTGGTCTGCTCCTTTTAACTGCATTTCAGAAACAAGCTGGTAGGCCACAAATTACATCACCCCAAATTACATCACCCCAATGTTTTTAAAAACTCTGTCTTCAGTACCAACTCCCACATGTCCCATATGAGGAGTCCCCAGAAGTATCTATTGAGATTAAAATTGAGGCCTTAATTAAAGCAGGGAAGTTTTAGTTTAACACCAGTTTAATGGTGATAGAGCATTTCACATCCCTGTTATTTCCCATATTTAATTGGGTTCTTTTTCTGCAGTTGAAATCTCCCCACTATCCTTTTCCCCTTACAGAAAAGAGAGAATGCTCTGCAATGCTGTTCCTGCCTTGATCATGCCCTAATGAAACTCTGCTCCTGAAACTCCTCAATCACCCAGCTGGACAAAACCAAGGCTGATCTGATCCAACAGACAAACCTGTGACAAACCTGCTTCAAGGAGGTTATATTAGAAAAAGGTTCCTTCCAACCAACACTTCTGTGAGTCAGTGTGCCTCAGTAACACTCCAACTATGCACAATAACTAATTAAGAAATGTATTTAGTCAATGAAAATGCCATCTCTGCTAATTAGAGTGACTCCACCTCTCACAAAGCTCTCTCTATATATAACTAATCAATGTGCAGGTCTTCCAAAAATGATTTAAGCATAAGGAACAAGCAGCAACCGTGGTTAGATGATCCTATTTCCCAGGCAATTCAATAGCTACAAACCCTCAGACAACCTCAAACTGTGAAACAAGTATGTTCTGCCAGCAGAAGTTTCTGTAATTGCTAAGCTTTAATTATTCAATGGCAGATCAGACTTTTAAGGAACACAAAATGACAGTGCAGGGACTAGTGCGCAGTAATCAATATCAGAACATCACATTACAGACTTGCTGATTTATGTCTATGCCAGAACATTGGTTACACTCTACAGTCCCCTGAATCCATACCAGTGCTTTAGAGGAAATAAATCACTACTGAGCTGAATGCCATATGCCCTGACCACATCAGATGTCTGTTAAAGCCCAGCCAGGAACAGTGCAGCAATGCTAACACTGACCACACCTTCCCAGGCCCCCTGTCCTGATGGGCATTAAGCTAACACAGCCACCAGCCCTGCTCTTCCACCCCAGCTGTTCATGGGGCCAGGCAGTGCTGGGAGAGCACTTAAACCATCTAAAAAGCTGTGAGACAAACCCAGCTGATTAATGGATTACCATTTACCTGGTTCAGCCTAAAGCCATATAAAACACTGCAAGCAGGGCTGTGAAAAGAAGGCTTTTTAACAGCAACACCAAGCCAAAGCATTACTGAAAAAAACACATATTTGCTACAAGCCCAGGAAGTATTTGGCTGAGCCCATGTGCGTTGGTTTCCTTACTTCTGGTGTGCAAACAACACAGAATCATGGCAACAAGTTCAGAACTATCCTTTCCATGATACCAGCTACAAGCCCAGCAGAAACATTTGTATCTTCTTAGAGAACTTTAGCCACTGTAGTTTAGCAGCAGCTGGGGGGAAATTGGAGTTTCATTCATTTATAGTGTCAGCTTTACATCAAGCTCTGTCTGCATTAACAGAAGACAGAATAATTCCCCTTCTGCTCTAAATTTGAACAGCCAGGTCCCACACTGTACTCAACACTGGGACTAAGTACTGAATTCATCAACAGAAGCATTTCCATATTAACACAAGATATTAATTTATTTCTTCTGTATCTCTCTAAGATACAGAGAATTAAGAAGGAGGAAAACTCAATTTGTATGTATGCTGATTTAAAGACTGAGAAGGTGACCAGACTAAATTACTACAAGGGCACTATACTCCATGTCTGAAGAAAAGACAACTGCAGCATTTTCCAGTGGCAGGGGTAGCACAATCACCTACACTGCTGTCAAAAGCACACCACAGGAGCAGAGGTGTCACTTGAGGGGCTGCTTGCAGCAGCTTTATTTCTATAGGAATAGAAAATATCTTAACAGCAGCACTATTGAACAAGTTCCAACTTTTACTTTTCCAAGTCTGAATATGTATCAGCTTACCCTTTTCTTCCAACTTAGAAGGCAAGCTACTTTCAGTTTTTATCAGTCTTTAGAACTGCAGCAGTTCCCAAACATAACCTGGTCATTATCATGATACACAAGATCACATCAAGACACACGGATGCTACTAACACATGCCTGAAGTTTGAGGATGTGGTGACAAAAGGCAAATGAAGGAAAGAACATACAGCAAAAGCCAACCAGTGAGATCCAGCAGGACACACAATGAATCAGAACACAGCTCTGTCAGAGTCCATGTTGAATGAAGCTGTTTATGTTCTGTATCTTACACTTAAATTACCAGCCTAGTAACGTAAGATGGTATTTTCAAGTGTCACTTTATCAAAGAAGCATCTGTGGAGTCCTAGGTCCATCTACAAAAACAATCCTGAACATCAGCTTTGGAAGTGGAAGACACTGACCCTGGGCAAAAGCAGCAGCACAGAACATCCTGCCTGGTCAGCCACATGTACAGTAAGGTACAAACCCCTGCCTGAGCACAAGAGGAGCAATTTATACCTTCAATTATGCAGCTATTTAGACTTTAGATGTGTCTGAGCTATACCCATACTAGATATACTGCACATGTTGTAGAAAACACAGAAAGTTGATGTGAAGAGCTTTGCTTTGCTCATTTTTTGCTCTGAAGCAATGAGGCAGCAGGTGAGCAGTGGGGAAGGGACAGAACTGCCTCCCCCAGGTGCACCAGCAGCTCCTGCACAAGACACAGAAGCCTTTGCTTGCTGTGAACACAGGGCCAGCACAAGTGACCACATGCAAGTTGTGGAAGTCAAAACTCAGAGATGAATTTGGAAGGGGGTGAGGAAAGCTAGCTTTTGGGTGGGTTTTTTTGGTGTATTTTTCATTCCTTTTAGGTTTTGTTTCTTTGGCTTTTTTTTTTTTTTTTTTTTTTAATAAAGGCTAGGAAACGAAACTGTAAGTTGCCCTGGAAAACAATTTTTTAAACCCAAAACAGCTTGAAACCGGCTGACCAGAATAGTTAATAAAAGTTATCCTGCAGATAACTTAGGGAAGTGTATTACTGCAGCCATAAACATTATTCTGGATCATGACTATCCTCATAACAGCAATTCCTCCTGAACATACAAAGCAAACATTGCACCTATTGTGTAAGACTTACTCATTTTCTACCACTCAGTTCCATGAGATTCATTTGTAGTTCCTTATTTGACACTGAACTGCACTCCAGAGAGGGCCCAAAATAATAACCAATGTGCTGACTTATTTCACTTAAAAATCTGGTACCTTGGAGTACTCAAGAATGACGTAGTACTGAAAGATAGCAGAGTTCCAGAGAGCTTGTCAAGCCTAAAAGCTCCTGTTCTGACACACAGGTGCCTCAAGCTGCATGCAGAGTATAAATAATAATGAGTAAAAGGTTGTGCTTCCATTCCATTCTGAAGTGCATTTTCACCCAATCTCCAGAAGTCCTTTTCTTTAGGTAACTGATGTGCTCACAGCCTGTTCCTATGGCAGTTCCTTCTGTTTGCTCACCCACTGAGTAACACAACAAATGACACCGACCCAGGGAGCTTTCCTGCCTCCTGCCATTGTTATTGTCACCTGCCACCACAGCACTGCTGGGACACTTCAGATGGGGCTGCCCAGGAGAGGAGGGCTGAGCTGCAGCAGCAGACCAGGACACTGCCAGCCTACAGCACACAGAGCACTGCTGGCTAACAGACTGAGGGAATCACCCAAAAAACCAAAACCCAAAGCATAAGCATTTTATACCATACAGGAAGCATTTCCCTGCAACACTGCAGGCTCCAGAACTTCTATGACATCTCAAAGTACAGGAGCTCAGAGATAAATCACAGAGATGAAAGCATTTTTCACGTGTTGAAACTGGTACTTACTGCTACAGGAAGCCACAAGACACCATTAAGTATTAAAGAGGTGGACTTTTTATTCAGGGTATGATCAAAAGCAGCCAGAGCCCTCTTAAAGCAAGTCATGTTAAATGTACTTAAGCATTCAGCTTCAAGGTTTAAGCCAAGCTCAGCCACAGGAAATCACAGGGGAGCCTAATTTGGTAGAGGGAATTATCCCATGTTTAACACCTGTGATTATCTCATGTTCAACATCTGTAACTTTATTTTTTCTCAATCACCTGACAACAACTATTCTTAGAAAGAAGCCATGAGACCAGACAAGTGTCTGGCCAGTTCCCATGGAAATGACAGGCAAAGAAAAGCAGTTGCACTGCTGAATAATTGACCAGCACAAAATATTTGTGTGGGGGACAGAGACTGGTGGCTATATAGATTTAGCACTTCTCATTCACCCAATTTAGTATTTAACATTCCTCTTTCAAGTAACAGTACAGGCTTTGCCCAGCCCCAAAGATACAGAGCTCAACATACATATAACTTAAAAAAAAAAAAAAAGTTCTGTTCCAAAAGTCTAAGAACTGAGCAATTCCCTGTTTATAAAGTTATTTTCTGCCTCACTATCTATATACTGTTAGTACTGTTCATATGCCACACTTAGGCATTGTGGTGGTTACAGCATGTGCTGCTTAAAAGTTTCATTGAATATTACCACTGAAGGTGCATTAAAGATACTTCTGTTTTACTAGGAAACTTGACTGTCCCCTTATTTTCATTGAGGACTGAAAAGTATTAATCAGTATGCATTATTTCCATGGGGAAATTTCAGGTTTCACAGGATGAATGAAGTTGGAAAGATCAAACACCACCCTGCCAGCCAGACCAAGGCACTGAGTGCCATGTCCAGCGTCCAGTCTTTCCTTAAACACCTCCAGGGACCGTGACCCCACTACCTCCAGGGGCAGTCCATTCCAATGTCTGATCATCCACTTTGTGAATAAATTCCTCCAAATGTCCAGCCTGAACCTCCCCCGGCACATGTTCAGACTGTGCCCTCCTGTGCTACTGCTGAGTGCCGGGCAGAGGAGGCTGAGCCTCACCTGGCTGCCTCCCTGCCGAGCAATCGCCAACGTCTGCGGCAAAGAGCGCTACGGAGCGGCGCCCACCAATGCACAGCCACCGCTTCTGCCGGAAAAGAAAGGAACTTTACTCGGGCAGCCTACCACAGCCGTTCTGCAGGCTCGGCAGGCTCAGGAGCGCAGGCTGCAAGGCGGACAAGCACGGCACACGTGCACAGAACCGGCAATGACACAAACCCGGGATTAACACGGGGGCAGCACGGCTAGAGAGAGCGGAACTGACCGAACTGACCGCTGCACGGCCGCGATTCCGCGGTAAAAACACCGCCTTTCCCCGTGCCCCTACGAGCAAAGGGGCCGAGCCCAGCGAGGCGGTGAGCGGGCCCGGGCCGCGGGCAGCGTTACCGCGGGCACGGCGGGCCCGGCCCGCACCCCAGCCCCGCCCGGGCCGGACCGCGCGGCCTCCGCGCCCGCTGCAGCCCCGCACCCGGCCGGGCCCGCCGCGCCGCCGGCCCAGCGCAGCGGCTCCGGGCGCTGTCCGGGCGCTGTCCCGGCGCTGTCCCGGTCCCGGCCCCGTCCCTCGGCCGCCGGCCCCTCGGTCCCGGCGCAGCCCCGCCCGCAGCGGGCACCCCGCGCCCCCGGCCGCTGCCCCGCACCCTCACCATGGTCGCGCCGCCGCCGCCCCCGCCAGCGCCGCCCCGTCATGTGACTGCGCCGCGCGCACCGCCCCGCCCCGCCGCCGCGCGCCGCCCATTGGCCCGCTCCGAGGAAGAGCCGCGCTGCGCGCCCATTGGCGGAGCGGGCGGTGATTGGCGGCGCGGACGGCCAATGGGCTACGAGCGCGGCAGGCGCGGCGAGCGATGGAGCGCGGGGCCGTGCGAGCCATGGCGGCCCGGCTGGGCCTGGCCGAGCCCGCCCTGCTCAGGTACCGCCGCTCGCCCTGCCCTGCCCTGCCCGCAGCCCCCTCCGCGCTGATCCCGCCGGGCCCGGCACCGCAGCAGCGCCCGCCTTGGCTCCTGTGGATGCGCTGGAAGCCCCGGAGCCGCGGGCTGGGTGAAGCGTTGCCGGCCCTGCCCTGCAGAGCTGCTGCTGCTGCTGCTCAGCATCAGGGCAGGGCGGCCGTGCCCCCTCAGCACCCCGGGCTCTCAGGCTGTGCTGCAGCCGGACTGCCGAACCTAGGCTCGGCTCTTGCGGGACATTGTGTCTCGTAGCTGTGTTCCTGACGAGGGCTTTGCGTTCTGGATGTTTTGCAGAAAAGCCGAGGAGTATCTGCGGCTGTCGCAGGTGAAGTGCACGGGGTTAATGGCTCAAATGACGGCGACGAGCAGTGCTGTGATGTGCCTGGACCTGGCGGCGGCTTTCATGAAACAACCGGTTGACAAAGTAAGGCAGTGTGACTGGGCGGCTGCTGCATTTTGCCTGACTCCACAAAACCGCTGTTCTCTAGTGTGTGCTGGGAACAGAAATGGGAAATAATAACTAACTTTCCCCTAAATCCCACAGTTTGCTGTGGTAAACCTTTCACTGTTCAGTTTGAAACAGTGAAAATTGAGATCAGTATCATAGTCCCTTCACTAACTGAGCTTGCTTTGGTATAACATCAACTGAATTTGAACTCTTGTAGTAACAAATAGATTACCAACAAGGATGTTAAATTTAGGATCTGCCTCTTTTACTGTGGGAAGAAAGCAGCTGCTCTAAGAAATCTCTTACTATAGGGGTACCTGTAAACCTTCATCTGTAAATCTGCCAGGTGAACAATACTGAGCTGTCAAAATAATGCCTGGTATAACCTATTCATGGTTGTCCATTTACAGCAGAGGAGAATTTAATTGGACCTGACTCCATGAAAGTGTTGCTCATGTCTTCAAACCAGGCTTTGGTAATTTTGTCACTAATTACCTTGTGATAAAGGGGTCATGTCACGAATGGAAATGTCAAACCTTACTTCCAGCGAAACAGCCTAAAAATATCACTGCATTAAAAGATGTGGCATTACTAGGTGGTTAATCTTTCTGTGTGCAGTGAAAACATAAATTATTCATTGCACAAATTTGCTTAATGTAGCTACTGAACTTAATGGTTGTGTTGGTTGCCTGATTAAGATGTCAGAAAGGACTCTTGCTAATTCTTGGGGCTTGTCTTTGTCTTCTTGACAGAGCTATTGTGTCAAACTCTCTGGTTTGAACAAGACCACCTACCAGAGCTCCATGAAGTCTTTGGAGTGTTTGCTTGGGGTGAACCAAAGGCTGGGGATGCGAGACTTGGCTGTGCAGTTCTGCTGCTCAGAGGCAGTGACCATGGCTTCAGAGATCCTGCAGAGGTGAGGAAGCTCTTGTGGGCACACTGGGAACCACAAGCAGGGTTCTTAGCTCTTCAGTTGTGTAAAGAGCTTGAGTTTGGAAGGGCCAGATATCTCCTACTGATTGGAGCACTGAGGTGAGTTTTCAGCACTGAAAATCCAGCCATGAGCTGGGCCACTTTTTAGAATATCTGTTAGAAAGATTTAGTCTGTGAATCTCAGCAACTGATTGTCCAACTAGGAATTTTTCAGCTGGGAATAGTGTAAAAAATATAGGACTCTAAATCTCTGTATTTGCCCATAGCATCACACTGTCATCCATTTAACTGCTGATCATGGCACAGTTCAGAAGTAATGCTCAGTAGAAATAAATCCTCCCTTTTGGGGATAGACATCTCTTAAAATACACATCACTCTACTGTAAAACCAATAGCTAGAACACTTCAGTGGAGATTCAGCAGAGTTAACTAAAATTTCCCATTCTGTAATATCTGCTTTGAGCAGAGCAGTCCCTGAAGAGCTCAGTGCTGTCCCCTTGATAGCACATGTTTAATGCTGTCAGGTCAGTGCACAAAGGCTCTGCCTGCTTGGTGGCACTTAATACAAACTGGGAAAAAGTAGCCTGGGGCAGGTGGACAATAAAAAATGACATTTTTCAGTGCTGCATATCCACTTTGTCATTTTCCATTTATAAGCCTTTCTCTCTGTAACATTCCAGGGAACAAAGAAACTGTAATGCTGCCTTCTACTGTAGGATGGATTTATGGCAAGCATCTCACTGTAAATTTTAAGATATTAGGGAGAGCTGAAAGTGCTGTGTGGATCAGGAGCACAAGAAGTAGATTTTAGTGACATGCCTTGCTCCAGATCCCCAGTTTAAAACACCTGTAATTCCAGAAGAGGAGGCAATCCCAACCCCCTTCTTTCCCTCACCTGTTTGCTCCTCTCAGCCAGTAGCATCTGTTTCTGCTTGAGTCTTGAGTGGGTTGCAGAGGCCCAGGTGGCCCAGCAGACCTGTTCTGAGTGACAGAGGGATTTGAGAGCTTCATGTGAGGCAAATGCCCCAGTGTCCCTTGCTGTTCCCAGGTACGAGTGCAGCCTCTCGGAAGCACAGCGAGCAGACC
Organism: Ammospiza nelsoni; assembly: GCF_027579445.1. Taxonomy (NCBI): domain Eukaryota; kingdom Metazoa; phylum Chordata; class Aves; order Passeriformes; family Passerellidae; genus Ammospiza; species Ammospiza nelsoni. The sequence goes on from NC_080645.1 coordinate 8,571,924, forward strand.
TGGATTTCTCCAAGCCCCTGTTTGTAACAGCTGCTCTGTGCACTGCATGCAGGTGAGTGCAGCCCAGAGACCTTCTGGTGAAATGAAATACCTGCTGACACACCATCCACTGCAGCAGCTCATTCACTCAGGGTCTTGCTTAGCACGTCCTGCTGCCCTGCTCCTGCAAAGCTGGAGCAAACCAGGCCTTTCCTCATAGTGAAGTCTTCAAAGTGCACTGCACAAAGCAAAAACTTACATGGCTTCTGGTGAAATACTGCTCAAGGTGCAAGAAGGGCTTCTCAGCACCAAGAAGCTGCCATTCTGAAGAAGGAAAAGCCCCAAGAGCTACACCATCCCATCCTGAAGGTGCTGTAGCATTTGGGAGGTGGCTCTGAGAGCTGTAGGCCCATGTCAGCTGAGAGGTGTGTGACTCAGCCAGCACTTGGGAAGAATTTGCTGGTATACAAAGATGTTCCTCCCTCAGCATTACACCTTGTGACAGTCTTATTCAGAGTACAGGTGCTGTGTAGTTGCACAGCTCCTCACAAGGGCTCTCTTGACACATTCAGTCACATTCAGCTCTTTGTTGCAGTGGCATTTTGTCCTGGGTTCCCTGTACCTTTTCCTAAAACAATTCCTTATGTAAGTTCAGCTCACCCTGAGTTTCAGTTGAGCTGCATTGACTGAGTAGTGCAGGGGTCTGGTTTTTAACCAGATTTGTTTCTGAGTAACACAAGGATAGGTGGGACAAAAAGTCAGGCCTGCCTTCCTCATTCTCACAGGCAGTGTGAGTACAGTAATTACCACCTCACCTAAGTGATAGTTGCTGAAGTCTTGCTTTGTACAGAGGTAACTTTCTCTTGTAGGTGTTTGAAGCTAAAAGTGGACAAAACTAAAATGGTGGCTACATCTGGAGTGAAAAAAGCAATATTTGACCGGCTGTGCAGTCAGCTGGAGAAGATAAGCCAGCAGCTCAGCAGTAAGTTTTTGCCTTTGGCCTCAGTACCCCATCCTGTTCCACCGGTGATTTCAGTCTGATCACTTTCAGCTGTCCCCCTCCAGCCAAATCTGCCCATCCATTCCATTCCAACATGTTTCCTGCAGCCCAGTTCCACTCCCAGTCCTTGCTTCTGGAGAAGTTGCCATAGCTTAACAAGAACAAAACTAGGGGAAAAGTGGCAAGGACAAAAATAATATTTTCCTCTCTTCTCAAATGCTCACTGCTCTTTCCTGTCTTTCCTGCTGCAATTTATTCCTTGCTTCTCCCATACTACCTGACCTATCTTGGATTCCTCCCTCTTGCCTGGTTTCTGCATCCTGTTAACATGGCAACCTGGCACACAAATTATCACAAACATCTCAGGCTGACTCACTCCTGTGCTTTCCTTTCCCCCACTGCAAGATTAACAAGCAGAAGCCTTGCTGCTCTGCTACCAACTCAGCCATTCCCTGGCACCACCCCTCCTCATACACTGGGCAGATGTCAGGAATATTTCTTGTCCATTGTTGAGCCTGCAGCTCTCTCTGCTCCCTTTTGTGGGGGAGAAATACAGTATGTGCCGTAATGTCCTTGTATTTCTGCCGCCTCCTCTTTCTCCTTTTCTTTTCCCAGGCTTTCATTTTTTACTTTCCCACTGAAAGTTATCCTCTCTCACTGTGTCTTCATACCCTGACGTTTCCTGCAACATGCTGCCTGAATCTACCCCAAAAGCTGCTACTTTCTCATAGGCATGTGCCATATAAACCCCCAAAGATTACCCAGCACTAAAACAACTAAAGAGAGCTGGGAATTTCCAGAAGAATTCAGGGAAGAGTGCATCTGTACACCTGCACAGCCTCCTGCCTGTTGTGGGTATCTATGAAAATAGTGGGAATGGAATAGAAGGGAAAGAAATAATTGGTAATCCTGCCTGAGTGACCTGGAAGGGTAGCAGCGTGGTTTGGGGCAATGAACATGGTGGATCATTGTGGTTACCAGTGCAGCAGCCTGCTAATTAAAGCAGCCAGTCAGTCCATGCCATACTTGAAGTGCTGGCACCTCTTGTAGAGCTTGAGCATCAGTCAGGACCAGGGAACTGCTCTGACTGGACAACAGTACTTGTGGAAGGTGGCACTGCTGTCCAAGATTCACATTTAAGCCACCCTTGGAGCCCCAAATACCATTCAAATCAAAGCAACTTATTGTTTTTTTAGAGGCTGTTCCAGTGGCTGCAGAGACACCTGAGAGCTTGCAGAGCACCCTGCAGCAGTGTGAGCAGGAGGATGGTAAGTTGTGTTTAGCTGTGAGTGACAATCACCTCACTGGGTGGTTCTGAGCTCTCCTGCTGCCCATGTTGCAGCTGTGTGATGGGCCATGGTGCTCTCAGTCCTGCAGACCTCTGTGGAGCACAGAGAGCTGGCAGCAGGACACAGGGGTTTATCCTGGATAGGCCCAGTGGAATGAAGGACAGCTGCTCTGTTCAGACACACAGGTGACTGTCCCTGCAGGTGAGGGGAGCAGCACCCACAGGATCAGACAGCACAGGGACAGCTGTGCTGTCCTTCCTGCTGTCTGTCCCTGTGCTCACTGCCTGCTGTCCCCAGCAGCATGCTGCCCATGATGGCCTCTCCTGAGCTTTCTTGTTTCCTCACAGGCTCTGAAGAGGATGAGGAACTGCCATGTAAACAGCCAAAGACTGAAACAAATCAGGACTATGAGGAATGGAAAAAGAAAATCCTGGAAAATGCTGCTAAGGCACAAGAGACAAGGAGTAGTGACTCTGTAATGCCACCCAGTAATGTAACTGCTGCTTGCTCTTGACTTTAACTCTCCCTCTGCTCTAACAAGAGATCCAGTAGCATGTGAATGATGGCTGCCTGGCAGACAGCTGATTTTATTTAGGTTTTAAGTATTTAAGAATGTTATTTTTAATAAATGACACCATGGAGTGGTGGGATTTTACAGGAAGTGTGTGTGACTGCTCACAGGCATTAGGGGTAGAATAGCTTCCTTCTGTGGCTGCAAGAAGCAGATAAGATTCTAATGCTACTTCCAGTGTAAATAAGTTATAAGTTACAGGCCCTTGGGCCCCTGCCTGGAAGCAGTCAGTGAAACAAGAGGAAGGGGACTAACAGTGCCTTGTTAAACTGCAAAGCCAGCAGAGAAATAAAGCCTTATTTTTTAGGTTTTTTTGGGTTTTTAAATAAATATTGTTCAGTCAATGAATTTGATTTATTTTCTTGTGTATAGGAATGAAATCTCTTGTGCTTTTGTAAGGGGTCCCAAATATTCCAAGAAACAACAAAAGTACTGGAAAGAAAAGCTTTGTATTATGACATCATCTTGGCACAGGTACTTGGAATGCAAAATAAGAAACATGGAGATGTCTGTGCCTTAAGAGTGAAGATATCCAGAGGAAAAGGATGTTGACTGGGCAACAGATTTTTTGTGTCTCACAGTCATATGCTTAGAGAAGAGGCCTTTGTTCCATTTCTCTGGCATGTTTTCTGCCTGGCCTGTATCTCTGGACCCACCCAGAAATACTTTCAGGTTTGTTTGGCAGCAGGGCTTAAACCAATGCTGATGAATATTCTTGTTCCACTTGCATGAAATTTATTAGTATTAATTCAGAAATATACAGAGCAATGAATACAATGACATTCAGCATGCAGAAACACTGTGGAAGGAAAACATGAACAAAAGTGGGCCTTCATAGAAGGTGATAAATTATCAAGATTCTTCTCTGTCCCAATTCTGGAAATGCTGCAAATAAAGTCAGGACTATGCAAAGTGAGAAGCACTTGAGTGGAAAAAATAGCTAGACCAGAGTAATGCAGTCTTACAAACCTCATCATTAGCAACCAACACTTCTGCAAAGTCAAGGGGTGTCAAAGTCCATAAAGTTCAAAGGAACTTCACAGATGCCTTTGCTGGAAAGCTACTTTTAGTAATACTAGTTTCCGTTTTTCCTAAGAGCCCATCCAGTTCACACTGAGTTGCAAAATCCAGAACAGGAAACCACAGGTTTAATAAATAATATTGTACTTTTATCTGAGAGATTCTAAGTGGCTCTCACTCTATGCATAAGAAAAGAGTTTAAAATCCAAAATAAGTTAATATTGTGAAGAAGCAGTTTATTGTTCAAGAGCTAAATGAGGGGGAAAAAAGGGCTTCAACCTCCTAACTGGACTAAAGGCACAGTCTGGCAACACACTGTTTCCCTGTCACTGAACCTATCAGAAATGAAACCTGTTTTGCATGTCATACCATACCAGCTTCTCATACTGCATTAAAATTTCCAGAGAGGAGAAACAAATCCTCAAACTAGAACTTAGCAGTTTAAGTGCTGCAGTCATGGACAATGAACAGCACTTACAAGTTTTAAAAACATAAAATCTCTGTAACTCTCCTCTTTTCTGTACAACATGAGGTCTTTTTGCATAGACCCAACAGTTATTAGGTGATTTGTATGCATGGCAGTTTCACACATCTCCTTCCAGAAGTTCAATCAATTCAACTTGCCCTAAGAAACAGCAGCAATGGACTGACTTAAGTTACCTCAAACCAGGGTTCCTCACAGTTCCTAACTATGCAGTGATTATTTTTTAAAGGAGAGAATAGAATAATAAAAAACCAAAACAACAAACCAAAACCACCCAAGCTGGAGTTGCACTTAAGCATCTTCATGTTGTGGGGAAATTACCTTTTGGAAAGAAATATAGAAGAAAACAATGTCTGTGTCTTTTGTTTAAGTAACAAACACCTGAGGGACAAGTTGTGCCACTGTGTAGCAGTTCTCTAAAGCTGGTAACTCACAAACATCAGTCAGTAAAAAGTCTTTAGAGATCCCATGCTTGGTGTGAGAGACCAGAAAACTGCCAGGGGTTTTCTGCTATAAACACACCAACAATACTCTGCAGAGCCAAAGCCTTCAGCAAGAAGTCAGCCCCAGTAACAGCCACGTTTTTCCACCACTCTATAGAACAACTAAAAACTTGTAAAAGCAAACAAAAAAAAAGCTTTTGCTTTTAGAAATCCTGTGTTTCTTCCTTAAGGTTCTTCTGGAGCCACAGCACTAACACACAAAATAATTGAGGAAGACAGTCCCAAAACCTTAGGTTATAAAACAGGGATAGAAATGTTTGGAGACACTGAGTCCTCCTTCCATGGCCTCATGTCCATCTCCAGGAGTGGAGGAGGTTCACACAAGCTCATGCAAGCTTGACAGACATACTCTGAAATCTCTTCAGCCTGTTAGCAGCAGCCACCACATAAAAGTGTTTCTGTGAACAGAACAGAACAGTCCAAGTGTGAGTGAAACCAAGGCAAAGGAACTTTTCTGCAGCTGCCAGGGATTTCTCTTCCTGGTAAATCCATTTTCCTGTAGTGACCCAAGCTTGTGTGGGCTGCAGTGGTTCCTGCACAGCACTGTGAAGTTCTGCAGTGTTATTATAAATTGTAAATTGTACAGGGATAGGTCTTTAAATTGTGTCATCTTTAAAATGCAAGTGCAGAAGTTTGCCAGCAAGCACTTGCAGTGCAGGACTGAAAGAAGTGCAAGTTGCATTTCCTTGGCAAGGAAATGCAACTCCCCAGTGACAGAAGAGAAGGAAATTATCCTGAGTTTGCCTCACAATTCCACATGCTTCCTTCTAAAAAGATCACTGTGTTCACCTTTTAGGATCAATTACCTACAATCAAATAGAGACTCAAACACAAATTATTACCTATCACTTCATAAAAACTTAGTTCAGAAGGAGTCTAGGGTTATCAGCAAGATCCTGCAGAGTTCTCTCCATGGGTTTAAGCCTAGGTTTCTTTCCTCTCTCCCACACTCCCATTTTGCAGTGGGAGGCACAAACTGCCTTAAGTTACATCCCCACTCCTTAGTGACAACAGATCAATGCAGCTGCTAGCAATGGAAAAGTGTTAAGACAATGAAATTTTAACATAAAGTAGCATCTGAAGCCTCTGAACATGTAGAAAGAAAGATGTAAAAAACTTCTAAACACCAATCAGCGTGAAAATTGAAACCAAACTTACAAGAAATAGAAGCATGACCAAACACCTCATTTACAGGTAAAAACAGACCTCATAACTAGTACTCACAGCCAAGGAACCTGTGGGCACCAGGGAGCCACCACACCGGAGGGAATGGCTGTGCCTGCGGTGTGATTTCCCTGTGGAAGCAGAATTATTTACCTTCCATTTCCTGTGGGCCATGTAGCTCTGCAGCAGCAGCTGGGACTTGAGGCGGAGCTTGCACTGCTGGGCCTTGGCGGGGAGGTCCGAGAGCCACTGGTGCTTCAGGCACTGCGTGGCGCTCATCCGGCAGCTGCGGGGAGAGAGACAGAGCTCCGTGAGAGCCCGGCCGGCCCTCTGCTCCCCTCCTCAGCACCCCGAGAGCTCCGTGAAACCCGGCCCTGTACTGCCCAGAGCTCCGTGAGACCCGGCCCTCTGCTGCCCAGAGCTCCGTCAGAGCCCGGCCCTTTGCTCCCCGAGAGCTCCGTGGGACCCGGCCCTCTGCTCCCTGAGAGCCCGGCCCTCTGCTCCCCTCCTCAGGGCCCCGGGCTCCTCTTTGTTAGTGTCCTAGGGTGACGTTCTGATGCTTGTATCCCCATCCGTGCGTTCTGTTTATGCTGGATATCATGTTCTGTGCCTCCAAGACTGGCTCTGAAGAGTGAAAGTTTTGGTTTTCTTATCAGCCGCTCCCCCACGGCTGGCGGGACACAGACGGGACAGTACATGGTGCTGCTTTTGCTTTTCGCTTTGCTCTTGCTTCTGCTTTGCTCCTGCTCTGCTCTCGCTTTTTGCTTCTGCTCATTAGTCAGTGGCTAAGCAGTCCAAATTTCCCCCTGGACTGTTTCTCCTTTCCCTTTTTTTGGACCTGGGTCCTGGGAACACCGAGAGTTTGCACCGTGTGGCTGCAGCAGCTGCCCCAGCACAGGACGGACTGATAACAGAGTGACCACCCCCAGGAGAGACTTTCTGAATTTGTCATCTTTTTCAGAGCAATGACAGAGTGGTGCCATCCGGCATTGTTCATTTTGTGTGCTGGGGGGTGCTGTTCCTATTAAATGAACAGGTTCTTTCCACTTCTCTCTGAGGAATCCTTCCCAAACCGGCTGGGGGAAGGGGCCGTGTAGGTTTGCTTTCTGGAGGGGCCCCATTTTGGGGGTTTTCTCCCAAATTTGCCCTAAACCAGGACAGTTAGGGATAAAGAAACTGCCCCGAATGAACGAACACGGTACAATGCCCGTGCCCGGATCCTGACAGCATCCTGCGCTCTCCAGCAGGAGGGGTGAGCGGGATGAAGGACTGACTGCTGCTGGCTCGGCAGTGCCTCGCTGCAGCTGGGCTTAGGTTAATGTATCACTTTGTTATGCAAATTCAGAACTTTGCTAACAGAAAAGTAACATTTGTGGTGTTATCTGTCTGTCCTGACAGCACTAGCTGTGCCTCGTAGTTAAAAAGCATATTCTGTGCCTCATATTTAAAAAGCACTGTTGTCTATTCACCCTAAACTTGGATCAAGTTAAGCATACTTTAATATCCTGACATCCAACAATGGGCCCAAATGCCACAGCCTATCCTAAAAGGTTTGGGAAGTATATGGTAATAGAGGAAATCTTAAGGTAGAGCTGTTGAGAACAAAGTTTAATTTGCCTTTTTTCAAATCAAAAGCCTATGTCTAACTCCTGAGCTCTGAGCTGGTGAAAAGACAATTCCTGCCCGCCCAGCCTGATTTCAGCAGTCAGGGAGGGAGGGGCTGCAGGTCCTGCCCAGGGCCAGAGCCAGGGTCCCAGCAGGGCAAAGGTGCCTGCAGGAGAGCAGGGGCTGCCACACACCTTGTGAACAGTGGGGCCAGCTGATCACTGCTCTGCCACTCACTGACACTCTTCTCTCACATACTCACTTCATTCACACCTCCTAACCAGACTTCGAGAGGGTGCCTCTGGACACCCTAATCCCATTGCACAGAAGAATTGAAGACTCCAAAGTTTACAGTCTCACAGCAAATCATCATTACAATCTGAGAAAAAATCCTTAGATCTCTCCTGCTGGCAATACGCTAAATTTCACTTAATTCTTTGTTTTTCATAGGAACCTATTGTTCAAAATAAAATTAGTACTAGAACTGATTTGTCTGATTTAGGTAATGATCTGGAAGCTGTTAATATTCTAAGCACTCCTTTGAATTCCCCTCAAACACACAATCTGTTTTACTGTATGCATCATTTCCTGATTTGATTAGTTTTGTATCACTACTCAGCAAGAGAAAAATTTCTGTTCTCCCAGCCAACTCCCCAGCCATGGTCTGACATCAATATGATCCTCATTCTCTGTATTGTTTCATATCTGCAATCACTTTGGATCTCAGTGGAGCTAAGAATGAGAAACCACAAGCAGAGTTAAGTCCCAAATGCTCCCTAGTATCTCCCAAAAGCCTGTAAACCACTTTAGAAGAGAACAATGCACATTTTCACAGCTGCAGCTTCCATTTATCCTCCATGGCATTCAAGAGGCATTTTTGCAATTTCTGTCAAGGCTTGTGACAGTCCAAACCAACAATAGAAATAGTTTTTGCTCAGAGAAGCAAAAGCTTTAGAGACAGATTCCTATACTGCAAATCCTTCCAGATTTCCAGTGTTCTGCCTGTATTGATGCTACTGTGAAAAGCAACTTTTTTCAGCCAGGGTACACAGACACTTTCCTTTAAAACAGGGGCTTCTAAATCACTGAGGAACGGCCCAGCAAGCCCAGAGCCAGTACACAAAAATGTCACATAGCAACTTCTCACTGTTGGCTGCAATCCAAACAACTGGCTGGTAAGAATTTAATATCACTGGTGCCACTGTTCTCACAATCAGACCCAGGTACCTTTTCTCCTTCACAAGCAGTCTGGAAATAAAGTCTTTGGCGTCCTCTGAGAGCTGCTCAAATGCTTCTGCATCAAAATCCCAGCTGCAATTGACTACATAATTCATTGTCTCAGCATCAGTCTCTCCCAGGAATGGGGACAGGCCACTAAGCCTTAAAAAAGAAAGAGGGGGTGGGGGAGAAGAGCAGTTATCATATTTATCATATGCAAGGTGTGGTTTTCCTTCTATGACTCCTCTGCTTTGTAGCTATTGTTATCTTATGGAGGGAAAAGGCTCTCAGCTATGGAGGGTTCAATTTCTCAGTCCCTGCCAGGATAAGGCAACAGTTTGGGGAAATTAATTTAGCAGTTCACTTAGGTCAGGGAGCACCATTAATAGGTCCCCAAGGAGTGGATTCAGTGAGGATTTAGGGACATCCTTCAGTGCCTTCCCAGCAAGGAAAGCTAGAGGGACTCAAGAGCTTTCCCAAACTGGGGGCCATATCCTTATGTGGCTTGAATTAAACAGAATTCTGAACAATAAATTACTTTTTACGGTTAGTCTCTAAGCCCATCTTTATTGCTTCCATCATTTATTACTTCATTCAGTTGGGTTTTGGCTAACATACAAATTTTAACCAGAAATGTATCCAGTTCACAGAAAATGTCTGTGAAAGATTCTGGGATGCAAAACAAGCCCATCAGAAGGCAGAGACTTTGGACAGACAAGCTGTCCATGGTTGCCATCCAGATGTCAGAGAAAAGTTTTTGGCCTATTCATGACAGGTCATTTCTCAGACCCATGGCCCAACACAGATCATATTAATTCTCCTGAGCAGATGCACACCAAGTGTAAGATTATAAAATGATCAGATTACAAATTTAAAAATTGATTCAAGTCCTCAAAAATTAAAATTCTCACATATTTTGGGCAACTTTTCAGAGTGAAAAAATGACCTGACCCATTTACCATCACCTTATCTAAGTAAGATGATAAGGGAGAAGAACATTTACATATTTATCAAAGGCTCATTTGCTGTTTAGAACTTTGGGCACACAGTGAGGTGCCCCTGTATGGAAAGCTTGGGAGTTTTAGCAGAATTCCTTAGGATTGGTCACAGCCAGGTGGGCTCAGGGGCTGCTGCAGCCTGGCCTGGCCTGCAGGGCCCTGGGCACTCACAGCATGTATGTGATCACACCCACGCTCCACATGTCCGTGGGGAAGGACACAAAGTCGTAGTTCACCACTTCAGGAGCCAGGAACTCCGGAGTCCCAAAATTCACCTTCAGCTTCTCACAGGGTTTGTACCTGTACCAGGAGAAGAGCCAGCCATGAGTCAGGAGCTGGGAGCTCATCCCCCAGGGAACAGCAAGGCACAGCTTTTGGGAGCCTGGCAGGGGAGCAGAGCTGAGCGCTGGCAGCCAGGGCAGCTCTGGGGAGACCTCAGGGAATATTCCATCATTGTCCCTCTGCCAGAGCAAAGCCACGAGGAAGAACAAGGACACTAAACCCTGCAAAGGGCTCCCCCAAAGAGTCGTAGCCAGACACCACAGGATGCTTTCCAGATGTTGCCCAAAACCCATTAAAAAAACAAAGCAGTTTTGACTATACAAGATTTGGAGGGCACTGGATTAGTGGGATGTCCCCAGCTACAGCTCAGGGTGAACATCTGCACCACAGATATAACTCAATATAGCTGAGGTGGGACTGAAGAGGATTATTTGGGCTCAGGAACAAGTAACAGTGACCCCATATGGGGAAAATGACCCTGTTCTTTTTGCTACTGCTAAAGAGGGAAAGGTTACAAAACTGAAGCAGTAACAATTGCCACTGATGGCAGCTGGAGCCACATCTGTGTTCTGACAGAACAAACCACTACAGCACTGCCTGGAAATCCCTTTCTCCTGGGTGATCTTGTTGCAAAACTGCCCTCCCAGTTGAAAAACCAACCAAACAAAACCCCAAACTCAATGTACTTTTTGTTTTTCTTCACCAAGTATTTTATGGAAACAAAGTCCTTGAACAGACACTTCTATACAAACACATAAATATATATGTGCATGAATGAACCAGCTTTTAGCTGAAGAAAAATCTCAAAGGATTTAGAAAATAATTAGAGAAATATTATTGTTCTTACTGTCCTAATAATAGTAGAATTAATTCCTTTTTATTCTAGGGCAATTGACCTATGCTCTCACTGCTTTTCTTTAAACTCATGCAAGCAAAATAAAAGAATGGACAAAATTTCCTATTTTTCTGAGGGTTTCCTGTTTCACATGAGATGGCTCAAACATGCTTTTTCTTTCTTTTTTTTACCTTCAATCAACTTAACTACTTGAAGAGTTTAGCAGATAATTTCTACAATTAGAACCTGCACCATGAAACCCTGCAGTCATGAAGTCTCTGGGAGCCTTCACAGAGTCCCTAGAGTAAAAGCTCTACATGGGGAATAATTTTGAGATAATTAGAACAGTAGTAAAGCTTTATTGAAGAGAAATGTTATTTGAAAAAGTAATTAGATAATTAATGCACACAGCAGAAAACTCATGCCTGCAAAAGCAAAATGCTTAACTCATTCACACAGAATTATTACAGAGCCATCAAAACACAAATCCCCACCAAAGAACTACCAGAAACATGTCAGAGGTTTGGTTTGGTGAGTTTGATTTGGTTTTGTTTTTTAATATAATTCACAATTGAACTTTCTTACCTCCTTGCTAATCCAAAGTCAATAATTTTAATCTGATTTCCTGTGTGATTTACACATAGGATGTTTTCAGGCTACAAAAAGAGAAGAGGGTATTTTGAGTTAAATGTTTGAGAGAGATATCTAGCAAAAAATAGTATAAAATTCCCTCCATAAAAAGCCACAAATACACTCCATTTTTTTTTTTCCAGTGAGAATGTTTTTCAAGGTGGGGATGGGGGGTGATGGGGTCCAGCTGTAGAACTGTCTATGAGCCAGCCTGGTTTAATGTCATTTGTGTAAGGTGCTATTTAAACAGGCAGGAAAAAACCAATTTGTATTTCTGTTTAAAAATATCCATTATTAAGGGACTATTAGGAAAACCTTGCAATTTTGCTGCAGGTTGGTTCCAGGCAGGAAAAGGTACAAACTATAGAAGATGATTGAACAGGTATTTGTACACTGTTAAAAAGGGTAGGGGAAATAGAGGGAAGACTGTGGGCGTTTCCAGCCAAGGAGGTTTTGGGTGAATTTTTTTAAAATCCATGATAAAAGGGAATTGTTTAATGCTACAGAGAATGAAAAGCTCTGATTTAAGAAAGGCAAAACCCCAGAATCCTGATGATTCCAAGCAAGCTACTGAACAGACACTGGAAAAAAAGTAATCAATCTCTAAGGCTCCATTCATTGCAGCCATTAATTCTATTCCTTTATGAAATGAGTCCATGAAATGAGAAATTACTCCCCAGTGATCAGAGACTCTGTGGTGCCTAAAGCACCGCTAAAGCACAGAGAGCACAAACAACTGACCTTCAGATCTAAGTGGAGAATGTAATGCTGGTGCAAGTAGTGGACTCCTTCACAGATCTGCTTGGTGAACAGGATGGCATCCAGCTCTGTCAGGTGGTAATTTTCATCTGTGATCCGGTCAAATAATTCCCCACCATCAAGACTAAAATTTTCACACAGAAAAGCATTAAAAACCCTAAAATCTTGCATTAGCCCAATGAATTATTTATTTCCACATTAGGAATTAGGCTCTGTAATTGAGGATCCTAACAAAACATCCAATAGAAAGTGTATCAGCAGCCTCAATGACTTCAAGAGACTTATTTCTCTTGAAATTAAGTATCAATCTAAATTCAGAAATGGCAAAGTTGGCACTAGTATTTGGGGCACACATGTCAAACCCAAACCCACATGACCTGGGGATCCTATGGGACCTGGAGAACCTACAGGGTTCTGCACTCTCACTAAAGTGTCTGTTGTTCTCTCATCTTACTAGTCATGGGAAAATAAGTCTTCAACCTACAAAATTCACTAAATGGAACTTGTCAAACTGAAAGCTGTTTCACATGAGCTGACAAGTGAACTTAATTCTGCGCAAAGGAGAAAATTACTCAGAGATAAAGCTCTGACTAGCTTTTAACCTGAAGAAATTACTTTTAAAGCACTGTTTTTTCCTTCTGAAAGTGAGATTAACTCTCTTTTAGGCTGGGAAACCGCTCACTTCTTCACAGCTAAGAATTATCCTTCCCTATTTGCTTTAGTGACCTGAGAAAACGCAGACATCTGACAATTCCTGAGATAATTTAAACTTACTATTCCATTATCAAAGTGATGTTATTTTTTGCTTCAAAAGCATCATAAAGCTGGATCAGATTCACGTGATTTAACTGGTTCATGATGTTAATTTCATTTTTTACTTCCTCCTGAAAAAAAATGACAAAGTAACAAAAAACGAGCAAAATACAATCCTTGAATTCCACCACACTAAAACAGAACTATTATTTATAAAGCCCAACAACAGCTACAGCACAGATTTCAATGGGACTGGGGGTTTAATCATGAATACAGGAGATGATGAAGAGTCCCAGCAAGCCCAAGATTTTGCAGTATTTGATGGTACCCAAGGATGGGCTGCCCCTCATGGGCAGCTGGGGGCAGTGGTGCTGGCCCTGGCAGGGAGGGCAGGCTCAGAGCTCCCAGCAGTGGGGTTACCTTCTCTTTGGCTCCTTTCACTTTGATGATTTTGGCTGCCAGGTTGAGCCCCGTCGATATTTCCGTGCACTTGTGGACCTGCCCAAAACGCCCCCTGTGGATGCCAAGGAAAAGATGGGAAAATGGGAAAGATGGGAAAGATGGGAAAGCAGCTCAGCACAGAAACCTCTCCTGGAACTATTCTTATCATGAGCAAAAATAGCCTGGGACAAAGTGAACGGGGTCGGGTGGCCAGCAGCATGGAGCTCCTCTTTCTCTCAGCTTATGAAGGATTAGGTTTATCTTTCCAGCCAGTTGTTCAGTGCTTACATTAAAATATTAAACCCCACTGGTCCTGCTGAGGTATGATGGCCTGGCCATGCTCTGGCTCCCTTCTGTAACTGGACCCCCTTGCTGTCCTTCAGGGATATGTTAGTGGGTCTATTAACAAGGATATTTCTGTCCTGATCCCAGAACTTTTTAAATGACCATAAGACCAGTAACTGTAGCCACTCCACAGCCTGCATTTCTGGCATGCTGTAAATTCTCCCCCATGTCATGTTAATGCCCCTTGGGATGATTCCTCACCACCATCTTCCCTGCTGTTGCATCACATTGCTTATACTTATTAAGCCATATTTGTATGTGGATCAATGTGTAAATCAAGCCTTCTTGTCACATAAGTAAGGATACAGGAATACAAAAGCTGAAGCAGCTGCAGACTTCCTATGAGTGAAAACTAAACATAAGGTCAAAATAATTATAACTCTTCCTTAGTTTTCTTTAATGTGCAGCTCAGCACAGAAAAAAAAATTGGAAGCTGCCTGGCCTAATGGGCTTTGTTGACTTTCAAATGTTCTGAATCTGTCTGCCTTAAGGGTACAGGTTCTTCCCACAACACTGAGGCCAGGATTATTAAAACAAATGAAAAAAACAGTCACCAGGATGGCAGTGAGGCACATGAACATGGGACTGGGGCAGAAACCATCCATCTAAGGGACATCCTTGATGCAGGAGCAGCTGTGACCACCCAAAGGGCTCCAGGATGAACCGACCCCCTGTGGCTGCAGAGAGCTGGTGTGTCCCTCCCACCCAGCCCCTGGGGGCAGCTGCAGGGCCCCCAGAGCACGGGGACAGGCACACTTACCCCCCCAGCACCTGGTGCCGGCACACGGAGTAGCTGGCGGTCACCTCGGCTTGCCGGACGCTCACGACGCGGTGCTCGAACGGGGCTGGAGGAGAGGGGCTGTCATCTGCAGGGGACACAGGCTGCTCTGACACTGCTGCACTCCCACTGCCCTGCTCCACCTCCTCACACCAGGGATTGCACCCCACGGCTGTGAGGGGCTTTCGCTGCTAAATCCCTTGTACAGACAAGGATCACAGTCCCAGAGCTGAGATCAGCATCCCACCTCCTGAACCTCCACTCTGTTTTCTTAACACACTGGACACCTTCAGGAGACCAACATTTTAGTTTATGCATTAACAGGAAGGGCCACCAGAAAATACTACCTGAAAGTTTGAAACAAATTACACTTATCTTTAAATTGTTACATGACAGCCAGAAAAACCAGCAAAAATACACAGCACTGAGGAATGAGGACAGTGATTGATAAAATCATGGGGTTCCTCTTAGCAGCAAGAATCTTGCAGTTTCCAAATTAAAGGTGCAATTATATTAGCATTACAAACACTACGTTTAGTCTGTTTGTGGTAAGCTAAATTAGTTAACTGTGATCACTTAATGTCCAAGGTTTTCTAGGGTAAAGCTTCATTAAACCCATTTTTTATGTCCCCCATTGAAAGCAATTTTATAATTAATCTCCAGGTATTTCAGGCTGCAATTTAACATGTATTCAACTCATCTCTAGCCCCTGCTCAGAAAACCAGAGCAGTCAGGTCATCTGCCCATGTCTGTACACTCTGGAACATACACACACACGTGCTGCCAGGAGAGAGCATTCCCTGAGACAAAGCAACCAAGTGTTCCCTCAGGAACCCAGAGATTCTGGCCAATAACACAACAGGCCACAACAAGAAACATTTCCTGCAGTACTTTCTGTGCTCTGGATCTCCACAGCTGCTGAAGTGTGCTTGGTTTGCACCCTCTATCTGAAGGAAGAAATGCTGCATCTAAAGAAAATTGAGTTTTTCAAAATTCTTGTACTTCTCATCACACATACACTTCATGCTATTTTATTTGAAATTATTTTTTTTCCAAAGCACACTTTAAAAAAAAAGTTACTATTAAAAGAATCTGTGAATTGTTATTCACATAGTCAAAGGTACCCAATGCAAAAAGCCCTTGAAGTGTAAGACATGGGTGTTCCACTGAGCACTGCTCCTGCTCTTGCTGTCTGTACAACAGGCAGGAATAGCAAAAATCCTCAATGTACAAGTTTCAAGAGTAGCTGTGAGCAACTTACCAATGATTTCTCCTTGAACTGGAAGAGCTCTGCCAGCTGCCAGAGACTTGGTTTTCTCTGGTGCCTCTCCTGTACCCTGCTGAGCATCATGTCTGCTTCCCCCTGCAGTCTCAGATCCCCTCCTCTCAGACTTGGTGTCTGCTGGGCATTTTTCTGCTTTTGCTGTTTCTTGATGGATTTTTACTTTTACCCCTGCATCTTTCACAGGCTCCTTTGCAGAGGTATTCGGTGAGGTTATGGGCTCACATTTTAATTCTGATTTCTCTTCAGCTTTTTCACCTGGTTTGGGCTTGCTCAGGAATGGCTTTTGCTTCCCTGTTTGAGGTGCAAGTTCATTTTGCTTATTGTCCCCTTTAACTTCTGAATCTGGCTTGGGGCTGATGTTTTTAGCAATCTGTTGAAGTTTTAATTTGTCAGGCTGCTGTTTGACTCCTTTCAAGTCTGCTGGTGTGGATTTCACTTTGGAACTTTTACCTCTGCTGTCACTTACATTTCCCTCCTTGGCCATCTCAATCTTTTCTTTCATGTCAGTCATATGTACACTGATGGATATCCTGCAGAGCAAACAGGAGACATTTGATATTGATGCAGGTGGCCAGCCTGGTTTTTGTAACTTTGTGGGGGAAGAAAAATCTGTGCATTTCCAAACCCATACATTTCTATAGTATGGATAAAACCTAACTGTACCAATCCTGCTGGGAATGACCCACAAACACTAAGGGGAGAGCACCAAAAATCATGCTGGCTCCTTCTCTGTGTCCTCCTCTCTCTACATGTCTGCCCTTCAGCTGAACAAAATGTCTCACCCTGCAAAGAGTTAATCCCACATTTGAAAACTTACTCACTTTTTGCAATTATTACAGTTGGTCTAACAAAACACCACTCAGATAGTGATTGCCTGCACAACTTACAGGCTGGTTAGCTAAATGGCTGCCTGCTCACATGGCTCTACAAATCTGATGGCTTGTGTCCTCTTCCAGCTGGCTGACCTGCACACTCAGCCATCTGGGTTTGGTCTTCTGATGGGATAGCATTCTTTCCACAGCCTTCTCTTAAAAATCTAGTTTTGATAAACTCTCTTACTCCAGCAATACTATTTTCCTTGGCATTTTAACTACTAGAAAAGTTTAATGATTTTTTCCCTCTTGTGTTGCCTAAAAAGAGTACAGGTCAGAACCAATTCTCTGTGCTCCTAAACTCCATCAGACATTTGAGTGATAATGTTTGAGTCAACTGTTACATCTCCAACTGTCATGAGCAGTCTGATTTGACCAAGGCTGAATTGAAACTTGTGAAGTTATAAAGGAGATTTTATACAATGGCAAATGAAGCCAGCTTCTGATGTCTGGGAGAGAACAGACCTCATTTTCACAAAGGTAATTGCCTCTTCCACTGGAGCAACCTCATTACAAAAGATGTTCTAAAAGAAAATGTTGCTGCTTTCTTAAAACAAGAGTGTGAAATGTCTGATTTTCTGCACCTTTAACACCCTGGTGCTGCTGTGGTGTGAGCTGGGAGAGCAGCTGAAGGCAGCTCTGAGCAAACACTTCCTCTGCTATCTAGACAAGCCTGAGCTCAGTGGGACTCTTGGGCACTTCTCCAGGCAGGGGAACACAATGTTCCTCTGATGCCTCTGTGTGGGCTTACAAACTTCATTAGAGCTGCATCCATTTCAGAGAGGTGTTTACCACCCTCATGTGACTTCTCACTCCAAACCATGACAATGCTGGGCTGCAGCTGCCCCTGGGGTTCTGCCTTCCTCTTGCCTGCTGGCCTCCCTCATCCCCAAACCAAACCTGGGGCTCAGACACCACATTTGGACCCAGGAACAATGGAGAAATTCCCCATCCAAAGTCATACATACATTTGTGGGTGTGTATGGACGAGTGTCTGTCACCCCCACACACACATATAAACCACTTTACAGCCACCCACCCACCCACCTAGAGGGGCACTGGCAGTTAAAATCTGCCACAGAAGTTCCATTTGTTGGGGTTTAGTTGGAGGGGCCTTTTGGTTGTGGGGTTTTGTTGGTTTTTGTCATGTGGGCTTTTAAAATTTTAAATAAAAGGGATTAAAATAAAATCCCAGATAAATAAGCCAAAGGAAAATGGACACACCTATATGAGGAAAATATTAGCCTGATAGAGATGAATAAATGAACAATCTTTAGGTGACCAAAACACTGAAAACATTGAGGAGAACAAACACAAATTCTTTGGTTTCGTCATACACTAATAAATATCTCAAATTCCTTTCACCCCCATGGCTATA
Source organism: Ammospiza nelsoni (assembly GCF_027579445.1). NCBI lineage: Eukaryota > Metazoa > Chordata > Aves > Passeriformes > Passerellidae > Ammospiza > Ammospiza nelsoni. The sequence goes on from NC_080645.1 coordinate 8,590,113, forward strand.
GAAACCAAGGAGCTGGGAAGGAGTGAGTGGTTTATAACTACCTGAGCTCCTCTGTGGTGGTCACCTTTCTGTGTCAGTGCTGCCACCTCAAACCCCTCTGTCCCACCTGAGCCCTGGGCTGCACAGAACTTCACCCAGGGCCCCCTGAGCCTTCTGCCTTAACCCTTGTAGGGTCTCTCCTCCTCTCCCACCACACAGGAGCTGCCTCCTTTAATGGCCTGGCTTTCCTTTTCTCCCTTGTAACCCATGGAAAGGTTCCAGGTCCCCCAGAAAGCCACCAGCAAGGCCATTACCTGGTGTGTGTCACTTCACAGCCTGTGTCAGATATGGCCCTGGACGTGGAGGGCGCAGCCTCCCGGGACGCTGCAGCTTTGCTTTCATTCTTGCCAGGCTTCTGGTGAACGAGCTGCCTGTGGCACTCACCAGGGCCTGGGGCTCTGTCCCCCTTCTGGCCTTCAGCAGGAGCACTCTGGTTGCCTGCAGGATCTTGATGTACGAAGGGAAGACCATTGTGTTGATTCACAGCTTTGACATCGATGTCCTTTTGCTGTGGACAGCTCTTGGAGCTCTGTGTTTTGCCAGCACCTTCTGCCCCTTGCTGCTGGGCTGTCCTGTCTTTGAGCTGGGGTTTGGAGTCAGCTTTGTGGGCTACAGCACTGGAAATGGTCACCTTCTCACATGCTCCCTTGTTTTCATCCAGCTTTTTCACATTTTTTGTCTCTGAATAAAAGAATCCATTAATAAACTATCCTTGGCAAAAGTCATGGCGAAACAGAGGAGGAATAAAGCAACACACCTCTCAAAATAACCTGCAGAGTTACACTTGAAAAGATAGCATAAATCTCCCAGAAGGTTTAAAATCCTTACACCATCAGGCTGGAGATACTACTCATGCTCATGGCTTAAAACCAGAGATTCACCTGCTGGACTTGGATTCCTTAAAGCAAACAAAAAAGCTGCAAGGCTCAAGTTCATTGCATCTAAAACCTGAAATCACTTTGTGGGCAAATATAACAGGTAGTTTAAGGCACTGCAGATCCTGCAGGACCCTCTTGATCCACACCCCTCTCCCCAGTTAGGGGAGTAGGGACAAACCCAGCAGGACTGCAAGGGACACTGAGGCATGAGACAGAGCCTACTTGCAGTCTGCACAAAATGTTCTCCATTAAAAGGTTCTCCATCACCTTCCCATGACAATGGCTGTGATTATTAACATTCAGCATGCCCAGATCACCAGCAAGCAAGGTTTGCTCACAACTCTGTGCAGCTTTTGGGTCAGAATTGTGACCATTTGCTTTGTTTTTGTCACTTCCAAAGCCATGAAGCTAAAAAGGGGACTGCCCATAAGGATTCAGTGACAATTTGTGAAGACAGCAGCATGACAGGGCCTGCTCAACATCACCTTCACCCCTGCTGCAGCTCCACAGGCATTGACAGTGGATGCAACAGGGCAGTGCCCTGACAGATGCACCCTAAATAGGAATCTGGCCCTGACACATCAGGGAAACTTGCTGATCAAAAAAAAGATATTCTAGTGTCAACACATCCCTTTTTCAGAGAGGGGGAAGAGGGAGGGCTGCTCCAGAGATATTAATGGAAAAGAACTTGTTGGGTTTGCTATGTATAGGGCCACTATCTTCACAGTATCTCCAAACAAGCTCTGCTCTCTGATTTCAGTTCACTGAAACCCAACTCAAAAAACCCCAGCTCTTCAGCTAAACAAAAGTGCTCCTTTTAATTTCTGTATCTTCTAGCTTTTTGTGGTGCTTGATCCTAGGGATAAATCATCTTGTGAAGGTGGTGAGAACAATTCCATTCTCCCAGTACTGAGGGGCAAAGTTACTCAGTTACATCTGAGTAATTCAGGTAGTGGGAAATAGCAGGCTATCAATTTCCAGTTTGTCTGCTGCACATTCTGGAGTCAAAGCTTGCAGCATGCCTGGAGTGATACATACCTTCCAGAGGCTTCTTGCTTTCAGTCTGGGTTCCTCTGCTACTAAGCACATGCTTAGGCTTTGCACCACTCTCCTCAGACTTATCCTTGGCCTAAAAATGACAGGGGAACACAGAAATTACAGTTACAGCCAAGAGTGTCTATTTCCCACGAGGTTCCTGCAGCTATGGAGGCATTCAGACTCTGAAAAAATGGAGAGTTACACCTCTTGTGAATTATTAGTCAGTGCTCTGTTTACTTCCTTCCTCCAGTCTCTCCCTGCCTTTGCAGGGAGAGACTTTTAAAACACCATAACAGATTTATACATTAGCTCACTGCTTTCCAAAATTTTCACTGTCAGGGTTTTTGCCTCCTGTCATCTACTCACACTGATTAAAAAGTATGACATATGAAACATGAGACAGTAGAAAAAGAAATGATGCTGTATTTCTGTTGCTTTTTGGCTGGTGACAGAATGAAAAGTAATGTTTCTGAATACATTTGTCAAAACATATTTGTCTCAAGGTACCCAAAAATTCCATTATTTGACCTGATAAGAGGTGGTACCAAAAAAGAACATCTAGCTTTAGATCAACTCTTGTGTATGCACTTGATATTTCACATGTCACCTTTACAATGATTAAAAACAGAAGCAGATTTTTATCTTTAAGCAGTGTTTTCCCCCCAATTAATTTGAGAGGAGGGATATTTTGTAACAGGACCACTAAAGACCTCAGACAGCAATACATGTGAAACCAAATTACAGCTGACTTCTGTGTAGCAAAAAGCAAAATTAGGGAAAGACATAATATTTCCTGTGGTTGACATACAGTTAAAAATCTAGTGATGATCTAGCCTCCTATCCTGATTTGTACAAGCAAATAAGCAACACAAAGTATTTCTGCAGGTAACTGATTACAGCTGCACATCAGCCCTTCACCTGTTAGTAAAAGCAGTTAAGGATTTCATGCACCAACCCTCAGACTGAACAGAGCCTCCCCACCTCCCATTCCAAAAAAACCAAAACACCCAAAGAGCAAAAGTAGGAAAAAATCATTACCCTTTTTATTACAGCTCTAAGCAAACCTGCAACAATGACCAGGGTGAACATTATTCTGGCACAATCCTACATGCAAAGAAAGCCTTCGGTAAGTGACAGTTTAATGCTGGTGCTTTTTTTTTCTGGTTTTTAAGTAAGAAGTTAGAGGTTTGGAACCTAGGAAGCTCAATTCATAGCCTTTTGTTGACTCCAACCCCACAAAACTTCTTCCACAAGCATTCCCAAGGCATGCCTGGAATGTTGTCACAAACAGCTTCACCCAGAAATGCAAACAGGACCTCCCTACTCCCAGCCCAGCCCGATAAGCAGAGCCCTGGGACAAACAGCAAAGGCTGCAAAACAGGAACAATCAGGCAACAAGTTATTTTTCTGTGCTCCCCCTGCAACTGTGCAGCTCTTTGGACAGGTCTGTGCTGCTGTCACAGAACAGGCTGCAAAATGCAGCCCCAAGTTAGCACATGGCTCAGCACAAGGTAATTTGTTCACCTGTGCTCTCTGCACAGTTCCCAGCCAGGTCACGTTCACCACAGCCTCACTAACTCGAGACAGTTCAGATATCACTCAGCAGTCTGGGATCAAAGGATGGACTTAAGGTTTTATAACTGACCTCATGCTCCAATTTCAAAAAGTGTTCATGACCAGAAACAAAGAAGGAGGAGAATGATGGTCATACTGCAAAACAGGAGTTTGCCATAGAGGTGCTCACCCACTACACCCTGACTGTTCTCCAGCCAAGGCACAGCTTGGAGCCTGGGACACAGACCTCCAGCCCCTCCCAGTCCACCAGGCTGTCACCAGCAGGTCATTCCACCTCAATCTGCACCTGACTAGCCACAAAATGAACCAAAGGACAGTATCTGTCTCCAGGCATTTTGTAGTGACTGTAATAACACAGCTTTACCCAAAACATCAGACTTGCCATTTCTCAAAAAACCTGTAGAACTGAAGCTGAAACTGCTGGAACTGAACTTTATCTCTATCCCGATTTAAGGTTGATAACTAATGCATGATTTATTGTTCTCAACACTAATGGAAGCACTTTATAAATTCTCCTGTCTCCTAACAGGCTGGCTCACTTATCAGCCTCTGGCACTTAAAAAGGGAGACCAGGAGAGCACTGAAAGCTTGGAAAGATACATTGCCATCAAACACTGCCCTGTTCTTCTAAAGGGTTAGATGTACTTCCTCATCAAAGGATTTTACAGCTTTGGTGAAAAATATTTTAATTAGATATCAATGGACATTGTCATTTGAGATAAATTCTCTTACTGTAATAACATCTCCACATACATGCAGATCTGGAATGAATAAACATATTCCAGCCCTCACAGTTTTCCTCTCTTTCATTCCCATGGTGGGGTAGAAGCCACAGTGAAAACTGGAAACTCCCATTACCTAGAACTAATTCCAGATGCCTGCAACTGTTAAAAAACAAGGCTGATCTATTTTCAAACACCGTATCAGCTAAGTACTGCTCTTGCCTGTTCCTCACCCACTGTCCTCAATAATTAAAAAATGCTTGGGAACTGATGTCTGGGAACTTGCAAACACAAGAACTACTTGATTGCAGGAGTGAATGATGTCAATGGAGCTGATGAAGTCACGGCTGCATCACAGAAATATAGCTAAAGACAACTAAGATCTCTAAGGATGTGTAAATCTGCACAGTAACATGACTACAAATCAGCACAGGTCTCAAGAGTGGGTGCTGTGTTCAGAATTTGTGAACGAACAAGGAAATAGAAGCTTGTCTCTAAAAACCCAAAAGCTTCTAGTATGTACTTTTCACTGGGGCCTCAATTCAGTCACTAATTTGGGTGACATTGCTGAGCTTTCAGCACTGGTAGAAGCTGAGTTTTCCTTTCCAGTAGCAATCTCCTGCTCACAGCCATTCCAGGACTGCTCAGCACCCTTCAGGAACCTCAGACACTGTTTTGAGCTCGCTCCCTGCCTTAAGAGCCTTGCAATTCAAAGGTCCCAGCAGTAACCTGTGCCAGCAGTACAGAAAGGAAAACTTGAATTAAACATTGTGCAAGAGATTGCCAGGAGAGCCTAAAGCCCCGCTATGTCATAAAGTGAAATGAAGAACAGTAAAACTAAACCAACCTCAAGAGGGATTTCCAGCAGGCTCCCCTTCTTCCAGGGCACAATGCCTTTGAGAATAAAATCCACTACTTTAGAATTTTTTAATACTTCTCCCACAAATGTAATAACTTTATCCAGGGTATCAACCCTTTTCTCTATCTTTGCCAGCCTCTCCTTATGCTTGGAGGCATCTAGCTGGGCAGCTTTCATCAAATTCAACACTTCTGAGCACATGCTATGCACATCAGCCTGGGCAGTGCTGTCCGGTTCCTTCGGGCCTTCCTGCACTGCAGCTGTGCCACCAGGAGCTGCTTGGGACACTGTGAGCTTGTTAATGCCATTTCCTACAGCAGCAATGCCTCTGTCCACTTGCTGCAGTTTGCCTGTCAGGTCTTCTTGGAAATGCAGCAGTCTGTCCATCTTTTCATTCAAGAGATAGAGTTTTTTGTCCACCGTACTCAAACTGTTCACTTTTGGAGGCTGAGACTTGGTCAGGGCGTGTCCCTGCGCGAGGTCCAAGCTCCCCACAGACATTGTGTCCAGACAGCAGGAAGTCTGACAGATTAGGCTGCCTTTGCATTAATCATAAATTAGAAAATGAGGCTCTGAAAGTTCATTTTCTTCAGCTATTCCTACACCAGACAAGCTCACTTACTGGAGTCGCTAGAGCATATCGTGAGATAGCTACTGCACAAAAGATTTATTTCTGTGTTATCTATTTCTTACTGGGTGCTTTCAATGATGGAGGCAATTTGGCATCAGACTGTGTTTTCTTGTGCCTTCTTGACGTCACAAAACCATTTAAAATTCTTTCTCGAGTGGCTGTTGATAGGCAAGCATCTTAACAATGGCCAATGCCTGGGCAGGCCTCTGGAGGGAGGGGGATTGTTTTCATGACCAGTTTTAGTTCTGTGATAATGAAAAGGTGCTAGAGCATTTCCCTTCATTAAACAGAAGAAAAAATAAAAGTGAACTGGCCGGCCTTGTGCTGAAGCTTGGAAGAATTCAGCTCTGTAGCACGGATGCAGAACGCCCAGCATAGACACAGGGTGCTCTTTCAGCTGGCTGGCACTTGAATTTAAAAATAGAGTACAATGACAATGACCTGAAATACATATCTAGCACCAGCATGTCTTTGTCAACTGAAACTTCTAAAATTAAATCTTTCTCCCAGGTTATAAAAATGAACCAAGAAAAAGAAATCATAACGAAGGCACAGCAGAATTAGTCTAACTATTGGCAATTAAATTATTAAATCATAAATCTTAAAGGATTTGTTATTGATTTGCTTTTCACTTCTGAATCACAGCATATTTACTGTACAAATTACAGTCACTAGAGAACAGAAAAAGTCACTTCACACTGCACAGGCTCCACTGCCACAGCTCTGAATGCTTTAGAAACATTAATGAATGTATCCTTACAGCAGCACACAGAAGGGGAGTCAGCTCTCTGCCACAGAGGATGAACTGTGGCATCAAGAGAGAGCAGTTTGTCCCATGCCAGATGTGACCCTGTCACACGACTGTGTCTGGCTCTCCTGGGTCCCTCTGCACTGCTGAGTGCTGAGCAGGAAGGGAAACAATGGAACCACAACAAAGCCTTTGGGATCCCCAGCACCCCTCTGCCTCCAGTCCCTTCCTCATTTCTTGTAAAGTGTACATGGAAAGAAAATGTCACTCTTAAAAGTGAATTTCCTGTATGACACAGAACATTCTAGACATTAAAACCCTTCCCCCACAGAGTAGTAGCAGCATTAAAATTCCCCTCTCAAGACAATATTGGATCCTTGCCACTTCTGTAAGATGAGAATTTTTATTTACACTTTAAAAGAAGTGTTACATCTACCAAGGCCATCATGTAATTATAGCCAACCTGGTGTTTCTGTGACATTTAGAGGCAAATAACCACCTTTACCAAACACAGCCAAAGCTGTGAGCCTTGGACTGTTCATCACCTTCACAGAAGAGTTTGAATACCAAGCAATGACTTGAGAAGAAAACCTGGCACTTTGTGCCATGTCACTTCTTCTAAACAAAAAGGTATTTTAAAGTCACTAGGGTTTTCCCAGTGGTCTGGAATAGAATGGTGTAAGTTTTGTGATATCACATACAACACAGTAAAATATTCAGCTCTGTCTTGAAGGTTTAGGACATGGGCAATAAATGCCTTGCAACGCTACTACTGCAGTTAAAGAATCAAGAGCTTTTAGCCAAATGCCTCCAAAGAATTAATTCTTTCAAAGCCACAAACATGCTTGATGACAAAGATAAAAACAACCAAAATAACTCACTAAACAAGAGTACCTGTTGAATGTTGTCCTGTTAGGAACAAGAACAAAGGGAGTGAGAGTGTTGTATTTAAAGTCAGACAACTCAGAGGAGATACTTCAACAAGGAAGCTTAGCCACAGAAAGTCATCCCCAGCTGCACTCACAGAACTCAAGTTGCCACCAAGAGTGTGTTATTCCAGGCACAGCACAGGGCCAGGAAACAATGCAGGTACAACCAGGAACACAACTGGCTGTGCTTGGGGGCAAACAGGAGTCCTGCAAAACCTTGAGCTGCTCTCAGTTACTTAACAACTGAGAGCAAAAAGCATGATTGCTGCCCAGTTGTTATTATCTAGTGTTATTATTCCTGTAACTGCTGATTTCATCCTCCTCACTTACTGTGGTAAATGCTTTGTAAAGCAAAAAGTGAGGCTTCAAAAAAAAAAAAAAAATCCCATCCCTTTCTCCTCTGGATTCAGCCACATGCACTGTGTATTCCAGCCACATGGAACAGATTTCACCACCCAACTGCTCATACAGTGCACTGAGAGATGTTTGAAAGAATGCTCTATGGAGAATTTTTGCTAAAAATATGCAGCAAACATTCCTTGCTAGTGTTGTCTGAGGAACAGTGAAGATACAGCCATAACTGCCTCCTACTCTGATACAGATGTTTAACCTATTATACTGCTTACATCAAACTGGGTCACCATAAGCAGCTGCAAAATTACAGATGGGATGAAGGACAGAGAAGGAAACCTCATTTGGACCAAAGTAAAAAGTTTTAAACATCTGTCACAAAGTTAAGGTCAACTGTTCTTTATTCTTTTCATTTTCTCCTCTACTCTCTCTCCTTTTGCACTGCTGGCAAACACACAAACAGAAAAAAATGGCTCTGGCAAGTCTAAGAGTTTGTCTTGCCTTCAGGATGATAATATGCTCAAATACTGGCAAAACCCCTTGTATTCCTTTTGCTTTGAATTACAAAAGCAGGCAATTGTTGTTCAGAACATTGATTCAGTGCCCAGTGTTCAGATCTTGCTTGAGCAGCCTGCAGAGAGTATTTATTTCCATTGCTAGTCCCAAGCCTTTCAATAGTTACCAAAAATAAGGGAAAAATCCTAAAATGCCTGACACCACAAAAAACATTGTTACAAGTGCCACAGCCTATCAAAGTCACTTTTGCTTTGTGAAGAGCTGTTGCTTACAAGGACATTTTGCACTTAGATACCACAACACAGGGTGCTTCATCTTCAGCCCCCAAATTTACAGAGTGCTGTGTGAACAACAAATGCCAGAGAGCACAGTTATGTTCAGTCACTGCCCAAACTGGTGACCCACAAACTCCATCATTGTCTGGGTGTAACCTGAACAAAGTTTCTGATAACAATTGGTCTCCTGTGGGTTCCTGCTCATTTCTTCCAGGTAATAAAAAATGAGCATTGGGATCTGGAGTGTGCAGGCAACTGCCTTGATTCCATTGTCTGCTGGACTGAAATGAACTTTTCTGATCCCTTTAAAACACCTCCAAGGTATCAGGTATCTCAGGAAGGCAGAGAAAAGAACACACATGCTGGAGAAACACAACTACAAGTGACCTTGAAGCAATGGTGCCACAGAGATTTCTATTCTCAAGGGGGAGAAGAGTTTATTCCTCTTTGGCTCACACCTCTCACACACATTCCCAGCTGGGAGAGAGATGTCACGAAACAAGAGAAAAATTCAGATTCAACACAGAAAACCTATCATATGGCAGTTTAGTTACAATTCCTCCTTGCTAGGTCTGATCCAAAGGAATAAAAAATCCTCAAAGATGAAGTGAATAGAAAACAAAATCTTAAAAAAAAAATCTACACCATGTACTGAAGTGACAGCAGAGACTGATACCCCAAATGAGAAATGTCACAGAGGTTAAAACCAGCTGCTCAAACAGATCATCTCATTAGATTGTTGCATTGCTTCCAACAACATTGTAAAACTGGAGATGGCTGATAATACATAAGAAAGTGAAAAAATAACTTTTTATATGGCCTATAAAAAGCCAAAGGTTAATACAGAACTTAAAGGCTTTGGGAAAAGTTTGCAGTGCAATAGAGTTCCAAGGAGATGGAAAATGCAATGTGGCAAAAAATCAGGAGATTACAAAAGGGAAAACCAAAGCAAATAAGCTCAAAGCAGTCTGGCTACATCTGATAAACACTGCTCAAGCAAGAAAAAAAGTAAATTTTTTTACAAATATCTTTTACATATTTAGAAACCAGATGTCAGCTTTTTCAAGTTGTAATGAAAATCTACTTAATCTACATCTAATTGCTGCAGCTCATTAACATACATTTCCCACTTTTCTCTCCAGCAAATGAAAGGGTAACTGAACCTTTTTAGGGTAAATTTTTGAAATACTAAACCTAGTTTCTCATGAACAGCACAAAAGGTAAATTTATTATATCCACAGGGTAATGCTGCAGCAACAGACCAAATCTAGTAACAGCAAACACAAAGGAGGCAGTGGCTCTAATTCAGAGGAGTAACTTCCAAAGGCAAGATATGCCCATCAGCCTGGATAAATCCACCCAGCCCATGGCTGGCTTTCCTGCTGGGACCAGGGGAAAGTCCAGATCCTCACCCTGGGAACTGGACCACAGCTGCTTTAGAAGGCCAAGAACTCCACATTTAATGCATCACTCATGCCCTGTTGGTTAAATCCACCTGCCCACTAAAAAGATCTGTGGAACACTGTTGGTATCCCCAGGTGACCCTGGCAAGAACAACTCAATATTGCCTCTGTCACAACATGGCTCTGGTGCAGGTACTCCCAACAATCACCATGGAAATTTGGGGTTTCTAGTATTGAATGAGAGAAAACTGCTAGCACAGTCAATTAGGAAATACCCTTGCAAGTCCTGCCTTCCTTCCCCACTTCCATTTCATTATTTTCCAGACAACTGAATCTAAGGATGTCTGCAGGCAGCAGCAGAGCCAGGGATAGGTTACTGAACCTGATACCATGTGCACTATTGTAATGCATCTCAGCCAGGCAGCTGACAGCAGAGCTGAACAGATCAATTATGACATTTCATTTACATCAAAGTGATGAGATTTCTAGATAACACTGTTTACCATGTGCCCACAGTCCTTCCACCAGGTTACTCAGCCTCTCAGGATGCCAACTGGCACCTGCTGTCTATGCACATTCACTCACTTGACCCCAGAGCTCATTCCTCACCACCAAGTCTGTTACTCACAGAAACTACATTAGAAAGCTCATTACTTGAAATTTTCATCCTTTCAATTTACTTTATTTTTAAGCAACTATGGAGCAGAAGAGTGGTAACTGAGAATGTTTCCTCAGTGTGATGGTAAGGATTCACCCTCCCACTCCTCCACACCCTCCAACAAAGACCTCTCCCCTGGAAACTGAACAAAGTTGTCATGTTGTTCCTGCTTCCCCTGAATTTCAGTGGTTTTATATCTAATGCAGTCAGTTCCTCATAAAGCCTGCAGACTTTAAGGGTCAGCCACAAAAGCTTCCCTCAGAGTCAAGAAGCCTCTTACTTACTGGATGCTCTCTCAGTACCACTGGGAGCTCAGCAGAGAGCCCTGAGGCCCACCTGACACCTGCCAAAGCAAAAACTGTCAATGCAGTTTGCTCAGGTACAAGAAATTCTGTGTCACTGGGATTGCCACAACAGGAGAGTGACCCTGGCTGTGCAATAATGCCAACAGGAATAAAACCAGTAAAGGCAAACTCTCCTCACTGAAGTGATGAGATAGGGCTCTCAGGATACACACACAGGGAACAGATCTGTTGCATAAGAAAGGGTTATTTCTAGACAGTCAACTTTTTGAAAAACAAACTTACATAATACAGAGTTGCTGCTCCAAAACACATTAAAACCAGTACAATTGTTCTTGCTGACTTGAAATTTGACTGGCTTCAAATCAAATCCCTCAGAAAAGCCTCTACTTTGCCAGCAACATGCTTTTGTTTGAGAAGATGAAATCCCCTAACTGCACTTTCTGCACTTCTGCTCTCTTCTTACTTCAGAAGATCTTTTTAGATTCAAGTCTGAAAAGATACAACAAAAATGCACTCTCAGAGCTGTACTTGTTAATTTGTTACCATCATTTCCAACTCCACCTTTCACCCCACCATGACTGACAATTGTCAGAACACATGATACTATTTTCTTTGCTTCTCCACTTACATTCACAAGGTTGAAATGCAAGAACTCTCCTCCAGCCCCCTTCCTGGATACTGACTGAGGTATGACCACCTCAGCACAATTTTACATTGCAGTGGTTTAGGTCTGTGACAGGTAAAACACACAAGCACCTCAAATCATGCTGGACTGCACTGGAATTAAGAGACAGAAGTGTTCACAGGCAGCCTTGCAAGAAGCAGCCTCCAAAACCATCCAACTGGACTCCAGCATCCCTTGGTACTGCCACACACCCTTGGAACTCCTCCCAGTGGAGTTTACAGTTCCTGCCATCATGTCAGGTCTGTGCAAGCTGGGGTCTCAGTCCCTGATTTTTTCTCTCACCCACCTTCCCACCTGACAGCTCCCAGCTGTGGCACAACAAACACCAAGCACTGCATTCACTGCTGCTTGCTAATAATGCTCTTTGCAGGAATTTAACAGTAGGAGATTTTTTAAGTAAAAACTCTTTGATATTGCTATTCCTCACTAAAACCCAAAACACCATGTTAACAAAATTTTAGATCAAGTAAATACTTATCTGTCCTATAATGAAGTCTGTTATGTGCTATATTCACCTGCTGATTTAGATCTCTGGTATTTTGCTTTGACATCATTCACAAATACAGGAATAACCATCACTTCAGGCTTAATAACCAACAGTCTCAACACAAACTGCTTTGAAAAAGATTGAGAATGTACAAAAAGTGGTGGTTTTGCAAACTCTTCTCAGTAATCAAAGCTCACATAGAAGCCCCTTGCTGTCCTTGAGGTGAATGTTTCAATGTTTGGCAAAAAGCAGAGAAATTGCTGCATCCATCTCAGCTGTGAAAAACATCTCCAGCTAATATAATGGTTTTTATCAGGTTGGAAGAAGTATACAGGAAACAAACAAAAGAATGTAACCTACAGAAAAGCTTCCCTAAAGGAACATTATACCACATGCCAGTGGAATTGCAGAAGGCAATTAACAACAAGGAATGAGAAGACAATTTTTAAAGTTTATCTCTCTGAAGCAGATAGCTTAAGAACAGTTGGGTGTGAATGAGAAGCCTGGAATGAGGGCTTCAGTGGTATGATTGAGCACAGAGATCCATCTTCCCATCTGGAGTTAGTATCTCAGCACAAGTATCTAGTAAGAGCAGAAATCCAGAGTACATTTGGTACAGCCATTTCCACTCCCAAAACAGCAAATACCCTCCAGTGCTTCCCTGCAGGGCTTCTATCAGGACTCAGGAAGTTTTGCTTCTGAACCTCCTTGCTATCTTAAATCAGCAGTCAACAGACACCAGAACATTCATTTTCCTCAACCACACAGACATTTCTCTGCACTCACAGGAGGCTCCTGAATTAAAACAAATAAATCATTGATTTTGGAATTCTGCTGTTAGATCAGTGACAAATTAATCTCCAGCTGCATTGCAGAGACAGCTGTAGTGTAAACAGACACACTGATTATCAGTGCTGGACTACAAAAACAGCCCAAAGGCCTGGCACCACAGAGGCAAAATCACTCAGAGGAAAGCAAGCAATAACAGTGCTGATAAAAGATCCAGGATATAAATGGTCTGGATTTCATATTAGCTGATACCAGGAGTATTTGCCACCAATGGGCAGTAGGGCAGTGCCAGCTAGAAATCCAGTAACAGTGCATCAAGACCTTTTCAGTGCAAGAAATTAGGAGAGGAGTTAAAACATGAGGCTGGATGCTGAAAAATACCGCTGTCATGTTCTGCAGAGGTAAGCAAATTACAGCTGGCAAGAGTCCCTACATAATATCCCTGAAAATGCTGAAATACAGGGGTCTCATGCTCTTGTTCCACCACAAAAGGAGAAACAGAAAAATTTTGATAAAATTTGTGTAAACTAAATCAATCCAGTGAAAAGTGGATTCTGCACTGACCATAAAACAGATAAAAGTGCCCCAAAACAAGCTCAGTGTCCCACAGCAATGACTGGCAGCTTCCTACCTGCCTTGCCAAGACAGGCCATCCCTCCTGGCCAAAGTGACAACTGCCTCACACAGTGGGGTGACCCACAGACATTTGGTAGCTTGTGACAATGTGTTCTGGCCCTAAACCTGATAATTCTGCATAAAGAACAAGAAACAAGAAGGTCAGTCAGTTATCAAATCTGTGGCAATTTTCTATTTTCTTTTTATAGCAAGACAGGTCAAGGGAGATGCAAACCAAGCTGTGCTGATTCCTAAAGGGGTGCTGAGAATTAACCAGAACCCTGAAGCTTCCCCCACTTCCTGGGGACTTCAGCTGAAACTGGGAACAGGAACCCACCAAGAAAACATCCAGAACAGAGTTATTGATAGAAAAAGGCATTTCTTTTCAACTCTGCCCAGCCCCAGACCATATCAGTGACCATGCAATGGCAGTGCTGGAAGGAATCAGGTCTCTGAAGGGAAGTATTCAGCACCTGAAATCAGAAATATGCCTAAGGTAGGTGAGCAGAAAGCACATGGGCTGCTCAAGCCTGAACAACAAAACAAGGACACCAATGAGAGAGTGAAAGGTGAGCACAAATATAGAAGACAACAGCAGGACGACCTGTTAGCTCCTGCTATCTCAATTCAGCCATGGAGAAGGTGAAAACAAACCTGGTTTGTAATGTCACAGACTATATATAGTTTACTACTTTAGTTTCTGGGATATGAACTGTCTGAAAGGATACTCAATAGAATATATTTAGACTGCAGACCACTATGGTGCAAAATTGAAATTGGAGCACATGATATCTTCCTCTTGAGCCCCCACAAAGCCTGGGGAGACAGTGTTAACAATTGAGATGCTCAGAAATTTGTCAATCATGTATTTTTCTGAAAATCCCAATCCTTCAGAATGGTTTACCAATTCCATTCATTTCTTTCAGTCTGTCTGCCTCTGTGAGCTCTCCACAGCAGTGTGCACACAGCCTGCCAAGAATCAGGAGGGCTGTTTGGGCCCTCCAGTACATGGACTGTCCAGAGCCTGCATCCCAGAGCTGCCCTGCTGGGGAGAGAGAAGAGTGACTCCCAGGTAAGCAGGAGCCTGAACTGCAGGTGCCAAGGCCTGATCTCCATCTGCAGCTCTGCAGTCCCAGCACCAACTCACAAAACAGGAGACAACTGCTTAAAGAAATTAAAGGTAATTGTTGTGCAGTGCAAGAACAGGAAGCTCAGGATGTGAACCAACAGCATCTGAAGAGTTCTAAGTAACTCTACACAGAACTCATAAAAATATCTCTGAGCAGCAAAAGCAGTAAGATGTTAGCCCTCCAGAAAAACCCCACAGAGTGAGACACCTACCCCCAATCACAAACATGAATGAGGAGAGGAGCATCAAGATTAACTTATGGGAATTACTAGGTGACTTCAAATATCTCATTAAGTAGCTGTGTCCTAAAAGAGGATAAAAAATAAATCAGGTCCAGCAAATCAGAAGAAAGACAGCAGCAGCACTAAGGTTAAAAGGATTGATCTAGGTGAACATCAAAGCTGTTCAGCTCCAGAAAGCAAAAGCCTGAAGGAAGTACAGGTGCCTTGATCTTCAGGCACACATTAGAACACTCCTGTCACTGCCTCTCCTATGAGTCCAATTAATTTCAGAGAAAAAATGCCTCACCTTATTACTTGAGCACCAGCTCCCCCCTCCACTGAACCTCTGAGCAATAACAGATTTCCAATCAATCTGTAAGAACAGGCAGGGCACTGTTGCAGAGCTGCCTGGGGTTAGAGTCCTTCCACAAGAGCCCAGCCAGCCGAGCCAGCCCTGGTTTGAGAGCAGCAGGCACAGCACAGTACCCCAGGTACTGCACAGGAGGCTCCAGCCCACAAACACACAAACAACAGATTCCCCCTGCAACCACTGACCTCAGAACTTACACACACCCACCAGATCCTGCTGGGACAGGCTCAAACCTGACCTGCAGGCTGACACTGGGAAAAGAGAGCTCTCCCTAGGGTTAACATTAAACTTACACATTAGAGCAGTTCTCACCAGCTTTACTAAGAATTGCACATGTGGTCCAAGACTATTCATCCTTATGTGTTCTCTGCCAGTCCCAGCCTCCAAAAGCATCCTTCCCTTTGCAATGCTCCCTGAATTTGAGTACTAGCTTTGTGAACAAAACAAAGGATGATTTTCCAAGAGATAAACATAATGAGTTTGGTAAACTGGCCAGAATGATGTAATCCAATGCGAGACATCCAAAACAAAGTTGGTTTTGACTGTTAGTGCACTGAGGACAAGGAAAACCAATAAATCAAAATAAAGCTAAGATAACATTAACCTGTGGACCTCAATGTGTTTCCAGAAGAGAAGCACCATTATCACTAATTTCACAGAAAAGGAAATTGAAGTAATGAATATGAAAGAATTATTCAGTCACCCAACAGATCAATTACAGAGAAACAAGATATTCTGAATCTCATTACAGTCTTCATTGCAAAACACTAACTCTGATCTGCACAGAGCCAAGCCACAGAATGCCATGGAGACAGATAACTGCAGTACTGACTTATTTGCCCCAAGACGTGACTAGTCAAAAAAAACCTAGCTCTTTTGTTTTTATGGTTCTAGGGCCACCTTCTGTAGTCCTGAAAATATCTTTCATTTGCGCTCCTTCAGAAAAAAAGCAAGATAAAATCTCACATATTTCAGGCTGTTTATTACCTTTAACAAAAAGCTGAAAATGAACAATTTAAACACATCATTACCTCTTCAACAAGAACAACAGATGAGCAGCATATTCAAATGAACAGACCAAAACATTTTTCTGCTACGTTGCCATAAATAGACAACAAAACATGCAGTCACTAGGATATGAAATGGGTCTGGTCAACTGAGCCTGTTTCTTATGTAATATATGATTTAAAAAAAATCATCATACTCTTGCCTATTAAATCCATTGCATGTTGTTACATTAGAGGAATTTAAAGCTTTGGAACAATATACTAATTATTTAATTTAGTAAAAATTTTGTCCGTTCTTCAACTGAGCCAGAATTCAGTTTATTGCTGTTGATTTAGTTCATTTATTCCATTGGCTCTTTAAAAAACAAAGATGATTATGAATACAGGCTGTTAAAGAAAAGCCATTACAGCTATTGTTGAACAAAATACATGAGGAAATCCTTTCTTCAAAATTTTGAAAGAGAACAGTTTCAAAAAACCCACAATAATCTGATCCATTCCAATTAAAATGCAACTCCTACAATTATTATTTTTTTAATTTCTTGAACATTATTGTATGCCCATGGGATTCTTTTTAAAATTGCTTAAGTACATTTTCTGCTACTACTCTTTTCAGCAGCTCAAAAAGTAGGTAAATGCAAACATGCTGCTGAAAACAAATACTTTTCCTAGACTTTCTGCCACGGTAGCAACTGAAACTGAAGCTCACAGGCAGCTTGAAGCACAGTGGGTTTTAATGGGTAGCTTACAAAGGTAGAAAAGCAGATTCCCATCCTCCCTTCACCAGTGGTGTCTCCACAGCTCTGTGCTCACAGGGTCTGTGCTCTGTCCATCAGGGCTCCAGCTCTGGGGAGAGCTCTCTTCTGCTTTGCTCCTCAGACCTGTGCACTGTGGGGTTCTGATCTCACAGCTTTCCAGGATGACCCCAGAGCACCCTCTGAGGCACTGAGTGCCACCACTCAAGGTGATTGCACTGCTTCTACCACAGGTCAGATGGGCTCATGCAGAACTTGGCTGCTCATGAAATCACCTCAGGGTCATCCTGCCCAACAGAGTCACTATATAAAACTCACAGACCTATGGCAAGCAAAGCAAAAAGCACTAACAACCAACCTCCACATAATCTCAATGTCAGTGTGCCATCCTATACAACAAATATTCCAGTCAGAACAAAAGTTTGAATGTGCCAAGGCTCCCATGAAAAGTAAATTTATTTACAAAGGCAAAGCTCGCAGTCATCATTTCAGAAACACCTCCTTGAGGCTGGCAGGTGTTTTGCAAGCCAACAGGCTGCACAAGCTGGCCAAGAATGTCAAACACACACAGCATGTTACAAAAGGCACAGAAACCAATTCTGCGCCATCCAGAAAGTTTTCAGTTTCAAACCAGGCTCACAATAAAGCACTAAGGAGTCCCTTACCGTAAATCTCTTTATGTAATCTGAAACACAAAATCCTCCCACGCTCAAACGCAGGGATCTGTGCAGGGCAGATTCTTGATACAAAGTCCCCATTCTGTTTGTCTTGTCTGGTGGTCACCCTGGTAGCCTGCAGCCTTTCACTGAATAAAGCTGCACAGCCTCCCTGGATCTTGCTAGAATTCTGCCTGTGTGATAAACCAGGCATTTCATCTTATCTGACACTACACCAGGCATTTCAGTCATTTCACTGCCTTATCACAGTACTAAGTTCTATCCATATCCCAGCAGTTCACTTCCTGAATCACTGATAACAGATACTCCAGGGCACAGAAACAATACAAGATGACAGCCAGACCTCTGGAGCCACTGAGCAGTCCCTTCTCTGCATTTCTTTGTTCCTTCACTTATTTTAATCCAATTTTACGTTGCTCTAGCTGTAACTTAAGGACAGCATGTTGGCTTCAGCCAAGCAGTGACAAGACTTTAATTTATCTAAGTGCTATTCTATTTTTCAGTGACACTGATAACTGCTGCAGGATATTGCCTTCAACACAACACAAATCTAACACATGTGGGAATTTCTTGCATGCTCAATTTCTTAAGCACAGGAATAGAGGGAACAATGAATGGACTCAAAATGACCATTCAGAAGGGCTCATCCTCCATCAGAATTCACACATCTATTATGTCTTAAGCACTGTTTCTACATCTGATGCTATGCACACAGAGCCATTCCCTTCAGTCTCTAAATGCCTCACTTACTTGCACAAGTGTACATTGCCATGAAGTCCATGTAGGCATATCTGTGAACCCCCTAGATCTAAGATCTTTTATTTCTACCTACACAGTTTAATATGCAGCCACAATGCACCCAAATGATGTTCCTCATGCATTTGATTCTCAGCCAATAAATTCCTTTTTATTTTGCCCTGTGTAAGATATGCTTTTTTTAAAATAGAGTTCTTACCTGTAAGTTTGTGACCATGGAGGACAAACACACAAACAGAACAGATACTAAGATGCTGGATGACCTAAGAAGGAATTAGTTCTAGAGAAGTAGAAGGAAATCTGCTTTCAGTTTTAATCTTTGTTTTCATCTTTCACTCAGCCAACAAGCTGTAATAGAATTATCTCTGATTACAAGCTGCAAGTGATCCAGCATAAGGATGAATCCATCAGGCATGGGCACAAAAATGACAGCCTCTCTCTATGGCCCTCCCTTTGAGCAGGAGGACAAGAACCTCAGGCAGCAGGAGCAGGGCTGGTATGGGCCACATCTTCACTGCTTCAATCCCAACAGGAGTGTGTCCCACCACAGCAGGGGTGCACCCTGCCCTGAAATAGGCCAGTGATGGAGGTAAGATACTGTACCTTTAGCATTATGATCTAAGAGATGTCAGGTCCAGACGTGGGGGTACAGAGCTGGCTGCCCCTCTCACAGCAACAACAAGCGGTGTGTTTCCAGCTGGGTTTGTACAGCAAAGTAACAAATATGCTGTTAAAAAATGAAATGGAACCAATGTAAGTACAGACAAAACCAGAATCAGAGTGAGGAACTCTTGCAGGGCAAAGGCCAAGGAGGAGATGGCCATGCCTGGCAGGGAATGTTTTTCAGGCTATTTAACAAACAAGTATGGAACGGGGGTTGCCGGGGGTGACTTGAGCACAGCTCTAGAGATTTTAGTAATGTAACTACTGCTAAAGGGACATAGGAACCTGAGGCTGCCTCACATGCTGGACTTAAACCTCCAGAGATGAGACCAGTCTCCTCTGCCAGACCCCTGTGCAATCCCTAACTCAATCTCTGTGCCTTGGCTTTTCCACCTGTAAAACAGAGTTAAACCTTTCCTAGCTCATAGAATATTTTCACAGCTTTAAGACCTATTGTTACCATTCTGCCTTTTAAAGGGCAGGAGTAAACTATAAATTTTAGGTCCAAACTGCCCCAGGATTTTTAAGACACATGAGCTTGGTGCATGCAGTGGCACAGGAATACTGGTGAAAGCCCTGCCCCTGCTGAGCCATCCCACAGGGACAGGGCAGGGATGCTGCTGGCCTTGTGGCAGCACCTCCAGAAGCATTCCTGGCACTGGGAACAGCAGCCAGCCACTCTCAGAGGAACAAGAGACCATCCCCATGGACACCAAACTCTTGAACATGGCCTTCAGCTTTTTTACTACCATGTAACTGATTGTGGGAATTAAAGACCCCCATTCCAGTACCTAAGAAAAGAACAAATATTGGAACTGCTCAAGAGGTGCAGGGCTTAACAATGACCTTAGACCCAAGGGAGGGAAAGAAGTATTTTTATATATTTGTGACTTCTTCCAATAGCACAAATAACCATGCAGTTACTCTAGATTTAGTAAAGAGACACTATTACTTCATGTGGCAGCAGAGGCATGTACAGCATGCAAGCATCATGCCACAGGGGAAAGCTTGCATGACAAAGAGAATCCTTTAGAAACTTTGGCAAGAACTCTGGAATGAGCAATGCTCAGCCTGCAACCTTCCATTAGCAGATCTAAATACAGAACCATAGTGTAAAACAACACCTTCCTGCAGTATTTGCATTCATTAATATTAAGAATATAATTATTATTATGAGTTTCACTGACTGCATTTTTTTCCATTTAGGTTCTGAAAAATAATTAATTTGGAGCTTCTCTTTCCCTCAGTTTAATCTCCAATCTCACAATGTCAGTTCTGGACTGCGTGATTCTGTGAGTATTAAAAGGCATCGATTTAGTAGCAACTATGTAACTTGCGATCCCCAACAAGGTAATACTCCACTTTTCACAAAGTTATATTTCTGTGACAATGGACACAGGACTATGTTATCTTTAGTACCTGGGTAAAGTCTAATGGATTTGACATATCAGGAAATACAGATCTTGGAGCCTTGCCCTTGAGCTAGAGGCAAGGAAAGTGATCACTTTGAGTCTAGGCTTTGAAGGTGTCACAAGACACCAATTACTTATAGAATAAATGCAGAACTTGACCAAAACTCATGCACATAACATCCAACAAATGAAATCAAGATCAAGGTTAGTACTTCAGCTTTTAGAGGAACTCTTCAAATCTGTTATACTTACACCCCAAAACTCCTTTCTCAAATTAGAGAGGATGCAGCACATCAGTGCATTTGGAGCACAGACCAAGACAAGAGGTAGAGAGGTTTATTTTAACTGGCTTCTCCAGCCAGCTGCTGACAGATTTGCCAATTCCTGCCCTAACTATAGAGTAAAATGAAGGGACTCAGCATTTTTGAGGTGACCTCTCTCATCTCCCCAGCATCAGCCTCTGTGAATTAAGAGGAGGTGCACTGGTCCACAAGCACCCCATTTTCAGGGAATTTATAATCTGAACAACATTATTTAGCTCAAATGGTTAATACAAAGTATTAATACAAGTACCTTCTTTCCTGAAAATGAGGGGAAGCTTTAGTCACTTGGCACATTTCTTCTACACACACTTAAGAGTTATGAAATGATTTAAGTACTTACAAACTTTGTTGTGATTAATAATCAGAGGCAGGGACCTTCTAACACTGATGTCACCCAGTCTAAGTCACCATAACTGTGCCCTAAACATCAGCCTGAAGGTTCCCAGTTCTCTTCCACAGGCACTTCCAGAGTGCCCTGCTGACTTACCCTTCCATTACGCTTCCATCCACACCTCGGGCTGGAGCTGAAAGCCAGCACAGGAGTGTCCCCAGGGAAATGCACACAGGATCAGCAGGGAACTGACACCAGAAATGTTCAGGTGCCCTTCTGTATCTGATCAGGACAAGTATTCAGGAGCCTGTGAAGACTTTGAGTGATGAGGCATTTTCTAAGAGCAGTCAATGCCTGCTTGTCTCTGTGCCAGTATCAGCTCATTGCTAGAGCTGCTCCTCTCACAATGGATTAGTATTAAAGGACAGGTCTGCAACCCTCCCCACCTCATTAATATTCATTGTAGATTTTAAATTCCAGTTACACAAGGACTCATGCCCAGGGCTTGATGCCTCATAAATTATATTCCATTTTTAAACCTGCAGCATTCCCTGTCATTGTTTCAGAAGGAAAACAATAGCAGAGACAGCTTTAGGCAAGCTGGTTTTGTTGAAAAGAATACTATCTAAAGCCCTGCTTTAACTTCATTAGCCCACAAAGATTTGCACTACAACGAATTCTGCCTGCAAAGCACAAATACAGCTGCCAGCAAATTTTAATTCTGTCAATATTCTGCTTTTGTTCCAGCTGCCACAGCAAGTGCATATAATGTCTGCAGCTGAATAAACTCACAAAAGGCAACTTACCAAGGGAAGACTTGAAAATAGCTACAACCACCATTAAAAAAAAAACACAAATTAAGAGACAAAGTGACTCTGTATGTACTTTGTCTCCTGGCAAACATGGGTGGGGGATGTAGAGGATTTTGCATTGAGAGCTACCACATTACACAGCCAACCTGCCTTTGATGGTCAGAAGAAAGGTCCAAAGGAGAAGAGATTGAGGCCTTCTCTGTAAGGGTGGGGGCCAATTTTTGGGTAGCAGTCTCCTCCTTCTGTGAAACCCCAAGCCTTGGTACATAGGTCAATCTGACAGCACCTGGATCCTTCTGGTCTCCACTACTGAAGGAATGAACTGCAGAAGGAAAAACAAACTTTGCTCATTTTACCTTTACAAAAGGTAGAAGTTGCTGCAGCACAGATTTCATGTTCAACAGCCTGTGAGTTTAAAACATGGGGAGGTAACTGGAAGCAAAATTATTTGACCTCATTCTTCTCCCTGCCTTCTAAAAAGCTTTAGGAGGGAGAGGAGCAGACCAGGCTCGTTTCCCAACATGGGATGAGTAGGCTGACACTTGCATGGGATGAGAGATTTTTATCAAGCTCCTATTCTGCATCCTGTCATTTTTATAAAGAATTAACACATATCCTCTTGCCCACTCTGAGGCAGCCACAGAAGTGTAATTACAGCCTCTCATTTAATGGTCCATTAACTACAAGAGATATCATTAAATTAGTAAACCCCATAAAGTACACATGAAGCACATGAATATACATGTGGAAATCAGAATTATACAATCCTCTAGACTGAATATTAAATTCAAAGGTAAATATTTTAGCTGGATTTTAACTTTGGCAGCATGGATTGATGACTTTTTTCCCCCGTCTTTTAAATCACTGTCCCCTAACCAGGTTCATTCTAGCCCTCAAAAACCTTCACAAGATGTCTCCCCATTTTGACTAAGCTCTGAAAAACAAGGATTAACACTCTCAATCCCACTCCCAGTGGTAGTGGGATCTTGTTCACCTTCCATATCATGTCTGAATCTGTTGCCCACACAAAAGCCCAGTAAACTCACAAGGGCACAGATGGGGAAGACCAATCACAGGAACAAAAGAACACAGCCTCTGGAGAATTCCTTTTTCCAACCACTGAATTTCTAGATATAAAGGAACTACCTGACTCTGGGAGCAGCTGAAATAGCAGTATCCTTACTCCTCTGTAAGAGCAGCACCTCTCCAGTTACTCTCCTTGTTCTCCAACTGCCCTGCTCCCCTCCAGCTCCCACTGCTGAAGCAATGCACTGCTCCTTCAGTGACATCCTGACATCCTGCAGGTCTCCAGGTCATTCTCCCCCACAGCCTGACCACACTCACTGTTAATTCCCACCATCAGACCTTTCTCCATTCCCTAGCCAAATCTAGCTTGTCTTTTTCCTACCCTGTCCATTCCTGGCATGCTCTCTCTGGTCCCTGCCTCCCCCTCATGTCTGAGTGAGCTGCAATCACCTTCCTGCCTTTGCTATATAAGGAAACCCCACTGCAGCTCCAATGCTGGCCAAAAAGGAAAACTGCAAGCCTGAAACCCCAGAAACTGAGATTACTGTAATCACAATACAACCCAAGAACAGGCTGACAGTGGCCTTTTAAGTTACTGTGCTTTTGAGTATTGCTGCAGTCACAGAGTGCAAGCTGTCAAAAACCCATTAAGATTTCACAGCTTGATCAGCAAAAAAAGCACTGGTGAACTGAGAAGCAACAATCAACAATCAGTATTAATTAATCTAATATAGTCTCAATCCATCTGTTAGTCTCACAAAACATAATTTTTATGAATTCCTCAGATTCCCAATGTTCAAATAATGAAACCTCTTGTTTCCAAAGAATGCATCTGCAATACAGGCATTCAAAACAGAATGTCCCCTACTCTTTACCATTTCCTGTATTTTTATTTTTGATCTTTCTGTAGTTGGTCAGAGTACGGTTCTGTTCATTTGGATTTCAAATTTTTGCAACATATTAACAGTCTAATAAAGATTTGAAAAGACAAAATATTTTGAGACTAATTGTCCTATATACTATTGCCATCAGTCTCAACCACTGAACAGTACAAATTGTTCAAGTGTCTGTTTCCCCTTCCAAAGTCCTTTAACCTTTTATTTTTTTCCACAACTACATTTAGATGCACACGCAGGAGCTGTAAGCAAACGTGAGCTTCCCTGTTGCTAAGTAACTGTGTGCCAGAGCCTGCCCTGCCACTCTTGGAAGCAACAGCACCACAGCTGCCACGTTTGGAATTCGCTCAGCGCCAAGAAATGTAAGCTGAATATTTTGGATGAGACTCCCAATCTTCTTAAAATGGGTGTGAACAACAATGAAAGAGAAATAGATCTGGAGATGACCAGACTCATGAGTAATTCTAACGCTGTGGGACACTTTTCCCCAGCAGAGCACTCAGGCTGTATTTCAGAATGCAGCTATTAGTATTTCTCTAAATTAGGCTTCTTGCTTAATTTCCACTCAGCCCATACACTGCTTTGAGGTACTATTTTCAAACCATTCCTCTTTCTAAGTGTTAGAAATAGTAACTGTGATCATTTAGCTAAACAAAGTTTTCACTTTGTTTTAAAAGTGAAAACTTTTTGAAAACCTTTCACTGGATGTCCAGACCTGCTACTATAAAAAAAATCTTAAAAAGTAAATTCTAATGCTCATCTTCTAATCTTAAGATAGATTTGTCCACACAGTTTAGCAGGGAATTCTAGTTGTGCAATTAAAAACCACATTTTTTTATAGTTTTTATAGTTTCTAATTTAGTTTCTTGTTTGTAACACAATCAGAGGTAAAACTCCTGATCTCAGGATCAGGCTCTGAATCAGTACTTGGCAAAGACTCAAGATAGTTCTGTCTTATGCATTTCCTAACCTACTGCACCACTTTTCCTTCTTTAGAATTGCTCTGTCCTAAAGAACAGATCTTCATTAGTTCTCTAAGATGACAGGAAACAGTTTTTATCCTCCACTGTTTCAGAAAGCTACAAAAAAAGGCACTTTTACCTTAAGCCTCAGCCCACAGTTCCTCAGTGAACTTAAACAAATTGAGCTTTATTCTAACTTCATTCACCTGAGTTACACACCAACGTTTCAGTTTTAATGGTCCCCAGCTGAGAGGCTCATGCAAAATGAACAGCTGTTCTCTTCCAGAGTTCCTTACACTCCTGCCTTCCCTCTGACTGTCTGTACAACCAAACCTGTACCAGGACACTGTGTGGTTTCACAGACAGATTTCATACCTACTGCACACTCATGCAGGTTATGACAAGTCTAAATCTAAATATCACTGAACTCTGCTGTTAATAGGCTGTATGCCATTCCTTAGAAATATCCTTAACACATCAGAATTCTTTATTTGCTGAAGAATTCAACTCCACCAATAAACACTACTGTCAATACACTACACCTGCTGTGCTAGTAAAATCATTTATGCGTTTTACTGAAAACCAGAACTCCTGGGTCACCTCTTGCCCCAGCAAGTTCACTGACCCTGAAACATTTCTTTGGTGCTGTTGAGAACCAGAGCTGGGGGCCAGAGCACCTCCACAGCAGAGACTCCAACTCCACCCCTCCAACCTCCCATCACTACACCTGCTCACATGGCCACACCCCTTTCGCTCCACAACTTCCCCAAATAAAGCAACTCTGACCCAGTCTGAAGATTTCTCTTTATTAGCATTGTATTTTCCACTAAATATTCATAAGTTGTTTGTTCCAAGACAAAACAAACCACAGAAACTTGGTAAGGTTCCAGACTATTAATATTTGTGCTTCTGGTATCTGGAACACTCACTGTTCTTAAAAGCATTTTATGGTCCTCAGGGCTGTCCAGGATTAAAAATATTATTTAATTCTTAACTGTGATTAACAAAATTAGTAAGTTATAATTGAGAGAAATAACACTTAGTAGAAGACCAAAGGCAGAGCTCAGGTTAGATGTACAAAGTTAAGAAGTACCAAAAAAAGCAACTTATGAGGGGGACTGAAGGGAAGATGAAGAAGAGGTACCTGTCCTTTTCCTGGGGAAATACTGCATGATGACACCACATGATTCATGTGAACCATGTTCTGGGCTTGAAATTTTAAACAACATTGGTGAAAGCAGGTTTAGGTTTTCTTCTGCAGAAAAAAATAAATACAGGTATTTATCCAGTCTCAGTGCCTCCTGCCTAATCAATTCCTTGCCTCTTACTTAGATGACACATCCTAACCAACAGCTGGCAGTGCCAGAAACCATTATGAAGTAAGTGCAGGGAAAAAAACCCAATTATTTTAGTATACTGATTCACAGATATTTTCATTTCATTATGACCTGACAATATCTGTGGAAATCATGATCTGCCATAATGCAGAAAAACTGATTTTCATCTCAACCAAAACACCTGCTTAATCATTTATAACATTGGGACAACCAGACTTAAAATTCTGTTAACCTGTTTTGAAAGTGGAAACCTAAAAAAAGAGGAAATAAAATTATTCTATTATATATTAGAGCTGTCCCACTACCACTGCAACCAAAGTGGCAACCTCCTTAAAGGATAGGCAAATAACTGGGGAAAGCAATGCCTTGGAATGCTGCAGTTAGATTTGCCAGTTATTTTCCAGAACCCACAGTGAAATTAATGAGAAACCTACCACAAAAACACTGACAGCACAGTCAATACTTTGAAGGACAAATTGCATTTAGACTCACCTGATGGCACTGGCTGTTAACACTGGCTCTCTGTATTGCCATAACAAGCAGGAAGATCTGTGGGGTGGAACAGTTGGAACTGAGAGCTCAGCAGCAGCCACAAGGAGTCCAGGTCCTGCAGACCAAACAGCCACTGACAGCTGAACAACCTTCCAGGCCAGTTCTCCTGTAAGAGCCCTGTCCATCCTGCTTCCCAAGACTGGCCCACGATGCAAATCTAAGCCCTGGAGGTGCAGAGTGCCACGAGGTTTGCTTGGAACACTCCCCAAGCAAACAAAAGCCCTGGCACAGACACTCAGAGCTACAGCACACCTGCACCTGTGCATGCACACACAGGGATCCCTCTCAAACAGGTCCAACCTAAACTGTGCCTTAACACAGCTTTCTGCTTTAATCACAGGTTGTCAATACCTTAAAGGTTATCAGAAGCCAAGCACCATGTCCTGTTAGGCAGTGAGATGCTAAACATCCTTCATGGTACAGTCCAAGATACAAGGAACAGACACAGAGCTGCTAGTAGCCTATATGATCACTGTTTCACTCTAACACATCCCAAAATCTAGAAAAACTACAAAAGGAAAAAAAAATCAAAAAGCACTATATAAAACCAACCTTCTTTGGGAACTGATATTCAAGCTAGTATCTCATTTTTAGTCTCTTTCTCAATAAATCCTGCCCAGCCACAGGACAATGATAATTTGCAAAGTATTCCCCAATACTTTGTCCCAATTTCAACTTTTTTTACTCAACCATAGCAGTATCAGAACAAAAGTAACTGGACCATTAAAAGATGGTTTGTAAAATTTCACCAAAGAAAGCTTTCAGGGGACTTCCAGGGGAGGTGACAAGTTTCCTTAAACCATTTTCTATTTGATTGCCAATTTGAAGTTCAGAATTCTCTGGTCCTGACAAATTATCCAACTCCACCAATCTTCACACCTCCAGAACTGATGAAGCAATGTTTCAGTGCAGACAGCCAGTAACACCCATTAGCAGGATCTTCATTTCCCTTGCTAGGTAGGAGTGATGTTCTAAAGAAAAATGATCTTTCAGGTTGCCCCCACCACAAACTGAACACTCCGTTTGCTGGTCTCCATGGTGAGAATGCTGAACTCCGGGGAGCTGTTTGGAATAAGGCTGCCATCTAGGAGCAGAGCAGGGGAAATGCAGAGAAATCTCAAGGCAAAATTTGAACTGCGAGCCCATTTGATGGTCAGACATGCTATTACACAAAGCTATAAACACTGTAAGGACAGATCTTCAGGGGAAAAATGGATAAGTGGCAGAAAGCAGAACTTGTTAAAAGGTGGTTTACAAACAGACAGTTCCCAATACAATCCTAAACTATTTGGTTCACAACAAACAGTTTATCCAGTCAGACAAGTCAATGTGTACAGACATGCAGTGGTACTGCACTTTATCTTCTTTCTTTCTTTAAAAGACTGCAGCCTAACTCACTTTTCCTGAAAGAGTATTTTTCCATGTGAGGTGGTTGCAGGCCACAAAAAATGCAGTGAAATAAATGAAGTCAGCCTGAACCACAATGACACAATGACAGTCAAAGGCAGAGCCTAAAATCTTACACTGAAACTAGTCACAAGAAAACCTTCACATAAGCAACTTCCTGAAGCCTTACCATATTTATTCTTGCTTCTCAGAAACTATGCAGTTTCCAAGCAAGCCAGAGCTGCAGTACACAGAATTTTACTCTTTCATCATTCAGCTGTCACTGGCTTTATTTTACTTTCATAGATGGAGAACAAATGCAATTTACAATTATAATCTCCAGTGATTTGTCAGTGTTTCATCCATGGATCATCTCTGACACACAAAAGAAAGAGCTCTTGAGATCCATCATGCTGATGCCTATTTTGTACAAAGCAGACACTTTGCAGTTCAGTTACTGAATATGTTCCAAGAAATCTGTCTTGGCACACCACAGTTACCAGGGCTTTTGGAAGAGGCTGCAATGTCCTGTCAATGCAGGAAAGAATGGTTTGTTCCTGGTTGGTGGGAAGAGAAAGTCAGGTTTCTTGCTTTGCCAGATCCCCTGGCAAAGACCCACTCCCTGCCTAGAGTGTTTTCAAGGCCACCTGTTCCCATCACAGCTTTCTCAGAGAAACTGGAAGCCATCAGGAAGAAAAGTAGCATGAGGATATGTGGGAAAGGGATGACAGAAGAGACCTGGGGAATACAAAGAGAAGAAATACAGAAATAGAACTCAACCACTGTTTCAGGAGAACCTCCACCAATGAAGGAGAATAAATGGCCTTGCACATTTGAGAGGTACAAATCTGTTTTTCAAAAGTACTGATTAGAAAAGGCACCACTCTAAATGTAGAAATTAACTTACAGTTTTGTCACATCCAACAACATAAACTTTGGTCCTGTGACAGCAACCAGGATACAGGAACCTGCAGGAAAGCAGTCAGAGCACCAAAGAGACTGCCTTGGCAGCTCCCCTGTGCCTCCCTAACACAGCACACCTCATTCCAGCCTGACCATACCCTTAAGTGAGAACGTCCCTTTTGTCACTGGGACTTGTAACTTACCATGCAAATGAATTCTCTATCCTTAACTGACTCATCTGTCCTCACTACTGGTATCTGTGACAGGCTACAGCTCTGGGAAGCACAAGTTCAATGATGCACAGAAGTAGGTCTTGTATTGGCAATTTCTCATTTACTGCAATAAAGACAAATGTGTTTTAGTGGCTTAAGCACATTTCCACACCATCTCTCTCATCCAGTGTTAACAAGGATGCAAATAATTCCTTAGGAGTTAAGAAGTGAAAAGCACTTTCCATGCTTCCTGCTTTCACTTACATAGGTTGCATTTGACCAGTGTCTTGTGGTTAACTTGAAGCTATCACAGCTCCCTCTGTTAATCAGTAACTAATAAACAGCCAGTATCTGATAGTCCAGCTTTATTAATAAACATTTTGGCTTCCACCCAGAGATCAGTTCTGTAGCTGAACCTCAGGCAATTCTCATTACTCAATGTGATACTGAAAACCACCAGTAATACTGACGAAAAAGACATTTAGTTGCATTTCCCCTCCTAGAATAGAGGAAATTAAAGGTGACTAAATCCCAGTGCGTCAGATTTTATGAATGTAATTATCTCCTACACCTCCTCCCTCAGGATTTTACACAGCTTGAGGCTTTGGGGTTTTTCCTTGGTAAAATAAAGTCCCCACATAATTATTAAAGGAAGAATTTTGGCTGAAATTACATTATACTACTTTAAGAAAGACTACTTTGTTAAATGTCTTCCCCAGAACTATTTATATCAAAACAACTCATTTTTGCAAACTCAGGTACACTTTTTTTGGTATTTACAGTCAGCAATCCAAACACAATGCCAATAACAATTACGCCTTAAAAGACAGTCAAAAAAAGCTATGGGGAGTAAAAGGAACTACCACACAATGTTTTGGAAATACAAGTCACAGAATGCCAACTGCAGATCTACATTTTTGATGTCTCCTTCTCTCCCTCTCCAGTAAATAATGGGCCAAGAAAGAGTACAGGGCAAGAACTTACCAGCTGGACAAGGCAGGTACTCAGCAAATAATTGTTACAAAACAAGTGCTTGGCTCAAACTTCAGGAGTCTGACCCCCCAAAGTATATGATTTTTAAAAAACAACTCTATGGAGCAAGAAATTATCTTCTAGAGATAATTCATAAAAAATAGGAAGCTGTCTAACAAAATAATCCTCCCAAATTAAACCACTTTCATTTTCTTCCTACGAGAAGTATATCACACCTATTACAAAATGTCATACCTAGGATGAATACCAGACTTTTAAGAGGATTAAAACCAACAACCCTGAGTATCACAAATGTACTTAATTCTCAGTTCAATAAAATATTGGAGTATCAATTTATTAAAAAGTTATGTGAACTGTACATACGTAAACTGCAATATAGCTGAAAAATCTGAAATATATAATTTTAAAGGAAAATCATTTATTTCTGAAAATATTTAAAATATTGCATTTCTGGCAGCAAATTCAAAAGAAGTGCTCTGGAATGGGTGCAGTCTCTCTGTGCATTTGTCTTCAAGGCATGAAACATATCTGCTTTCTGATTTTTCACAGCACAATCTTGTGACCACTTTCTTTCTGATTTGTAGAGACAGAATTGGATTTCCAAGAACAGGAGCAGAATTTTTAACAGGAAATGCTACGGTCCTTGTTGGTGCAGACAACACACTTTCCGAGAGTCCATGGCACCTTGGAAATCTGCTAGCCATCCTGCATAAAACTGCATCAGATTGTGCTCACAAGTTACAGAATAAGTCTTTGATTGATAATTTTTCTGTTTATTTCCGCCAAGGCCACTGAAAATACGAAGGCCTTTTCATCTGAAAGGTTAGCATACATGTCAACTTCTTTTTCTTGTTTCTCTGTAGAAGAAAAAAAAGTCACTATTAGAAGCTTTTTCCATTATTTGAAGTTAATGCAAGTTACACAGAAATTAGTAAATTATGTGAAGTAGTGGAATTGAAGTTACTCAATCAACTCCTATGCATGGAGGGGGTTAGAAAGAGGAGGAAGTAATAGAGGCACACAAAGGTGCTGGAAGAGCCACAGAATGAGTCAGCCAAAAGCATGACTGAACTTCTCCTCTTTAACAGTGAAGGAAGAATGAACTGTTAACATAAACAAGTATTCAAGGGTTCCTTCAGGTTTTTTTGGTTTTAGTGGTTTGGGTTTTTTCTTTACATGCCCACCTCCCATCCAATAAAGCATAGTTATTTCACAATATGCTAATTAAACACAAGATTTGCCCCCTTACTTTACAGATACATGAAAGAAACCCAGGAGTTTAGTGACAGGGTCAAAGGCCAAAGAGCAGACACTTGAATGAAGTCAGGCTCCAGATTTACCGTCATGCACACTTCTGGACTTTCTACACTGCAGACTTTCCATCCTATCCCAGCTGTAGAACAATGCTAACACACCTCCTTGAGCAAGTAAAACCCATGAGCTCCCTGTGCTGATGTTGGCTTTCTTCAATGCCACAGACAAACAGGAAGCCATCAAAAAGTTTCCGTACTGCAGTGCTCAAATAAACTAAGTTACACTACAAAAATTCATAAAAAATTATAATTTGAGTAATACCACTTGCATAAATACCACCTCCTCCAGATCCTGACTGGTTCTATCCCAGTTTAGCAAGCCACAGGTAGCTGACACAAACTGTTAAGAAAATAAAGCAAACAAAGAAACAGTTTTGTCAGCAGAAGAGCAGGCTTGCAGACAGAAAGAAGAGAGAAATACATTGAGAGCTTTCAGCTGTGGAGCTCCATCTCTAATCCAGGTTCCACGTGGCTTGGACTCATTTCCAGTCACAACACAAAGCCCACCTGAGAGACCCCTCAGTCTCACTAACACACATACACACACACACACTTTGGCAAGTGCTCCAGCAAGACACCTAATCTACCACGGGCAAGCCAAAGAAAGGGCAGCACTGGAAAATAACAAAAAGCAGGATCAGGAACAAAGATCCCAGCAGCTCCCATCTCCACCTACCCACACAGTTACCCTTCAGTGGGTTCACACTCATAACAATGGTTTTATTTGGCTTCACATTTGTGTGCAGCTACACAGAGAACTCCAGCAGACTGTTGTCTGTGTGAAATCAAGTGCTTGTGCTCAACAACTGAGTGGGAGAAGCTCCAAAATCCTTTGCCACTGTGTTCTGATTTACTGACACAGAAACAGCAGAAAGCAGCTTTTTGCTGACTTCCTGGCTATGCAAGGCAATATCCTCTAGTGCATTGAGTTTGAAATGAGTTTCAAAGTGAGGTTCACTGCCAGTCCTACCCTGCAGTTTAAGACAAATCAGCTTCTGTATGTACACTCTGGGCTGCTCCACTTCCTCCCTCTCACCATTTAAAAATTAACAATGCTGGGAGCAGTTCTGAGTACAGACACTACACACACTGGTTATTCCACATTAACCTTTTCTATTTTCATATCTAAGCCCCACCCCTTGATTCATACTTCCTGATCCAAACGAATCCAGCCACAACTTGAACATATCAGCAAAATTAAAAATACTCCCCCTGCACCACACCCTGGCTGCTGTTAACAAACTGTGGATTTCTTAGTTTCCCTTCCTCCCAGATCAGCCTTATTCTGAGACTTGAGCTTACTGAAATCTTTATATCAATATATATGAGGGATTAACACAGGTGTGCAGGCTCCATGCACTCTCAGGACAATTGTAGCTCTTATCAGTAACAAGAGAAGAGCTCACACCTGCATGACATTTTATCATGCACTACTCCTAGGATACCATAGCTTCTACACACACACTGAAAACTTTCCCACTTCAGTCTTATCTGAGAGTAGTTTTGACTCATTTCTCTGTTATGAGCAAAAGAAAAATAGTATTGTGTTTCTACAAGACAGTAAGACATTAAAAACCAGGGGGTTTGCTATATAGCTAAGAGGCTATTTAGGCAAAAATAGCTCTTCTGGATCATGCCTCTTGTGATCCCTTTATACTGTAGCCCTTAAACAGTGATTATGTATAAATCACATATGGACCTCTCCATTCACAAATGTTGTATGGATTCGTTTTTCAAGATAGCAAGTTACTTCAAATATCCACACTGGGAAAGTAAATGTGTGAGTAATGCAGCTGGAAATTACAGAAAAAAGAAAACTTGCATCAAGAAAATGTATTCAGCTTAAGTTTTATCAGGATACTGAAATGTCTGTATCTACCTTTATGAAGATCTGGCCTGCTAATAACAAGTCTGCTTCAGCAAATCTACTGCTCTTACTGAGACTTACTTGCTGGTAACCTCTTTCAGAACAATCAATACCACTTCCCCCAGTATAAAGGGGTTCTTGTTTGCTTTACTACATCAGGGTTTTTACCCAGATAACAAGACAACCTGGGAACCAGTCTAGCTGTGTGTCACAGTGCCACACAATAAAACAAAGAACACACCTCCACAACAAAATCAGAGTCAAATTATTATGGAGTGTTTGTATTTTCAAAATACATTGCAGTACATCTGACAAAGAAATTAAGTGACAATCTTGACAAGCCAAGGCTGCAGGGAGGAGTTCCTATTTTCCGGGGTCATCACATGCCTCTGAAACATGTGATAGGATCATTTTCTGGGTCCCAGCACTGCCATATCCCCTCAATCTACATCTGCTTCCTCTTTCCTCCCCCTCCATTCCTTCTTGCTAAATCTGCAGGGAAAATAGCTTGTTTTAAAAAGCCTTTTTGCTTATTCTATTCTTCTTAATTGCAGCAGCTCTTTGCTGTAATGTGAGCCAGTCACGAAGGACACAAAAGAACCAGTCAAAGGCACAGCCACAACTGGGAACAAGCACAGTGTGTATGGAATTGCATGACAAGCAAGGAAGCAAAGCTACAAATGTCACTGGGGTCTTTAGGAAGGAAATTTTCACAGCTGGATGGTCTTCAAATGTACAGATAATCTGTTCCTCCATTTAATACCACTGAGGTGTTTTCTGTCTGCCTGTTTTACCATCTACAAATGCATTAGGAGCCAAGTATCTAAACCATACAAGCAGTGGCTTCTTTTCAAGTGTTTGGGGCAAAAGCACAACCTCTAAAGAAGTACCCAAAATATCCCTGAAACAGAGAACAGGCAAGGAAATTAGATACTGCCACCTTGCACTGCAGAGCTGACTTTGAACACACACAGACTGCTGCAAGGACCAGCAACCACTCACACAAAAACCACCTTAACTGTAGTACAATTACATTGCTTAATAGACACAAACAACACTATCAAGCAGCACATGTGGTAAAGGAATAATATTTCTAAAATTCCTGCCAATTACTCCACACAGAGTAGTTTCAATTTTGTAAGCAACTTGAAAAGGGAGAGGTCAATGGTAACTTTAGTAATTACTTACAAAAGGATGAGCTCCCTGCTGAATTTATTTTTACAGCCATAACAGCCTAACCTATAAACTTTTTTTTTAATCTGCCTGATAATCATAACAGTGGTCTACACAAACTACAATCTGACATAACCAGAAGTAAAAAAATATTCTAAGCCTACTTAGTCCTCAACAATAGGATGAGCTGCACTGGGGCAAAGACAATGACAAATGGGTATGAGCCCAATCCCTCCACAGGAGGCTGAGGAACAAACAGCCATCACAAGACCAAGGAAAAAGCATGGTAAAAACAGCACAAGAAGATCAAGGCAATCTTATCCAGTAAGATTCAACTTTAGGGAAACCCCAAGAAAAGGGACACCACACACACTCTTATGCAAAGATCCCACTACACCCAGATCTCTACTCTTCTACCTCCAAGCACTGCAGTATTGTCACACTTTGGAGTTTGCAGCAAGAGGTTAGAAACATTCACCCTAGTTTTGGATAGAAAAACATGCTCTCTTAATATCTCTCCTGCTGTCAATTTCTTGCTTTTTGGAAACTACAAAACATGTCTCAAGAAAATGGATCTTTTCCTTTGGTTGCTTCTGTTGCATTCCTCTTTGTCAGGAGACAGAAAAGAAGATTCACTTTTACAGGGCAGCCCAACCAGCTTGCTGGAATTTTAAAACCAAGGCTGTTTGTGAACTAGACTGGCAGTTAAATGCCCAGAAAGGATCCTAAAGCTACCAGACAAGTCCAGCTTGGGTCACTAACAAATAGGGAAGCTATTATGACTTACTGACATCAATAAGTCATATGCAATAGTGAAGAGATTAGATACTACAAAGTGCATTTCTATTACACTGAAACAATTGCCATCTGGAAAATGTACAGAAATGAAATTCCACCTCTTCCCACACTGAAAGCACTAAAAAACCCCAACAAATCCAAATTTATACTTGGTTTTTACATTAAAGAAACATTAAGAAACAGATTTACATTAAACAGCAGAGATATCAAACTTGGTTTTGAGAAGTCAGAAATTGAAGGAATTTCCAGCATGAATTAACACCCTTTTTTTATTTTGTAAAGTGGAAAGGAAGAAATAATTGCATTTCTGAATTATGCCATATGATATACTTCAAGATTTCAGGAATTTTAGGAACAATATCTGCTGAATATTTGCATGAAGTTTTGTCATTCTCCTTTTATCTGCCTTCAAACCGTCTGAAGCCCATGCTAAATTGTGGATTCATAACTCAGGTCTAAAATTACTATCTCCAAAAACACAGCTAGAAAATGCAGTGTCAATAGGCTCTTAAAACAAGAGGAACCCTAAGTGACAGTTGCATTCTTGAGGGTTTCTAGAATTACTCTAGCTATGTAACAGGCTCTGTATAATGATTAATACCAGCAGGTCACCAAGGAACCTCAACAGACAAGGAGTCATTCTTTCCTCCAGAAACAGGACTAAAATTTGGGTTATAGTAGTGATTCAACATGCCCCTTTCACTGTGGCCCCTCAAAAGATTTCAAGAAACTTTTAAAGTAATCCTGTCATCCTAATCCCCTCTCTGACAACAGATATCATTACATGCTGTCCTTGTGATACAAAGCAGCAGCAATTAAAAAAAAAATTTAAAAATCACCCAAAAAAACCACCAAAAACCTACCTAACACTTCAGTCCAATGGCTTTCAAGCTACATGTTGAAACTTGATACAGTGGCTAAAAATACAGATTCAGATCTTTGTAGTTAGTTTCATCAGACACTGAAACATAAAACCAGAGGTCTCTACACATGCAAATCAGTCCCTTCCCCACATTAAGGTATCAGGTACTGGCTGAACTAGTTTACTTATTGAATGGTATCAAGGTTTGCTGATTACAAAAGATACACACAGAAAATCCAACAAACAGATTTCTGCAGCTCTCATACCTCTTTCTTCCTCGTGCTTTTTTGCTGAGGCACTCTTAGGTCTTCCTCTTCCTCGTCTGCTGTGGTCTGAATGGCTGTTGGACCTGGATCTCTTGCGGTTTTCTAAGTCTTTACTCACTGCAGAATTGATCTTCTCTCGCTTAACTCTCTCTGTCCGCCTCCTTTTGGCCTCACTCTTGTTTTCTGGGCAAATGAACAGAAATGCCATGATGCAGGGTTGTTTTCACCTTTGTTCTTAATTTACTCTTAATGCTTACCCCACCCAATCAACCTTATCAAGTGCTCAGGTGCCTGTACCTTTACAGAACAATTGCATCTGCACAGTATCCATGCAGAAATCAAGGTGCCAGATCCAGAAGGGCGCTTCACTTCTTGATTCCAGGGATCAACCCTTTAATTGCTTCAAAAGCATTTTGCAGCCTGTGATGTTTGCTGGGCCACAAGAAGCTGTTTCCCAAATAAGATGGGAACACAAACTGCACACATCACATTCTGTATCTGTTCCACTGGAAAAGTTTATCATACAGCAAACACCACAGCACTGGGGCTTCCAATGACACTAAGAATGAAATCATTGCTGCTGCTCAGACAAATTGAATGCTGAGTCAGTGGTGCTGGCAGTGAACACCTCAGAACACAGTGAACGTGTCCCACCACTCCAGCCTGTGACAGGGCCCCTCATGCTCACTGCTGAACAGGTATTGTTCTCCTCCACACCCAAGTCAAAGAAAGGTGCATTTCCATGAGTTTTATCTGAACAGGTATTGTTCTCCTCCACACCCAAGTCAAAGAAAGGTGCATTTCCATGAGTTTTGTCTGGAAGTTAAGCATGAATTAATGAGCTTGGGTACCAAATATAGTACAGTCACCACTGCACATTCATGGCTTAGCTGCACATTTGTAAGGCTGCAGCACCACTCCACAGTAGCTGCACTGTTGAAAATACTGGAACAACATTTTGTAGAAGTAGTTGTGGTTATCTTAGGAGCACAATACAGACATACACAGTCTGCTACTGTATCTCTCTGGGGAACTGATTTCCTTTGGCTGCAGTTGTGCCATTGATCTTGTACACACACAGGGACAAGCAGGACAGCAGGGTCCAGTCACTGAGGCTCATACAGAACCTGCACTTCAGTGTCACAGCCAGGGTGAGGTAGAGCAGGGGAACCTCTTCAGACCCTGCCTAACCCCTGCTCACACAGGGCCACCAAGAGCCAGCTGCCCAGGACCATCTCCAGAAGGCTTCTAAGTACCTCCAAGGATGGAGACTCCACAACCTCTTGGACAGCCTTTCCAGTGCTTGGTCACACTCACAGTAAAAAGCACTTTCCAGAGCTGCTTTCCAGGAGGATGGCCTCTAGCATGTCTCCATTTTGCCTCCCCTGGTGCATTTTCTCTGTACAAAGCTGAATTATACAACCACATAATGGCCTTCAGCTCCATTTGGTAACTACTTTATCAAAAAAGCAGGAGGAGGAAAGAAAATTGATCAACACTTCCAATCTACCAGAGACATTTCTTAACCTCCTCCACCTTGAAAGATCAGTTGTCAGCATAATGTCAGCTAATTCCTACAAGTGGTATCCTTCAAAACATTGCTACAAAATATCAAATAGCTGACTTCCATTTTGTAGGTCTGGTAGACTATTTAAAAAGTAGGTATTATAGATCAGATATTTGTTAGGCTTGGGTCAGATTTTTTGGGGATTTTTTAATATATTATTTTCCCTGTCGGGTTCTTTTTCTGACTAATTCCTACTACTGCAGGAAGTGACATAAATGAACACAAGGAGAATGCTATTCATGCCAGAAAGCACATTCAACTGACTTCTTACTGAGTCCATCAACAAAAGACACACAAGTCAGGCACAAAAAAAGCACTATTTAATTTAATCATGGAGAGAGAAGCAAGATCCACCCAGTTTTAGATTAAACGTTATGACCAATTTTTTATTTTCAGAAAATCCAGCTTCAATCAGCATGAGCTCTGAAATCAGATCCTTTTGGGACCTCTACACGTTTAGCTTCAAAACAGGATTAACACAAAGCATTCTGTAAGGGGTTATTCTGCATAGTGATCAGTGTGTGCAGCTAGACCATAAACAGAATAAATGCCAACATCATGAGTACAAAGGAAGACTGAAAACAGCACCTTCCCTCTTCTCCTCAAAAATCAAGAAAAATTAACATATGCAAAGTCTACCATGCACAAATTGAAGGGAAAGTGAACTGACAACAATCCATTTACACAGAGAAGTAAAATCCACTATCTTTTGCCTCCAGGAAATAAGAAGAAAGAACTGTTGCTCCCTTCTCCCCCCCTCTGGAAGGATTACCTGTGATGGGTGGGGATCTCTCAGCACGTTTGGCGTGCAAGAGTTTTCGGCTGATAAATATGTAGCCACAGGGACATGATTTACATGCAACAGGAACCTGGGAAAACAAAAGACAAATTTTTCAGATAATTTCAAATTATGACCAAACTCCTGTCTCATGAAGAAAAAACACACTTAGTAACTCACATTTTGTCCTCAGAGATAACTCTTCAAATTCAGTCTGTACTGCAAACTACAGCCTGTCCTATTACTGTATTTAAACAGAATAGAGCCAGATTCTGCTGTAAATCACTCACCAAGCCTTTTCTTTATGCAGTTGTTAAAAATCAAGCTTGAAATGTACAGCTGTTGTGATTGCTTTGCACTACTTTTCCTCAGACTGACAGGAAGGGGGTGGGGGAAAGCAGAGAGCATTAAAGGAAGGCTGAATTAAAATAGAATTAGTTTCTCTTCAGAGCTCTCAAATATCAGTAGTCAAATCAGTCAGACATTTCCAGTTTTGCTTCCTCTATATACTTGGAAATAAATTAATTATGAGTTCAACCCGTCAGTACATTGTGAATGCATTCACTTCCAGCAGCATTTGAAAGCAGCTCCTTTAGAGAGGAGCAGCTTTAGAGGCACAATAGAGCCTGAAGCAAAACAGATGCATTTGCAGCACGCTCTGCTCCAGCGCTGCAGACAAGGCCGGGTGGGTACAGAAGGAGCTCGTTAATTCAAAATGCAAATAACCCAGGCCAGGCAGGCAAGAACTGACTGCAGGCCCCGGAGTTTGAGAGAATACAGTGCCTCTGAGCAGCTAAGCAGGCAGCAGCAGTATGCTCCCCCAGAAAATAACAATGTAAAACAAGAAATGCCACATTTCATATGAAAAATAACAAAAATCCACTCAGGGCAATTAAGAACAGCAACACTGATAAATTACAAAACTCATTACCTTAGTGCCAATATCTTGTGAGATCTTTTAGAATAGTAAGCAATACACCATGTTGCTTTGATTAGGTTTAAGACTGAAAACACAAATCAAAGCAAGTTTAGGCAGAGATCTGGAAGAGATTAAACAACACACATTAAAGTGGAATCAGGCTGAAGCATGATAGTGGGGGGGGAAAGGCAGGAGGTGATTTCTCAAATGTAATTCTTTAAGACAGGTCACTACACGTCTGCCAATAGCCACTGAAACAAACAGGAGCACAGAACCACAACTGCCCTCCATTTAACCAGACATGGGGAAGAACCAAGTTCCAAAGTTCTACTGACTCAAAAACCCTGCCAAATTAGTATGTGAATTTGTAAAGGGGAACTTTAATGCTACTCAGAATAATCAAATTATTTTGCTTTCTGTAGCACATCTGAACTCCTGCACTTCGCCCTACAAAAAGCTTGCAGATAAGACTTTTTGATACAGGTTTTGCAGAACTAGAGATTTTAACTCCCTTTATGGAGACACTGACATACCAAAAACAAGTCCAACAGAGGTTTATTGAACTTTAAAGGTCAGAATTTAGCAGGCTTGTGTGCACAGTTGTCTCCTTGTTCATACCTCAGTGTAACAATCCTAAAGCCCCACCATCTTACAGATAATTTGTGTGTGTTCTTAACGTGACACAGAATTCCAGCTAAATCCATTTCTGAGCACTTGGGTCTCTCCAATAATTACCTTTCCAGGCTTGGCCTAAAAAAAATAACTTTGGCAAAGCCACCCAAGGGGATTGGAACAGAGTCAGTATTTCTCAAGGAACTCAAGTGTGTTTAACAGAACAATACTGCTCTGGTGTTACAGGTTTGGGGTGTGCAGCATTTGGGGGTGGGGGCCTGGGGGAAGGGGTTTATCACTGAAACTGATCACTCTCAGCTATCCTTTGAAGACCCACACTGATAACATCCTGCAACATAATTAAGGCAAAAGAGCCCTAAACACTATTTCACACTGTTTAGCATTTTCCTAATAAAAAGAGATTTTTTCTTACACAAGACATTTTACTTGATGCTAAATTAAGAAGTGATTATTATTTTCTCAGATTGACTGCAAGTACTTCAGGCTCCCTAGCTAAAGGAGCTGTGCTTTGATTGTGCAAATACTGAAATATGATATATTATCTAAATTACAACAGAACAATGTTTTGAAGTCTAAGAAGTGTTACTCAATATTTTGCTCCAATAATTGTGGGTGTCTAAATATTTCCATGCATGCCACTTCTACTGAAAAAATCAGAAACAAATGCTAAGCCCTTGCTCATGGAAGAATTTAAGAAACAGCAGCACAGGACACAGTCACATAAGAATTATATGAGTTTCCCCAAAATCTGCAAAGGGTTGACTTGTACTGTAGGCCTTAGCTCCTTGTTCCCTCTCAAATATTTGGCAGTGGAAAACAAGGTGTTTTCCAGTATGAGCAATGTGTGCCAGAGCAGGACATATAAGCACATAAAATCCATGGAAGCCATAGAGGAGGTGCTAACGGAAAATCTACATTGACAAAAACAAAACACACGATATGCATATAAGTGCAGAACAAAGTGACACTTTTCACATCAGTGAAAAAAAATCTTACAGTTTTTCCTTACTCATTGTTGGTAGTTTGACATTCACTACATTTATCCAAAAAAAAAAAAAACCCAACGAAACAAAAACACCACCACTCTCATATATGATTTCTCCCTCGTTTTAGTTTCTCCTTTCACCAACTGAATAACCAGAACTTGGCACACGATTTCTTTCTCAGAAATAGTATTTCGGTGACGTGCCTAACGTGCATTTGCAGCGGTTAAAACATGAAAGGACGCCCACACACAGCTCAGCGCTCCCGACTGTGCCAGGATGGGCAGGAATACTGTAAAACTATGCAAGTCAGAACAAAAAATGCCATTTTTCTAAAGCTATGCAAGTAGAGGAAAATGATGTGAGGCTATTTATTTTTTCCTAGGTATGGCTAAAGCAGTGACAGGGGTGCCTTTCCAGGGTCACGGAGCCGATGTCCCCCGGAGTGCCGGTGACAGGCGCTGCCCCTCGCCGAGCCCCAGGGCCGCTGCAGCGCCGGGCCATTGTTCGGAGCTCCGCTGCTTTCAGCGCTCACATCATTGCCGGTAAATGGAGACAGGCTCCTGACACGGCAGCGGTGCAAGCATCTGCCTCTCTGTGAGAGTGTGAGCAGCTCCATTTTGTGCACAGCAGACCCCGCAGTGGGACACACCGACAGCTCAGCGGGCACTGGGGAACCGGGCACAAACTGCACCGAAGGTCTCCCTCCATTCCGCTGCTTCCCGACCACCCCCTGGGAAAACAACACCTCTGAGCCCCCTCCCGCCCAGCCCCGGGCACATCAGTCATCCAGAGGGCAAACTGCATTATATAAATCACCCGGCTCGTTGTATTTTTAACAGATCACACAGTTACTAAACAACACCAGCACACAACCGTGAGGTTCTGCAGTCGCGCAGAACCCCTCAGCACAATCCAACTACTCCGCTACCCTGCCGGAGGGACGCGGCGTTCAACCCACATTCCGTGCAGAAGCTGCAATGGCAACAACCACTGAGTTCACAAAAGCACCGACTGGAGCCGCACGGAGCCGGTCTGCCCGCTCCGCCCTCCGCAGCCCGGGTCCGCCGGCAGCCGCTCACCTGCTGGTCGCACTCGGGGCAGGACTTGGTGGCCATCTTCACTTTCTTGGCCCTACTGGAGGACATGCTCGCTGCTGCCGTGGCTGGGCTGACACGGCCGCGGCCGGAGCGCCCGCCCCGAGAGGAGCCGGCGGGAGGAGCGGGAGGAAGGAGGTGGAGCGAGGAGCCGGCGAGGAGCGGGAGGGAGCGGCCAGAGGAGGAGGCGGCGGGAGGAGCGGGAGGAAGGAGGTGGAGTTGGAGTGAGGAGCGTGAGGGGGCGGCCAGAGGAGGAGGCAGCGGGAGGAGCCCCGCGCGCCCCCGACAGAAGACAAGCCCCGCCCACCTCCGCGCGCGCGCGGGGCCGGCCCCGCCCGCGCCACCGGATTGGCTGCGCGCGGGCAGCGCTCGGAGCCCCCTGGCGGCCGCGCTGGGAACGGCCCGAGGGGTGGGAATGGCGGGGGGAGCGGGAATGGTGAGGGCAGCAGGAATGAGGGAGCCTGACAAATACCCTGCCGTCAGAAAGCACCAAACGCCACCTCTCCGGTCTCCATCTCGATTCAGAAAGAGCCAAGCCTGCAGCAGAGGGGGATGTTTATCGCCTGCCACACTGGTGGTCCCAGAGCGGGGTGTCTGGCCGTGCCTTTTAGTGGGTTCTGCTCACAAATTGGATGTTTTGGAGCACAGTGTCCTCAGACAGCAGTGTTTCACTGCCAGACCCTACCAGGACCAGAGCAACAGGAACAGCTACTCAGGAATTTCTGACACATAATTCATTATTCAGGCATTCATGCATGTCCTAGCGAGGATCCTCCACATTGTCATGCCAGCCCTCTCCATCCTTACTGCCAATACAGTGTGATGGATAAAGAATCAAACATCGTTTGCAATGTTGTGCCAGGACAACCTGTTGATTTTTTTTTCCTCCTCTTCCACAAGTGTCTGCCCTGAGCCTGGTTCCCACCCAGGGCATGAGAAGGTCCTGTTCTGTCCCTGTGAGCCCTGGGGTGTGTGGTGGTTTCTGGCTGTGTACACAGGTGCCAGACTGCCTCATTTGCCCTTTTCCTCTCCTCCTCAGTATTTAATTTATGACTCAGAGGGTGGATTTGTTTCCCTGTTCTCCCTGCAGATTTTTTCCAGCCTATACCAGTCCATTGGCACAGGTGTTTCTCCAGAGATACACAAAGACAAGACAGGTTTATTTTCCATATAAACTGTGACTGCTGCCAGAAAGCAAATATGTTCTATGTAGGCACAACATTCAGATTTCATTCCTGAGTCCAGAACAAATCCATGCAACCAGGACCTTGAGCTTGCATTTGTTTCCTTAATTGATAAGGTTCAGCGATAGCAAAACATAGGAAGGTATTTGAGGAGAATTTACAACAGCAGGGGGCTCTGCTGAGTATAGTAACAGTATCTAGTAAATTAAATAATGAATATACAAGAGAGCTCACAGACATCTACGACAATACCCTGCTTTTCTTCATAGAGCGAATAGTCAGCTGTTAAACTACTCCACAAAAACAAAAATGTTTTCCTTACTGAATGCAAACAAGGTTATTCCTAGCTAGAAAACTGATTTACCGTACATGTATTTTTCATGTTATTCAAATTTTTTAACACATTACTTTTGAGTTCTGAAAGTCCAAAACTATTTCTTTTACATAATTTCAGAGGTTTAATACAGCACTGAGATAAAAACAGCAAATAAGGGAACAGGTTTAAGGGTACAGGTACTTTCTCTCTTAACAGAGTCAAGGCACTTTGCAAGACCAAGCCTTACTTAAAATGTCTTTTACACCAATTTAAAATAGAAAATAAGAAAATTTTGCAATGTCTCTATCTTATGAAAAGTTGCAGGTGACTTTGCAAGTGCCTGATGGTCTCTTTTCTTGGCTGTTATCACCAGAGACTCTAGCTGAGCTGAAGGGCCTGAGATGTTTCCACTGCCTGGCACATCAACTGCCTGCAACTACAACCTTACAAGGAAACAAAAATTCCAAAGTAGGATCAATTCACACATCTGATGCACCTCAGAGTGGCAGAGAGAAGCACTCCTGAGCTATATTTCTGC
This sequence comes from Ammospiza nelsoni, assembly GCF_027579445.1. Classification (NCBI taxonomy): domain Eukaryota; kingdom Metazoa; phylum Chordata; class Aves; order Passeriformes; family Passerellidae; genus Ammospiza; species Ammospiza nelsoni. The sequence goes on from NC_080645.1 coordinate 8,634,633, forward strand.
TCAGCACTCCACGCAATTTGGAAGCATCCTACTCTCCTGCAGGAGAGCTGACAGCCTTGGGCTCTGTCAGCCCCAACCTGCTGACAAAACACAGCAAATTGAGAAATTAAATTCCTAAAGTGCTCTGCAAACTTGTGTCAAAAAGGTTATAAAACACATCCTGGTTAAGTAACAACTTCCTAATTAGTCAGCTATAGTCAGCAGAGGTATTATTCTTTCCACGGCCAAAGTACTATCCAGAGAATTCTTAAGCTATATATCTAAAATACAAGGTTAGGATGCATGACAGCAAAATTACAAATAATAGGAAGAGCTAGATTATAATATTTGCAATGTTACCATGAAAGGAATTGAAGTTGTAATGGGACAGTATTCAACTGACAAGAAGAAATTACTGTATGAAAAAATACACTGATTATACAGAGAAGCTTCAATCCTATTTTATTATTCTGATTTTGGTAATTTTGATAATCACAATAATTTATAGTACTTAATAATGTCACTGTGCTTCTCACCAGTAGATTTCAGGGCAGCTGTAATCTGAGTCCCCTCTGAGTCCTTTCACAGGCAATCAAAGCCATGCCTAACAAGTCCTTTGAGATCCCATTACTCTGAATTTGGGCAAGACCAACATTTAAGTGGCAAAATGTTGGCTTTGTTCTCCAAGTACAGCTAAATATTGAGTGTTTCCCAATTACAGAGCATTTTAAAATTCACAATGTTGTTAAGCATTGATGCCTCTTGGTTTCAGGAAGCCCAGGCTTAGGCTGGCTCCTGCCTCTGGCTCAGCTGAGCACATTAATGCTTGCCTGAGGAAAAAAGGCCACAGCCTCAGATTTTAAAAAGAAGCTTTTCTTAAAATATCAATAATTTAGGCTATCTAATAGCAGTAGCACCTACTGTTCCCTAAAAAAGGGCTTCCAACATTTTATTCTCACATATTAGGCCTTTTTTGGGGGAAACTTTTTAAAAATCCACATGGCATTCAGAACAGTTTGGTTTCTACCAATTCATACAGTTTCACCAAAAGCTTACATTATTTTCATAGAGCATCTTTTCAATTAGTTCTTATGAAGAGAATTCAATAGATTAATTTACAAATTCCCTCTGAGTTTGGTTTTGGGTAGGAGGTTGGGCTTTTTTTTCCCCTCTTTATCATGAAATAACGAGTTGTTAAACATTAAGGTATGAAGTAATTTAACTGGTATTTTTGCAGTGGACTGGATTGATCTTTGCACCAAATCAAAGTTTTATGTTCATTTTGAAGAACAGTAGAAATAGTAATTTCTCTGAAAATAGTCCTTATATTCTGAACTGCTGCCATAAGCAGTAGTCCATAGTAAAAAAAACATCCTCCTTACTTGAACAACACAGAGTACAGAAAACCTTGCTCTTTTTGTCTGAATAAACCTGGTTTTCATAATGTGGTTTCCATTTACTTAGTATGCTGAAAGACTCCCAAATATCATTAAAAAGACTTTGGCATTTTAAGCTATTGAGAGCAGTTTTCTATCCAGAATCTTTATTTCAATGGAACAGCAGCAGCAGAATGAATGCTCAGTTACCACATATCATTATTGTAATCATGGGGTTTAAACCATGCAACTATTCATGGCAAAGCAGCTTGTTGAAGGTCTGTCAGAAAGGAACATGTGACAGCAGCTGTTATTTTGTTTATCACTCTTATTTCTCCATCTACCTTTCTTTGTATTTATGCATTTGCTGCTATTCTGTATCTCCAACTCAGCACTATCAACATGCAATTCATGGCTTTTTTATTTTATTTTAGCTTCATGGCTTTTTTATTTTATTTTACTTTAGCTTCTTAAAACTGCAAGAAAAGCAGCTTGTGTCTTTATGACTAGAGGTGGAACACAACCTGGAGATCAAAGAACCTTGGTAAGCAGCACTGTCCACCTTCAGTGTCTGGTTTGTCTGTAACCTGTGTTCATATGATTTGAATATTCATTTAGAAGTAACTTTGCCTCAACATTGCCAGTTCATCCTACACTATTTACTTTCAGGAAAGCATCTGTATTAAAGTAACCTTTGGAGATACATTTACCACTTGTAAAGAGAGAGACACTTTTCTCTAACACCACTTCACACTGCATTTACCATGGAAAGGCTTTGTTTCAACCCATTTATTTCCTGTATGCTTTTCTAAGAAATTATCCAGACTATTGAACCCCAGTTTTGCATATATTTATTCCAACGTTCTATTAAAACCCTTTTGGCTTGTGCCAAGTGCATTTGCAGGTGTGGAGCCTCCATCCAAGGCTGCCCTGTGTTACACACAACCCAGCAGCCTCACAGAATTTGCAAGCAAGGTCTGAGGGTTGCTTGGCTTGTCACCAGTGCAGGGACAGAGATGTCAGGGGATCTGTGCCTTTCCTTGTGGGGGATCAGAGGGAGACTCAGGGCAGTGCTGGCTGGACTCTTTGTGCTGTGCCAGCTCTTTCTGGGGAGCGGGTTGGGGGTGGAACAGCAGCGTGTGGACCAAGAGCAAGGGTCAACTTGTGTTCTTCCCCCAGCAAAATTAGTGTTTCCAAATTACAATCCATACTCTGATCTTTAATAGTCTGGGGAGCATTTCAGCCTTGATTTCTAAGGAACCATGAAATACACTTGAATTAAGATACCTGGGAAATCTACTTGTATCCACTGAATGTAAATATTAGAATTCAAAATAATTTGAACATTTCAGTTCATCTGATAAAAGCTTACTATAAAATACAATGTGGTTTTGTGGTAAATCCAACCTTGACATGTCTTACCACAGCTTGAAATATTTTCTTCTGAACTACTTTTTATCAAACCTAGAAAAAAGGGACATGACACTATTAATTATCAAACTGCCAGATTCAGAGAGCACTCTGCTTTCCAGATACACAACTGATGACAACCTTAAAAGTAAAATGTCAAAACATACAGGCACCAAAACCTGACATTTCAAAAATCAAAAAGGCTTATGGGAAAAAAATCAGATGCAATCTCCTGGAACAGCTGCGGCGGCTTCAAGTAAACAAAAATGGACTTCTTGGAACATGAATTTCTAACAGAGCACTCCATTGGGTCATTCTGTGGGCAGAATTTTGGAGGCAGGACAAGCAGGGTCAGAAACACTCAACATGGCCTTCACAAACTGAACAGTAAACAAGAAAAAGCTCTTAGTAAAATCAGTACAACGATTGGAAACAAAAAACAAATGAGTTTTCTGCACCACCTCGAGAATGTTCCTTCAGCACAAAAAAATTCCATCTCTGTTATTTTTGTTAACTATGACTTGACTAAAATCCTCAAGCAGCATTTATTTTAAAATTAGCACAAAGCAAGTGCTGAAAAATATTGCACTTGAAATAAACTAAGAACTGGAGCAAATTACTAGTGAAATTAAAGACTATGGCAAGCAGAAGCTTGTTAGGAAGAAGAAATAGTAAAGACAGAAAAAAAGCTAAAGACATAATTGTATGTAATGAAATAAAATCAGATACACCAAAAGCAGCTTCCTTGCTCTTCATCAGCCGAGGAAAACACCAAAACAGAACAGAACCCAAGTCTCACACCATCTAATTTAGGCACCTAAAATTAGGAGATGGTTTGTCATATTCTAAGTGGCAAAAGAGAAAGTAAAAAGAAGGTTCTACAAAAACAATTCACAAATAAGGCTGATTTACTGCCCAGGCTCCTACTCAGGGAGGTAACATTAGGTCATAGGAATATTCCTGAGTGAATGATCCCTTATTCCACTCTCTGAGCACAAACAAGGAGCCTCTTCTGGGCACCCAGGATGGGTAAAAAAGGGCCTTCTCCTGCCCAGCGGCAGCAAGGAGAGAGCATTTACCTCTCTCCCCCCCGAATTCTGCTGCTGTTGTATTTCATGGCAGACCTCCAGTCATTTGCTATGAAAGCTGAACTGAACCCGGGAGATAAAAACATTTTCATCATCTGGAAACAATGAGGAAACTGTGAAAGAGGACTGGCTCGTTCCTGCGGGAGGCAAGGATCAGGAGCAAATGCTCCCCTGGCAGGGTGACAGGGTGAGGGACGGGGCTCTGGCGCTCGTTCAGCCTCGCTGCCTGCCCGGCTCTAGAGCCGCTCTCCAGCAGCCCCGCAACAGGTGACCGAGCCCCGGCCGAGCCCAGCGCTGAGCCCACGCCCGAGCCTATCCCTGAGCCCACGCCCGAGCCTACCGCCCCGCACTGCCAGCGCAGAGCCCACCGCCCCGCATTGCCACTCCCGAGCCCACCGCCCCGCATTGCCAGCCCCACGCCGGCTGCCAAAGCAGCGCAGGCGGCCTTTCCCCCATGGACAGCGGAGAGCCAGCGTGGGCAACGCTGCGCTCCTCGCAGCCAGGGCAGAAAAGCACACCCGGACAAAGGGAGCGCTCTGTGCGCGGCCAGGCGGAGGCACCGCGGGCTCCAGCGGCAGCGAAGCGCTCCCCAGCACCGAGAACACTTGGCTCTGCCGTTTCCTTAGGAAAATCCCCCGCACTTGCCCTGACCCCGGTTCCCCCCGCATCCCCAGCAGCGGGAGCGCGCCCCGCCCTGCAGACAATGCGGGAGCGGCCCGGGGAGGCCTCTGGGTGCGGTAGTTCCCTGCCCATCACCTGATGCCGTGGGCAGGCGCAGCCGGGACTACAGCCCCCGGCAGGCAGCGCGCCCGCAGCCCGGCTGGTGCAATCACACCTTAGCACGCCCCGGGGCCGGGGCCAGCGCCGGCTGGGAAAAGGATGGGTTTGCCCGGGACTCTTCCAGAGCACTAGCGCGGGCAGCTCTGTCGGGGCAGGGGGCTGCAGCGCTATTCGGATGCAATGGTGGTTTCTATTTCTAATTCTGCTCCTGTGGTGGCATCGCAACGCTGCAAGATCAGTTGTATCCATTGCAGCTAAGTTTGCGGGATCTGGACATGAGAGGATCGAGCGTGTACGTGTAACTGTGCCAGCCCTTCGGCATTTCTCCTGACCGCACCTCCTGCTCGCTCGCATCTGGCTAGCGCCCGGTTCCGACTACAAAACACCCCGATCCGCAGCACTTATATCCTTCATCTGGTTTTGGGAGCTACCCGAAGGACCATGCATCGGTTTGTCTTGGTTGCCAGGCAAGCTGCGGCACGGCTGTGCGGCCGCGGGCCGGGGGGCTGCCGGGGCGGAAGGACGGACATGGCTCTGCGCTGCGCCGCTTCGCTGGCGGCCGGGCGGCAGCCGCGGGGTCCCCGGCGGGAGGGGACGGTGCGCTGGAGCAGCGCTGCCAAGGCCTCCGCCGTGAAGATCAACGAGAAGGCGAGCAGGGAGAAGATCCTGACGCTGGAGTCCATGAACCCGCAAGTGAAGGCGGTGGAATACGCGGTGCGCGGCCCCATCGTTCTGAAAGCCGGGGAGATCGAGAAGGAGCTGCGGAAGGTGAGGCAGGGGCGGCGGGGCGGGGCAGGACAGGGCAGGGCGCGCTCCCGCAGCCGCACCGGCTCTGCCCCGGGCGCTCCTCCGCCGCCGCTCCCGGCTGGGGATGTCGCGGGGCTCGGCGGGGACGTGACACCCCGCGGGGCTGAGACGTGACCCTGTGGAAGCCTCGGGAAAGCGGGAGGCACCGCGAGTGCCGCTGCAGGGCTTCCTACCCGAGTTAAAAACTCTCGGAGCACAGCAGCGTTCTCCCCATCCCATCCCTCTGCTGCCCCGAGCCGTGGCCGGACGCGCTGTGCCCGGCCCCGCTCCGCTGCGGCACCCCCGGCCCCGCGCCCCTTCCCACGGGGGGCGGCAGAGGCGCGAAACAAAGGAACCCTCCGGCCGGCTACTGTTTATCCTGTGTCACTGGCTGCCTAAGGCAGATACGGGACACCCCCATAAAGCAGTGTTTACATTTCTCCGGCCGCTTTGACCCCTTGCTGCAATCCCGTGTCCTTTGTGTTATACAAGGGGGTGAGTGACCAGCTTTCATCATACTGATAGAGCCTTTGAGTCCTTCGTGAGGATTTCAGAGATCCTGCCTTGGCCGGGGCAGGAGGCACCGGGCTCCTGACAGGAGAGCTGGCCCGGCTCTCCAGGCACTGCTCTGCTGCCTCACCCAGCGCTGCTCTGGATCATCCAAGGAGATCACCGAGAATGCTCCTTTTTTCTTTAGTTGCAGAAGTTGAGGTGCCCGAGGACAAACCTTCAGAGCACAGGCACTCAGTAACGCTGCCCAAAGTTGTAGGCGGTTGGTTCTCTTTAGCAGATCAGATAATAAAGCAGGTCCTAAGGTTCTGGGCCAGTATGTGCTAAATAAAGCATCCAGATCAGTCAGTGCTTATATTTTGTTCTTCATATTTCTTTCTTATTCCTTGAGTATTGAAACAAAAGATGATAAAAAACCCTTAGCAATACAGACATGGCTTTTTGCCTCTGCTGTTCAAACCACAGCTTCCCCTCTCATCACAAGGACACACTTCTTTTTGTTTTGATGAAGCATCTGGCACAGTAGTTCTTCTGTAATTTTAGATATTATTCCATGCTGTCACTGCTTTAGAGAGTCTTTCTAATGCTTTATTACAGGTACTGCAAGACCATTTTCATTAGTTCATGTAAAGCGCTTTGAATGAAAACGTGCTACAGCAATTCTATCCATGAGAGTAAACTGGTGATTGTCTGGTCTTAGTGTTACTTGTTTCCCCTTGTTTTAGAAAGTGAAACATTGTTTTCAGTTCACTGTAGTATATGCATCAACTAGTTATATCTAACTTAATAATTATTACAAATAGCTTCTTTTTTTTTTTTTTTAGAATTTCACTTTAAAGCTTCAAAATGGTATTGAAGAATTAATTTTGGAACATCTGTTTTGATTTTCGCCTCAAAACTTGTTTATGAAGGTGTCATTGTGTTTATGCAACTAGGTTCCCTAGTGGATGTATTTACCAGAGTATAAAATCTTCCAGTGTTCTCACTATGTTTGTTTTCAAGTTAACATCACAGAGCAGGAGATATTACTTGACAAAACAAATATAAAAGGCCCTTCACAAACTCCTCCCAGCTCCCCTGCTTACTCCAGTTACCAGCTGAATCACAGAAAGAATAATCTACTGTGCACTTTTGAAAAAATATAACAGCAAATCATTGGTATTCACTTCCTTAAAAGATTTTTCTGTCAGTTTAGTGTTGTGCTTACTTATGTGGCATTTTCCATTTAATTTTTTTTTCCTGGAACTAGTCTCATGAAATAATGTTTGCCATTGATAATGGCTACCAGCATTCCTAGAGGTGACTGTGCTTTAACACAAGTAAGGCAAACAAACCTCCCAGCTGGCAGGGAAAGAGGACAGAATTACTGCAAAAGCTCAGACAGTGTATCTGCAGAGAACACTAATCAACTTCAGTAGAAATCCTTTACTTGCTTCCACACTTCTCAAGTTACTCATTCCTCTTTTCTGAGAAAAATACTGTTATTCATTCTCTTGTTTAATCAAGCTGTCTGCTAAAGCATACAGTGTTGAGTAATACCTAGGTTCCTTATAAGTAAAGTATTATAGGTTATCTAATTATCTATTTTTTGTGTGTGTGTGTGTCTGAAATTTAATTCTGTGTGCTCACACATCAATGGCACTTCTTTGTTTCCTTTTTATTAAGTTGTACAGCTTTTTCCAGCCCTCTCAATCTTAGCTCACAGGGTTAGCCAAGCACTGCCAGCAGAATTACACTGCTGGATAATGGGAAGAGGATGGAGTGGTTGCCACTTCAGGAAAGAGGAAGGAGATATTCCAAAGCATCTCTAGATCCACGGCCACTCTTCACTACCAGCAAGAATTGCCCCATAACACTCTTCTACATCTGGTGGGGGAGGAGCTTTGCACAGGCAGGAGAGCACAGGATCCCTGATATGAGATGGAAGCACTGCAGTGGCTGGGAGTAACAAGAACAGGCAGGGGTGAAGCAATGGCAGTAAATCTTTTATCATCTTCGGCCCAGATGCCTTTAGGTAATTTGTTTCTGAACTAAAAGCACCCTAAATGCAGCAGCCATTGTATATAATCAGATGTGATAGAGGGTTTCCCTGTTTAAACTTGGTTCCATTTGGTTACTCTTCATACTTGTTAATACTCATAGAACTGTTATGGAGACTATAAAACAGCTACTTGAAGCTGTTTGCACAGTGTAAGCTTTCATCTTCCTTGAGGTTTGTTCTGCTGTCTCAGATCCCAACCAGCAGCTCCTCTGTTATTCTCTCTGGCACTTGCTGCTTCTCTATATTAACTGCAAATGATCACAACAGGAGCTGTAACTCCACAGTGCACACAGAAATAAGGACTGAAATGTTACTCAAGAAGTCTCTGACTGGACAACTGAAAGGATATTCCTTAAAAGAACAAATAAAAGTGAGGCATTAGTTTTAGCTCTCGTGTCTGGGACTAAGCCAATGTAAGTGACTAGTAAAATAGTCACTTAAATTAAAGCAGATTAAGATTGATTGCCCAATACAGGTGGGGCATGCTGTACCTGGATTTCACAAGTTTTGTTGGCTTGTGTCCTGTATTCATCTAGGTAGAAAATCAGGGGTTTGATCTTTCAAGATGGAAATCACTTGCAAAATCAGTGATTGGATTACTTTCCTGAGCCCTTTTTTCAGAATTTTGAAATTTTATTCATGCTTTGAAAGTAAAGACCCCTTTTCTCTTCCTTTTTGCTATTGCTAGCAATTAGCTGATTCTGACTTATTAAGATGACAGAAAGAACGAATTCCAACCATTTTCCTTGGTGTTTCTGGCAACTGTTTAAAGCTAGAGCACAGGCATATTTTAATAAATTATTACACTCTAAATAGAACTCTATCAAATAAGACTTTTTTTCTACCCCCTTTGTATAGACTTGCTAACAAATGGCCACTGTATCAAGTATTGACTTTAATTACATTTCAGACTAGAAATTTGCTCCTGAATACAAATTCAATGCAGGAATAAAGCAAGGTCTGAGAAGAGCCCTTCTCTTTACCTAATCAGTAATGACAAACTAACTTATCTTTACCCAGGTAGGACACATACCTGATTTGTTGCTTTGCATTCATGCTAATTTTAACTGACCTTGTTATGGACAATCCCTTCATATCTGTTACTGTGACATTTCACTTATACACTCCTTTTCTCCCCAATTCCTGATTGGGTTTTACATAATGTCAAGTTCTGTGTTAGGTTAGGCTGCCTTACATCTCCTGGCAAAGTGTGTGCATATCAAACAGCATTTCAGGATCCACAGGTCAGCCCAGGTGACATTGGAAACGGGGCCTGGCCCAGTGTAAGGCACACAAGGTCCTTCCAAACTTTCAGGCTGCTGAAAGGGAATTGTAGGGTGGAAAGGAGGAGAGGGAAGGAGTGCAGGGATATATTGGTAGCATGTAGGGAGTTCCTTCAGATAGCACAGGTGGGTAGCACATCCCAACCCTGGGCCTGGAGCCATGGGCCTTCACTGGCATTATACAGTTTCTATACACTGAAGGCCCTATTTTTCTGTTACCTTTACAGCAAAAGGTTGTACATTCATCTCCTGTGCCCACGCTTTTCATTTGCATAACTATTGCAAATAGGTTCCTGTTTCAAGTTTATTCAAGCCACTTGTTCACTCCCTACATTGCTATTTAAACAATAAAACTATCAAAATCCTTCTGCTTAGGTAACTGAAATCTCAGGCAGCTTCTGCTAAAGTATTTTGATTAAAATACTGTAGAGCTTTTTCTTTTTTTTCCCTCACTAATTCATCAGACTTTTAAATTGAATAGAAAAAATCTGACTTAGAATCCAGCCTTAATTGTGAATGTGAGTTGACTGTGTCCCTGGGAGTTTTGGAAAGATAAAACACAATTTAGACAATGACATGCAGAAATAGAATTTAACATGCCAAGAAAAAGAGACAAGATTGACTGGTACACTCAGTAATGAAAGATGTTAAGCTTAAATTACCATCCTATAATTTTCTGCTTTGAATACGTGACTGTGTGCACACGAAGGAAGTATCTTCCAGGCAAGAGCATCTGACCTCATTAAGACAGAACTGTTGTTCCTCAGTTGTCTGTACATGTTGCATACATAAGTGACTCTGTAGTAAAACCCATGGTTTTTAAGATGCCAAAAACTACTGCAGATGAAGGTGAAAGAAAACTGGTTTCAAGAGCACAATTATCAAAATCATATTTTCAGAAGCTCCCAACCCACAGAATCCAGTTTTTGATATTTTCTGGTTGAATACATTAGCAAAATTTATTCTAAAATAGACCTTTTCCAGTAACTCTCCAAGTTAAGAGGGTCTTAATGTCTAATGACTTTCTAATGAGCATTATTTTAATTCTGTCATTTCATTCTGTTATGAAATCTAGTGGTTTATATATATAGGCAAAAATTCTGAATGCAAACCCACTTTGATCAATGTGTCAGGCAAAAGTAACCTGAGGACAGGTCCTGTTCTGTAATCTCTGAATCAGATCTACCAATTAATGGCCAGCCCCACTGATTTTCTCATGTGATATGAGGAGCATGCAAGTTATCACTGCCATTTGAAGTCAAAATCCAGAAATTGCCTTCTCCTTCCTCCCCAGTTCAGCTCATGTCAGCTTGAATTATACAAGCATAATACAAACTCAAAGCCTTACTCCATGGTAAGCAGGTCAGGTTTATTTTTCTGCTGTGAGCTGTTTTAATAAAAAGATTGGAATGCTAATTCAGGTCTTCAGGTCCCTATTAGTTAAGGGCCTCTGGGCAGTGCTTTCTTGGTCTCTTGAGAGGAGGAGAGAAAAAAGCAAACAAGTAACTTGGCTACTACAGCATAGATCTCAGCTATGCTGAAATGTTTGGGTTTGCCAGCTCTGATTGTAGAGCTTGTTTGTGCAAGTCACAGCAAAAGCAGTCTCAAGGAAATAGTGCAGTGTTTCATAGTGTGATGTTGTTGCCTGATACCCATCAAGAGGAGGCACAAAGCCATGGCAATGAAAATGAAACAATTGGGAGCAGCCAGGAGCAGGCAAATTCTGAAATTCAGAAATAGCTGTAATACCACAGTTCTCTTCTGGGATTAAAAGCAGCTCACATTTTCGTGGCCTCCTCAAGGGAACTCTTTTCAATTCTTTCCTATTGCCATTACCAAATCCACACATGCTCTCCCCAGAGTGATGGCTTTCCTTTGAAATTTGCTGAAGATTTAACAAAGACAGTGTCAGGTCAGTTTGGACCATTCTTTACTCTTTCTGGGCACAGTGGTATTCTGCAGTTTGCCAGCACTGTCAGATGGTCCCTTTGTAAAGGGAACCTCCAGGTACACTAAAACTCCTAAGAGACAAAGCAGCTCCTGGCAGGGCATTGCCCTCATGGTAGTTCTTAGGGGTGCTGTATGTTCTGGCATCACATTGGTTCTTTGATCAAGTAATTCTCCCAACACTTCTTCCATCATGACTCTCCTTGAGAGAAAGCTCATAATTTCATACTGTTCTCCTTTCCTGATGGGTTTCCTGAGGCTCTGGCGATGCCTAGGGGAAGAGGAAACTTCCCCAAAGCTGGTTAACTGCATAAAGATTTCTATTGACTTTGTGCCAATGAATTCTAGTTCATGTATAAAAATCCCTTCTCCCAACTTTGCGTGATATTTAGATACAGTTGTTAGAATGATTGTGTCTGGCTTGCTTCAGGTTTCATCAGGTTTCTTAAAAGATGCATTTCCTCTAAAAAGAGCAGAGAGACTGAAGTAACAGTTGAAGAAAGTAATTTCCAAAGAGCATATTCCAAATCCTGGAAGATTCTTTTATTCCATTAAAATCCTTTCATTATCCAGTAGATGGCTACTAAGTACTATATGTTTTTATATTTTCTCTCTTACATGTGGAGGTGAAAGATGGCTTCTATAACTTTAAAAAAGGGCTACTATCATGGATGTGTTTGCTGCCCCTGTCAGAGGAGTGGCAGGAGCCTGGCCTTGTTCCGAGCTGAAGCTGAATCACGTTGTGAGCACAGCGTGAGGTGCCACCAAAGGCAGGAGCTGGGGCACAGCTTGTTTTGTAGGGCTGGGCATTCCTTCTCCTCCTTGATGTGGTTTATACCCTCTTCACAAGGCAAGAGAATCAATCTGGAACCTACTGCTCACGAGTTTGTTATTAGAGCTCCTGTTATGCAAGCTTCCCTTTTGCAGAGCTCTGCCTGTTTCAGTGCAGCCAGGCTGCCTGTGGAGCGCACCTTGGCTGCACCCAGACAGAGGCCATGGGACTGCAAATGTGCTGGGGATCCCTAGAGGAGAGCAAAACAACTCCAGTGGCCCAGTTCCTGCTCCTTCTGTGTGTTCCTTGGCTTGCAAGGACATAACTTGTCTCAGCTCAAGTGTGTTGTTGACATGGTTAAACACTGCTCAGCTTTCTGCAGTGAAATAAATCCATGACCTGTTGCAGCCCTTTTCCTGCTGCTTTACAGTTTGATACTGAGGTTATCAACATCACATTCACATTTCTTCCTTTCATACAGATCTTTCCACAGACCTTCCAAAAAGTATTTGGCATAACCCTCCCCTTGGATACCCACACCCATCACCCCAGGAGAAGCCTTGACACAAGTAGCTGGTGGCTGATGCTGCTCTGTCTGAAGGGTCTGAGCAGGATTCTGCCTTGAGCCCATCTGCACAGTCTCAGGCCCTGTCTAGACTCCCCTTGCTGCCAGCTCCTGATAGCCCTGCTTTGGGACTTTGACCCATTAACATTTAGCACTTGTTCTTGCCTGTTGTTGTTTTCTGTTCCTTTTTTTGAAACGGTAAGATGGGACTTTTTGTCCTAAAGAACTTTTAAAGATTTAAGAACTTGTTTAGAACTATTTGTTCTATATTAAATCTAAGCAACTTCTGATACTCTTTTTTTTTTTTTTTTCATAGAGAGACTGGAAATCAAGTAATAGAAAAATACTAAGTGGCTATAGCAATTTTTGTACAGATTTCACTAGGAGAGGATACAACAAGTCTCATGAAGACAATTCTAAAGCTGAAATTAACTCATTGTCAGGGAAGGAAAATACTCCAGTTATTTAAAAGCATTTCTCTTTTGAAAGACCAAAAAGACAACAGTTCTTGTAGCTGAGATCAAGAATTACAAATTAGTCTAGAGAACCATGGGCCTTTAAGCCCAGGTGGGAACTGTGTGTACCACACAGAAAATGCACAATTCCTTCTCTAACCAGATTTGATGGTGACAGAACTATTGTGTATGGTTTGCTCTTTGTACCAGATCCATCATGTGAGAAGCAAAGGGAGTGTGGAGTTTGTACAGTAAGTGATGACCCTATACTTGCAGTGATGGCAAAACCACTGAGTTTGGCCCTAGTAAAGATATAAATGGAATCAGTGCTAATAAGCTCCAACATTATTTATGATAAATGTGACACAGGCACCAAAAAGGTCTGTTACCTTTGTTTTAAAGGCTGTACCATCATAAAAACTCCAAAAGTACATTATGAAATGCCTGGTACCTTTCAGCATTTCACTAACCAAAGAAGCTGTTTTTAAATTGCAGAGCACAATAGTATTTGTGAGCAAAAAATCTAATTAGTCTAATGTAAGGTATTTCTATTATTAGGGAGTTGGTTTGTTTTGGTTTTAATCTAATAAATCGGAGTATTTCTATTTCATGTTGCTGTTTTCTCAGACTGCCTAACTTTAGGCAAAGAAAATACCATTCATATTCCTTAACAGATTTGTATTACTTTGCAAATCTAGTGAAAACCAATTCAATTTGCTATAATGACCAAATGCAACCAAAATACATGGGAATTTTTCTTCATTTCAAGCAAACTGAATTTGTTCTTCTTCTACATACAGCTTTCTCTTCCTACTTATTTTTGATTAGAATGAAACTGTGTTGTGCTGTCAGTGGCCCCAGATAGCTTGAAGAGCACACATTTTAGCTGTTTACATTACTCATAAATTACTAAACTTCAGCCTCAGATAAGTGTAATGTCTATCTGGCATCCCTATATCTAATTTTTTATTTAGAGCTGAAATGCAGCTCTTAATTTGGGGGCTCACTTAGATCAACAAGTATAAAAGCAAATTACTTGTTGGACTAAGTGTGTCACTTTCAATTATTTTGAGTGAACTTTTTATTTTTCAATTGCTGCTAAATGTAAGGCCATATAAAATTGACCGTCTGAATCAGGATCATGTAAGCCCAATTGTCTGGTCCTAATGCCATTTCCAACTACATCTTTACTTTTAAAAGAAATCCCCCAAAGGCTCTCAGATATACAATGGACTGGATCCATCCAGTGGGGTAGTGGGGATTGTGCAGCCTTGAACCTCCAAATCCTGGCATACCTGGGGATCTGTATCCCTGCTGACTGCCTGTATTATTGTTATTTCCACATCTGGCTTCTGGGCTGCCATTGAAGTCCAAGTCCATAGTCCATGGTGGAAAAGCAGAAATTAGTTCAGGCTTGCCAGCTACATATTTTATATCCAAATCCAGTAATTGGTTGTAAATACATGGACCAGGAAGAGGCTTTCTGAGTACATACCCAGAGCAAGCTGTTATAGGTAATTTTCTACAGAAAACTAATCAGTCTGATTTTGTAGTTCCTTAGTCCATGTGACAATTCTGTCACTATTAGGATGCCTCCCTACTACCTCTTAAGTATACATTAGAACAACTCTACATTTATTATTGCCTCTCTCACTTACTCTTTTTGTAATGTTGGCCTTTACTTTCAGTTATTTTTTTATTTAAACCACTGGTGGTTTTTTCAATCAGTCAGTGCCTAGCCTTTTTTATGCCCTTATTTTATTTTGCTTTTTAAAGAGCTGTGATTGCTAATCAACATTCATTAACTTCTTTCCCTATGTTCTCATGAGGTATTCAGTTTCTCACAGGAAAAATGGCTGGCTGTTCAGATTTTGGAGACTAGGAAGCTTTTAAATATTCATGGTGATTATTTAGCACTTCTGTTTATCATACAGAGCCTCACTAGGATATATTTTGTGAAAAATCTCTACATGGAAAAGTGGGGTCATCATACAAGGAATACTTAATCTAAGTATAAAATAAATAAGCAAGAATTATCTCTACTGTTTTTACTCTCAAAGAACTAAAGGTCTTGAGGTTTCTTTTATTGGTGGATATTTCTCAAATATCCTCAAGTCTTTTTAGCTTCTTGACTCATCCATCCCTCCCTTAGGTGTCTCAAAGAAATTGCTCTAATACTCACAACTCAAAATGCCTTTTTTTTTCATCTTTTCTGCTTCAATATGTGGTTTCCAGCCAAGTCAGTCTCTTACTTGCAGCTAGCAGAAAAATAAAAGCCAGCCTATCATTTAAAAATCTGTCACAGTCAACAAAATTTCTGTAAACCATTTAAGATTTCCTGGCAGTGTTGTATAAGAAATACATTAAGCTTTACATTAAACACTGTAGCTGTTACACATGACAGATACTAAAAAAGAATCTTCTACTACAGCCCTAACAAAACATTCTGAATGGTCCCTTTCTAGGGAATCAAAAAACCCTTTACTGAAGTGATTAAAGCCAACATTGGAGATGCACATGCAATGGGACAGAGACCAATCACCTTCCTCCGTCAGGTAAGGCTACTATAAAATATTATTATTCATTTTTTATTAGAATGCCTTAAAGCTGTCTGATATAGGTATTAGTATAATTGATTCTCTAGATGCAATTAGGCTTAAAATAGTTCTTTTGTAAAGAATTGTAAATGTTCATTTCTGAGCCAAAGTCCTATTGTTTGCTGGTTGTCCTCTTTTAACACAGTAGCTTTCCTTAGTTCCCATATCATTCCCCACCCACACTTTTTCCTGCCACTTCTGTGTTATCAGTCGGCACATTCATTATCAATAATGCTCTTCAAGAAAGGAAGTGGTTCTCTTTAAAGAAAAAAAACAAAAGCCTTTCTTCATCTGAGAGAATACTTCGAAATCTGCACGTAGCTGGGTTCAACTACTTGTACAGTGTCTCATTTTGCACATTTTACCTCTGGGCAAGCTAATTGGTAGGTTAACTTTTAGAAAAGATTACAACAGAACTCATATTTGTATATTATTCCTAAAACACAAATAAGGTTAAAATGAGTATTATCTTATTTACTGAGCATCCCTCACACTCTCATGTAAACTCCTCTGTCTATAATAATGTGAATTCAGAGAGTTCCAGGACAAACTGAAGCTTTATCAAGCTGAGGGTCCAGATGATGAGATTATAAAATCAAGCTATGCAGCAAACTAGGGAGATCTGAGCTTCTTATAAAGTATTCAAATGTATTACCTTTCTCCCCATGACTGTGTGCACACATGGATTAATTAATTGTCATTGTCCCACAAGATGACAACAGTCTGTCCACATTACACCATTTAAGCATAAAAATGAGAGAGACTGGAATAAATTAAGCTGATCTCAAGAGAGACCTCTCAATTCTTTGTGTCTTACATTCCTTCATTAACTTGGTTCTGATGGGTTGTGTTTCTACTTTTACTATGTTCTATATCACCACTTCTTTTTTTAATTAAATATTTCCCATTAATTCAAATCAGTAAGAACTGGAAGCTTTTTTGAGGAAAGATTATTAGAATATGCCACTAGGACTTCAAAATGTGATTGTATTTCTCAGTTCTGCTCCATATTTAAATTCTTGATTTCTTGTCAATAAAAGTGGGCTAGTAATACACAAGGTGTGGAGGATAGAGCTGCTTAGAGATAACATAGGAATAGTTAACTGTGCTTTACTGTGTTTGCACTATGCTTAGCTCACCTGGAATCTTCACTGTCTGTAATAAAAATAGTTAATAATTCTAGAACTGTTTTTATCAGCTTAACTTGGAACCTGATAAGATATTTTCTCTTCTGTGAGAACAACCCTTAAAAAAAACAACTGCAAACTTTTCATCATTAACCTTTGTTTTAAATTAGCCAGTATTTGTGATCTTCATTTCCAAGGAAAGTTAAGATAAAGTTAACTAAGTTAAAATAACTAATGAGAAGTGGCCAATTGACATGTTCTTGGCACTGCAGGTGGTGGCCCTGTGCACATACCCAAACCTGCTGGACAGCCCCAGCTTTCCCGAGGACGCCAAAAAGCGCGCCAGGCGGATCTTGCAGGGCTGTGGAGGAAACAGCTTAGGTAAGGCTCTGCTCTGGTGTTAGGAGAACACAGCTGGTTCAGTATCTGCAGCTGTTCTGGTGTTAGAAAAACACAGCTGGTTCAATATCTGCAGCTGGTGGGGGCAGGTTTGCAGGCGGTGACCAGTGGTGCAGATTTTTGGTGGGACTTGTCCCAGAGCAGAGGGTGAGGGTTATGCATCTATGGAGCCCTTGCCACAATAACATCTAGGCATAACTCTGAATGGAATGCTGAGGATTTTTGTACCAGAAAGAGGCTCTGTTCTGTTGGTATGACACCTCTTAATCCAGGGCTCTGTGTCTCCTACTAAGACTAGGTGGAGGGTTTTACAGTTTTTACCTTCTCCAGTTTTTCTCTGCCAAGGAGCCACTGTCCCTGTAATGCTGGTGTCAACAAACAATATGTGTCCATCTCAGCTGATCCAGTGCACACTCTTAATTTTGAACCATCAGTTCAAGTATGTTTCCTGGGGTATCAGAAACTCAGGTACCAAGGTGATAAGGAAAGCTACACTCCTGAAAGTCTTTTACCTTGCTGAGATAGTTTTAACTGAAGGTGTCAAAGCTCTATTTCTCCAAGGTAAAATAACTCTTGAAAGAACTGCAGAGCTCTGTTCTTCAACCACTGTTCCTACAAGAGTGCACATGTCATATCCACATAAGTCCAAACTTTGCATATTCATTAGAAAGGAAATGGAAGAGACAATTTCTTTCTCATCTAGTGTCTGTGCTGCCTACCTGTACCTGCCAAATGCCATGAGAATTTCTACTCTGCAGATACTGCTACAGCTGCTGGGTGCAGCAAAGAATCTGGCACACTTACCTTCTTTCAAGTAGGCAAACAGTGACATTTCAGAGGGCTTATTACAGTAATTGGCATATTTCTTAATCTTTGTGATTGTAGTGCCTATTTGCACTGGTATATTTTGAGAGTAGGTGCTATGAAACTTAATAAAATAAACAAAACATAAACAGTAATTGCATTAACAGCATTTCAAGCTTGACAACACAGCCTAATACAGAATGTGTTTTATCTTCACCTTCTTTGTATTGGTTTGTCTTTTAATGTAGACCATTAAAAACACAATGTCAAAACTGACAAGTTCCTCTAGCTCAGTGGATCCCTTTCCTGTCTTACTTTGGAACAATAAATCCACATAGTACTGTTGGCACGTAGGAGTTGCTGGGGATACATTTGAATTTTGACTCAGTCTTTCTTTGTAATGACTGTCTAATTTAGGGATGTGGAAGGAGTTCTCAGAATGAGCAGTCTTGACCCCTTGGTGCTCCTTTCCCCTTAAGGTCACGATGGCATGGGACACCACAACCCCGTGTTATAAAGAATTCAGTCTTGCATAATATTTCAGAAATGTGTTCCTTTTTTCAGAAGATCACATATTTCCCATAATTTCTGTTTGCTCAGTAGATTCTGAGGAAGTAGGCCTGATACAATTGCAGTAGTCAAGTAAGATGATAATTCTGAATACACACTGTTCATTTCAGTGGCTAAATTTGGATTCTGGATGCTAAATGTTTTGAAATTTGAAAGAACAACTGTACCTCTAAATTCCTGACAACTAAAACCACTGTAGGCTTTACTGATGTGCTGTACTGGTTTCTGCCCCCTGTCCACCAGAAGGACAGCTAAGGTTTATTCTCCTCCTTTAACAGCATCCTCCTGGCTGTGGTCAAACACCCGTGTACAGACCCAGTATACCTTCTAGTCCTGTAAAAGTAAATGTTTGGGACATCAGGGAACTCTGTGCCCTGAATCACCATTTTATCCCATGCAACTGTGCAGTGCTTGCAAAAGTTCTCTGTCTTTTTAAATCATGCTTTCACAGAAGTCCTACCAGGCAGACTACTAGCAGATAACAGAGTGATAAGAGTTAAGTCAGGCATAATTATTCCACTCCACCCAACAAGCAAGGAAGATTCTGCAGCTTCCTGACAGTGTTCTAAAATAGATGTACACTTGTCTCTTGTTTGTCCATCAGTCTTAGGCTTCATAGCTTGAATTCATTCCTCACCTTGACCCAGGCTTATTTTTACTCTTTGTTTGTTGCACATTCTTGGCAGTGATGCACACAGGCATCTAACATCTCATTTTATTTATGATTATTAGTTGTACTCTGTAAACTGCACACGAGACTGGGGAGATTCTAGACATTTCTGCCAAAAAGTGGTTGTGGGGGAAGGAGAGGAGCAGTTTGGGATTTTTTTGGTTTCCGACTGTGGGAGAAAATGATATGTTATTTTCATGTTGCAAATAACCCTTCTATTTATCATGGATTAAAAGAAATTATTTTCCTTTCTACTGCACATGCTACCTCTGTTCCTTGTTCCCATTACTTAAACAGCAGTTTGTTTACATTCAGGAGTGCTTCCAACACAAAGAAAGCAACTGAAAGATAGTAAAAATGGGATTGTTGTCCCAGTTTGCTAAGTAGGCTTGAAATCATGCTTTTTACCAATCCAGCATGTTTTTTTGTTTGTTTGTTTTAGTGATGCTTATTGTATTTGTTTCCTTCCAAATTAATCCTTTTGCTCTATGAACAAACCAGCTCCCTTTCCTACTCCATGGAAAAAAAACCAAACCCATCCTGGGGACCCATATACATATGGCTCATATATACAAACTACTCCATCCAATACCAGCTCAGGAGTTTTGCTATTAACAGAAAATCTGATGTCCATTGCACACAATTCTCATCTCATCCTGTATTTTACACAGGATCCTACACTGCCAGTCAAGGTATAAATTGCATCCGTGAGGATGTGGCTTCATACATTGAGAGAAGAGATGGAGGGGTTCCTGCAGACCCAGATAACATTTACCTCACCACCGGGGCAAGCGATGGCATTTCTGTAAGTGCTAAATGAAACCTGTTCCTTCTTGGTACAAACTGTATCTTATCAGTTACCTCTGCAAATACAGATCCCTGATGAACCTCTGGTCTCATGAAGTCCTGGGAGTTTGGTCTGTCAGACAAGGAAGCCACATTCATTGAATATCCAATCCTGTGAACAAACCAGTGTGGATGTCAGGAGCCAGCTAAGAAGTGTGTGCAAAGTCTCTTAGCATACATTAAATTGTAACTTTCTGTAGAGGTAATACGAAATGAGCTACAGGTGCCTAAATATAAATGTAGAAGATTCAGTGCATTCAGACTAAATAATGGTTGTCTCAGTAGTTAAGACACATAAACATTGAAGATTAGAGGGTATCAGTCAGTGAAAGAGGGAAGAGAGAATGAACCTCAAAGGTGAGAACTCTCAGCTCTTCTTCCACGTAAACTCTGCTAGTGCAGATCAATGCCAGTGAAAATCCCAAAGATTTGTTTCTGTTTGTGTATTTTAGTTTGTTTGAGAAAAACTTCAGGTTTTGGGTTCAACCAAGGTTCAAAGATAAGTTTGTTAAGTTATTCAGTTAAGACAGGAATCCCAGTCTCTGCTCCTTTGCACAGACACGGTTCCTGACAGTGCAGCAGCAGTTTGGCTCTTAGAAAGGCAGCCTTTGGCAGCGTGTCGGGAAAGGTGGATTTTTAAAGGACATCTAGTGGCAGAGCTCAGAATGACAGCGATCCGGCAGGAGCAGCTCCCCAGAGCTCTGCAGGCAATTGGCTTTCCGGAGTTTCTGACACTGGCAGCTTGTCAGGAATGGCAGCGCAGCACAGCTGGTCTGCACCGTGCCGATTTGATTGCACCACTGATGTAAAGCCAGCGCTACAATTCATTCTTTGGCCCTTCTAAAGATAAAACAACTATTGTTTCACACCTCAGGGGAGAGAGGGTGTTAAGGAGTTTTTAAATATGCATTTGGTCCTGATTATATGTTTTGGATGCTTGGTATTTTTAAACTCGTGGTGGGTACAAAATTATGTTGATTATAAATCATTAGCTTAGCAGCTGAGTATGTGATGAGAGGCACAGAACAGCAGATTTTGTACTAGAACCACAAAGAAACCAAAGGATACTGCTGCTGAGAGAAAAGATATTTTTGGGTTTAGATGCCAATTACATGCTGATAAGGATGCTTCCTTTGATTGCACCTGTACTTCAGAGTTCTCATGTGGTTATAAAGGCAAGAAATCTCTCTGCTTCCTGCTCCTTGTGAGCTGTTTTATTTAACTCACATGTAAAAAGCCTCCACATCACACAGACATGGAGCACAAGGAAATTGTCTGTACTGACCCTAGCACAAACATTACCTTTCTGCCTGTATCTTCTGGGCATAAGCTACGTATGACTCTATTTCCGTCCCAAGACATGCAGACTTTGGTCTGTTCTGTTACTTGAAAATGAAAACATAATTGCTCCTGATGTAAAACAGGTTTCTTTGTTGCAAGGGAGAATCTGCACAGGCCCCAGTTCTAATTTCTGGTTTTATTTATTGGTCTCTTGTGGTAAATGAGATAAAATGAATGGAAGGCAATAAGCAAGAACTAGCTAAAGCTTCTTTGCTTACAACAGGGCACAGCAAAAAAATAATGATCTTGATATTCCTGTTTCCAACTTGCCCACTAGCCTTGTGCTCAGAATGTTTTTTCCTAAATTTTGTAGTTGATCAGGCATGATCTTTGGAAGTTGTGACATGAGAGGATTCCATTAAGCTTAGACCATCCTCACTCAGCCAGTAACAACTTGAAATAAATAACTCTCTTGGACTATCTGCTTCTAGGACAGAAATCCACCTTAACTCTACACTTTTTAAGGAAGTTTAATAACTGATTCCAGAGAATATTATTAATTCTGGTGCATGACCTTTTTTATTTTTTTAATTCCTGCTTTTTCCCCAGGCAATTTTAAAGATCCTGATCTCAGGATGGGGCAAATCCCGAACAGGAGTGATGATTCCTATTCCCCAGTATCCCTTGTACTCAGCAGCCATCTCTGAACTGGATGCTATCCAGGTGAATTACTACTTGGATGAAGAAAATTGCTGGGCTCTAAATGTGAATGAACTTCGCCGTGCCTTGAATGAAGCTAAGGCATATTGCAACCCAAAGGTCCTCTGCATCATCAACCCTGGAAATCCCACAGGTCTGTAGGAATTTTCTTTAATGAAGGAGTTTTAAGACCATTTTCTTTCCTTTTTCATTCATTTGACATTGCAGGCAAGTCCTAAGTACATACTAAATATGTTGAGCTGAATTCCAG
Source organism: Ammospiza nelsoni (assembly GCF_027579445.1). Classification (NCBI taxonomy): domain Eukaryota; kingdom Metazoa; phylum Chordata; class Aves; order Passeriformes; family Passerellidae; genus Ammospiza; species Ammospiza nelsoni. The sequence goes on from NC_080645.1 coordinate 8,656,889, forward strand.
AGATCAGTGCTCTAAGTAGGACAGACTTTACTTTTAGAAACATATTTTCAATGTCCTGAAAGGAGGGAGCAGATTCACTTCACAGGATCCCATTTGAAGCTGCTGCTTCCACTGAAGTTTTCCAGACCTGCGGAATGACTTTTGGTCACTTTTGGTCTTTAGGAAAGATCTTGCCTCTGGCATGGCCTGTAGCCTCTTGGTTTCTGAAGGGCAATGACTGTAGTAACTCAGAACTCAGTGACAAGCCTCCCTCAGAATTTAGCTTTTTGAGTGGTTGAGTTGATTGGTGAGAAGCCAGCTCCCTCCTAACCATGATGCATGGGAGCATTTACAATTATTAGCTATACACAGAGTACTCTCAGTCAGTCCTTGATTGAGTACTGTATCTCACACTCCCTTTGCTTGAGAGTTACCTTGTACCATAATTCTTCCAAAGGTGCTCCTTGATTTCATGTTTAGTGAACTGAATGCTAAAGTTCAATAGCACTTTTCTGAGGAAGAGGGATATCTTCTTAAAAAGTTGGTAATCTAAGTAGGTGTGGGTGAAAAGATTTGTATGTGTACACTCCACTAACTTTCTTCTTGCTTTAAAAATCAAACTACAGGACAGGTGCAAAACAGAAAGTGCATTGAAGACGTGATACACTTCGCATGGGAAGAAAAACTTTTTCTTCTGGCTGATGAGGTAATGAAATAATCTGTTCTCTCAAAAGCACAGCTAGGGGTACTCATATGAGGTACAATTTGTTCCATGTGTGGCAGTGGTATTTCTTAAGAACAGGGAACAGACTCTCTGTTGTCATATTAAGACATGAAGAGACGTGCAGGATTCTTAATATCAAAGGATCAATATAACAGGTGGCTTGATCTGGGCTTGAGCTAGAGAGAAAGTGTAGGGGACACAAGGAAGAACTTTGCTGGAACAGACCTAAAAACCTACATGGTGCTCAGACCACTTCAAATGGAAGAAATAGAAGGAAAATAAATTCAAACATACAAGTAAAGGTTAAATCATCCAAAGGAGCTCGCTGTTCTCCAAAGGCCCAGCCTTTAAGTGTGGTCACATCAGATAAAAAGTATCATTACAGTAACTAATACTCAACAAAGAACCTTGTGTCTTCTAACAGCTTTGAAGTTTGAGTGTAAGGACTGTTTCTTCAGTTCAGATCTGCCTCTCTAAAGGCCGTGTTTTGTCCTTAGTTGGGGGAACAGAGCACATTAATGTCTTCTGACTGTTCAGGTTTACCAGGACAATGTGTACTCTGAAGGATGCCAGTTTCATTCCTTCAAAAAGATTCTGTATGAGATGGGACCCGAGTACTATAACAATGTTGAGCTGGCCTCTTTTCACTCCACCTCTAAGGGATACATGGGCGAGTAAGTCTGATTTAGTTTTTTTTTATTTCATCTTCCTCATTAATCTGGTGGGACAGCGCTTTCATATTACTGACCTGAAGGTAATCCACCATAATTAATCCTCTATTAATTTTAACTAAAGACTATTAAGAAAAGAAAAACAAGAAAATACTATTAAGAAAAGAAAAACAAGCACAGAGTAATGGATTAACTCAGTGGTTTTTAAAGTAATAAGCATATTTATTTCAGACACCTAATGCCTCAGTCCCAAAAGGTGAAATCCTACAGTCCCAATCTGGACCTGTGATAAAGGAAAATTGGCCTCCAACATTCAAGGGAACAGCTCAATAATCACTGGGATATTACAAATGTTTGACTTTGTTTTTTTGAGGGGGAGGAGGACATGGAAGAAAAAGAATTTTTTTATTAAATGTATGCTGCTACAGCCATATGCTCTTGTTCTGAAGATTAAAGATCCATGTTAATTGTTAACTTGCCTACCAGGGAAGCTGCCTGTCCACCTTTATCTCTGTATGGGATACTAGGACTTAATGACATGTCATGCAGCTCCATCTTAACCCATATCAGTGTGGCAGCTGTTTCAACAAGCTGTATCTTACCTATTGTGAGATTCTCATCAATTGTCTTTCCACTTCTGCAATCATTTTCATTGTTTTGTTGTATTTATATACTTGAAGTTAACCAATCTCTTCTGTTCACTTTGCAACAGATGTGGCTACAGAGGAGGTTACATGGAGGTCATAAACTTGCACCCAGAAATCAAAGGACAGCTCGTTAAGCTGCTTTCTGTTCGCCTTTGCCCTCCAGTCTCAGGACAAGCAGCCATGGATATTGTGGTGAATCCTCCAGTACCTGGAGAAGAATCTTATGCACAGTTCATAAAGGTCAGCAATAACATGCTTGTTCTTTTGTGCATTTCACAAACCTACCCTAAGTACTGGGAACTCAAATTATGCACAGAGACCAAAGAGTCTTCTTTTGTTTCTCCTATCAAGTCAAATCAAAGGGTCAATTAAGATGAGCTCTAAAAACAGGCAGGAGTGGATGCTGAGGAAGGAGACTGTAAAAAGAGAGCACACAGATAGAGACTTCTGCAGGTTATTGTCTATCTGCAACACTGTAATTGTACCCTGCTGAAGCCTTTTTGCACTGCTGTTTTTAAAAGCACAACTGGAATTTAGAACATTGTTTGCTCTAACAGCTCAGCAAAGCCCTACCAGTGTTTCATTTGGGGAGGGCCTTTTGAAACATCATCATTTCTCCTGGTGTTTTATTGCTACTTGAAATGTGTCCAACTGAACACCTTCCTTTTAAACAGGAGAAGGAATCTGTTTTGAACAATCTTGCCAAAAAAGCCAAACTAACAGAAGACATGTTTAACAAGATCCCAGGAGTTCACTGCAACCCCCTCCAAGGAGCCATGTACGCTTTCCCTCGGATCTTTATTCCTTCCAAAGCCATTGAGGAAGCAAAGGTCAGTGAGCCATTCTCACCCCAATCCATTTCAACCTCCTCTCACCTGTGCCTGCCACTTCCAGTGATGAACTTTGATTCCAGAGATGGAGAACAAAAGCAGTATTTCATGGGCTGTGTATGATCTGAAAGATGACATGATCTTTATTTGAAGAGAGGAAAAGAGAACAGATCATTTCATCCCAGTGCTGAGGCTCCCAGGCTGAGTGTCCCCAAGGATGTTGGTGTTTAAGTCACACAAGTAGCTGGCCCTGTGCAGTTCCAAATTGCTGCCCTTGCCTGGGTTAAGGGGACCAGCATGTGTGAGTGGCAGTGTGCTACTGACCCTGCAAGAGAAGCCCCATTCACCAGGAAGGGAAAAGAGGGCTGGAGCTTTCCTTACAAATTTCACCTTTTTGCCTTTAGGACAGTAACCTATGTTAATAAATGATAAGTCTTTCTGTTCCCAAGTAGAGCTCTGAAACCTAATTTGTAATATTCATTTTCATTAGCACAGCTGAGAACAAAAATAGGGCTGTTTTTCAGCTGCTTATTTGATTAGGTATATAACCTGTACATATTTAAGAACCTCTCATAGTTATTAATCAGGGGACTTCCTAGGTAGCAGATTATTCTGGGGAAAAAAATAGTAACTGCCAACAGAACTGGAACACACAGTTCCCAAATTAATTTAATCTTATCAAATGTCAGTGCCTTAGATTTTTCCAAGTACAACTTTCAGACTTCTGACAAAAGTTACTAGCGAGTCAAGGGGAATAACAAAATTACCTAAACCCTTTCTTTTGAAGTGAGATTTTGTGTAAATTCTTCAGCCCTGTTTCTCCATGAGGTGCTGTTAGTTAATAGTGTGAACTGCCCCATTAGCATTTGTTCCTCATCTTCCTTAGGAAATTGAATAAGAAACTAATAATGTAACATTATGTTTCAGGGGGAAAAAAAGCAATCATGAAATTCTATATATTAGGAATATTTTGACTTCAATAATTCTGAGGCATCCATTCCCTTAGGCTCACAAAATGGCACCTGATATGTTCTATTGCATGAAACTTCTGGAAGAGACTGGAATATGTGTTGTACCTGGAAGTGGATTTGGCCAGAGAGAAGGAACCTACCATTTCAGGTACAGTTTCTGTCTGTTTAAAAGCAAATTAGCAGTAGTAAGCAAAGTATCATCCCAGTTATTTCTCTTCTGATTAAATGCAAGAATTTTTATATCAGTTTATGTTGTCTCAGTTTCCACTGGACAGTTTCTGTGAACTGACAGCAAGGTCAAAGACCTGGTCTGCTAGATGAACTGTACAAGTTTTTATGGTGTTTTCACAGCTTGCTGGCATAATTGTATACTGTTTTTACATACTGGCATTTGAAATGCCTTCTCCAGGAATACAAACAATTCTAATAGTTTAGACTTTAATTTTAAAGTTGGCTCTGGAATTACAAAAATTGCCCTGCTTTCTTTTGGATGGAGGAGGGGGTTAAGCTGTGTTTCCATATGGGAGAAACTGCATGACAAATGCAGTATATTCCCTATAAATCTGCTCCTTAAACACTCTGTATAACTTTACCAAAACAAGATGTTGAACTAAATATTCTAGTACCAAAACTGTTGCTTTTGCTTCCAATAAACAGAACTTTGCTCCAGCCAATCCCCTGATAGCTAGAATTTAGCACAGAATTCAGCATTCCTCACGCTGTGCTGTGTTGTTTCTGTGTGTGAAACCACAAAGCAGAGGGTACCTCTAGCCCTGGCAGTGGTGCAGCACAGCCAGCTGGGTCAGACCCCTGGGGAAACCTAGAGAATCCAGGGAAAACCTAGAGTCCATTCCTGCACCAGGGTGGGAAGGCCATTGTGTTCTGTGGGCCTTGCAATCCCACACCCCATGGGATTTTCAGGGTGTGCAGAAGAAGGGAAAAAGGGACTAAAACCTGCAGAATGGGATGTTGCATTGTTCCAGTACTTCTGAACTCAGGTTTCAATTAAAGAAAAAGAAATGTACATTTGCTTGTAACTGACAACTCTTAAAGCTCAAAAAACTGGGCATAATTTGGTATAAATGCCCAATGGTGGAAACTGAGTTGCTGTTATTTCTTGCTGATAATCCTCTACACTACTCAAAAGAAAATAACAGTTCTTGAATTCCTGTATTCTAACCAGTAGAAACAAATTGCTGTAATTTAATAGTATAGTTCAATTAAAGTATAAATGCAAAAAAAGTGATAATAACATAAAAAGATGATAAACTTAATGTTACTTGCTGTGCCTTGAGATTGATCAAGATCTGTGCAAAGATCACAGTTTTGTTTATTGTGAAGATAATATGGGTTGGTTTTTTTATTTCTTTAAATATTATTTTTCAGAATGACCATTCTTCCTCCAGTAGAGAAGCTGAAGATCCTACTGGAGAAAGTGAAAGACTTCCACATAAAGTTTCTTGAAAAATATGCATGAAACTACTGTGGCTTTTCCCCCCTCATCCCCTCCCCTTCAAGGCAAATGCAGACAATGAACAATGATGTGCTGAGAATGTGCTGTTTATCTAATTCAACTAAATTCAAAGTAGATAGAACCAGACTCAGATACTCCTACCACTTATTGGACTATTAAAGTTATGTCTGGTGTAGAAGACATTGTTACACCAAGTTTTTTTTTAAGGGGAAGGGGAAGAATGTGAAGAAAACAGTGAGAAGAAAGAGTCAGTAAATGTTTTTGTGCCTTGATTGAAAGTTACATTTGTGAACTTTTGACTCAATAGGTTGGGAAGGGAATTGCTCCTTAAAATTACTACTGTCATGTGGGTTGTTTTACAAAACAGAAATGCCAAGTTCAATTGTTTAGATAGGAATTTGTTTCCCATCTTAAAATTCTACTAAACAAAAATCAAAACTCCTACATTATAGTTATTGCTTGGTTTAGCTTTTGTTGTTTTTGTTAAGTGTTCTCCAAACCTGATCAAGCATGCAGGGACAGTGTGCTTATTTAAAAAAATCTTCAGCAGATGTGTACAGATACCTTTGAAATTCTGCTGAAAAGAAATCCTGCCATCCCAGCACAGCTGGAATGGAATATACAGTTTTGATCAGAGGAGGGAACGTGGTGTCTGCTTGAACAGTATTTTTATGAAATTGAAACATAATAAGGAATACAATCTTCTTCTTCCTGTGCTATTCAACACATGATCCCAGCATAAGAGCACTGAACACTTCCTGCCATAGCAATTCCAGGAGTCTCCTGTTAGCCCACATCTTTTATACACATGGAACAGAGTAAGTTAGTGTCTCAAAGCAGATGTGAGTACAGTGTGTCCTTTCAAGCAGGGTAAAGCACAACCCTTTCAGAACCACTCTGTCTGTGGGGAGCATTTGTTTGGAACCATCCCACAGCCCCTGGAGCTGGCCAAAATCCAGCTGGAACTTGCACAGACTGACACGTTGTTACCAGGAGAAATGCTGGGCTGATTTCTAATGAAGAGGAAGGGATTTAAAGGAAAAAGTCTTACACCAAGCATAAAGAAAATGAAAGTACAGCCGACACTTAAATCTTCCACAGTCCTACTGCTGTCTGAACGATCCTGAGTGCTTCTCAAAGCCCAGCTGAACAAGGTGGCAATCTGGGAGTACAGCTGAGTGACTCCACTAATCTCTGCCAGCTTCCCTGCAAAACAAAGGACAGCCTCTGTTCCTCTAGAGCTGGAAGCTGGACACCTTCTGCTAGCTCTGATAAAGGGCTAACAGAGCTTTCACTATTCAGATGTGAAAGCATTAGCATTTGTCAGGCTTAGGCTCAGCTGTTACAGAGCTTATTCATCAAGAATATCACATTCAATCCAGTCATTTATTTTAAGTTATTATTTAGAAGTAAACTCATTGTAATGTCTACTGGCACTTTGTGAGGCTGCTGTTGTAGCTGGTCCTGTGCTGATCCAGCTTACTAAAGCCAAGGGCTAGAGCAACACCACCCAGATAAAGCTGTGCCAATTTCTCACGTGAGGAGGATGGGATGCTGCCAGGAACTGTCCTTGCCACAGCAGCCCCTGTCTGTGACCCAGCATTAGCAGGGCCTGAGCTTCCCACAGCTCCTTGCTGAGGCCTGTGAGAAGAATTTATTCCTCTCAAGGGCTCACAGGTTATAGATGAAAATGGCATGGCTGCTACACAAAGCTGCTGTGGAGGATTGGAGAAAAAATGATGTTTTCCTTCTCAGAGCAGTGCACTTCTGGGAGGAGAGCACACTGAGAGCACTTGGGCTGCTACATCCATTGACAAACACAACCTGCCAGCACCCAGCACTTGGCATCTTAATATGCACTAATAAATAAAACAAACCCAGAGAGCAAAACCATGGGAGGAGGTCACAATAATGATGTGAAAATAAGACAAACAGCACTTTCCTGCTCTAGGAATGTGTCCAAATCAGATCTGGCTTTGGACTCTTAATGCAGTGTAGATTGAAACTAAGGTCTAACAATGGGAGTTAGAATATTTTTTATATTTTTGTAACTACAGCTTTTTCATGGGGTAGTATTTGTAATCTAATAAGTCAATAGATTTTATATTTGCCTTGCATTTGCACCTGATACTTCTGGAAAAAAATGTAAAGGTTTACAAGTTTATAATGATAATTTACAGGTGTGAAAGGCTTTTTGTTTTAAGTCGGGACAGTAATTCTTACACTTTTGAATCAAAATATAATGGCATAAACTGAGTTTTTTCTAAACATTCTATTATGGTGCCTTTTCTGTTTCTGACATTATAAGGGATAACAATTTATTCTTGATGCATCTCATATGGAAGGGTGGTGATTTCTATTGTCCATCCACAATATTTGTATGTATTGTGATAAGGTTAATGTGCATTTTTGTGGAACGATCCTGTAAACCTAAGACAAAAAGGTTTGCCATGTCTTTGAAATATTTCATTAATAACAGACAATTTTTCCTTTCAAATGCATGCTTCTAGGTTTGATCTTCCTCCAGGTGCTCCTTCTAACAGTACTTCAGATGTATGAGACTTCCAGATAATAAAGCACATGTTAAAAAATTGGTAATACTTCTCCATTGTCTATGTCACTGGAGCAACACCAGCTGGATTGCACTATGACACATTTAATCCCATGTTCAAACCAATATTTACTAATATTTAATACCCACGTAACAGATCATTAATTTCTGCATCACTCCAGTTTATGGACTTGACATTTGTCCAACTTATTACCACAAAACTATTCTCTACAAGAGCAGAACTGTAAACAGAGATGGTCTTAGGCAAGTTTATGCTCATAATTAATTCTGTAATGTAAGGAGTTGTAACCAGCAGTCAAGCAAGCCAGACTTCTTTCTTCACAGAGAGGATCAGCCAGGCAGCTGAGGCTGATCAACTGTGTCCTGAAAGCTTTGGTGAGGTGTTGTCAGCTCCCTTTTTAAAGAACTTCTTACATGGCTTGTAGGAGATTAAATTTACAGAGCAGCACTGTAACTTTCTGAGGTGTCAGTTTTGCAGTGACACCACAGAATTACTTTAGTGGTGTTTGTTTGGTAATTTCAAAGTAAACAAAATTTAGGGATAGGGAAACTAGTCCTGCTTCTGTAAACATATATGCATATGCTAGAATTACCAAAATCAGGATATTCTTTTCTTTGTGTCAGGATTTTGAGTGTTTTCTGGAACAGAAACACTTACCTGTTTGTCTGGAAGGGGTTTTTGGGAGGGTGTGGGAAGTGGAGTACATTGTTTGTTTTGCAAACAAGAAAATTGTCTGATACAAAATACTTATATTATGAATTGTCAGTCAGATTTTTTACAGCTCTTTTTGAGTGACATAGTCTGTTCCATCTGGCTCAGGAGATGTGCCAGATGCATATGATACAGAAAAAGCTACTCACGTCAGAGAGCTTGCAGCATCCATATACACAATGTCAAAACCACTAATGTTTTAAAGCATTATCTAAATGCCTTTTTGCACAGTTCCTTGCTCAAATTTGTACAAACCCCAAGATACAATAATACCTCTAGTATTATTTTTAAATTTAGATACATGCAAGATAAGTTACTTCATGGAATTGTATTTTTAACGATGTGGATTTGAATATTTTTATATATTCCATACTTGGTGTAGCCACACCTTTCTAATGTTCCCTGTTACTACGTTTTTGTTAAATCCTGGCTTCACCTGATCAGAATTTGCACAAGCTGGAACCATTTGCACTGGGCAGAGCAGGTAATTCCCTTGGTTAGCTCTGAAGCCCTGCATGCTCTGCACAGTGAACAGCAGTAATTTAATGTTATTTAGCTAAACCCAAAGCTCAGCTCTGAGACAGGGCCCTTCCTATGGAGCCCAGAGCCTTCCCAGCGCCTGGGGGAGCCGAGCACCGCCTGGCCTAGCCCTGGGCACAGTCCCCGGGATGGAAACGCTCACCTGCTCCATGCAGCTCCTGAGGGCCCGGGGCGGCTCCAAACAGGAACAAAACAGCGCAGTTCATCTGTGTGTGTGTGAGAGAGAGCCTGGCCAGCTCCTGCAGGGCGGAAGGATCATTAAATCGTGGAATCACGGAATGTTGAGGGGTTGGAATGGACCTTAGAGGTCAACTTGTTCCAACCTCCCTGCCTGGGCACGGACAGCTCCCACACGGCTGCTCAAGGCTTTATCCAGCCTGGCCTTGAGCACTGCCAGGGTTGTGGCACCACAACATCCCTGGGCTCCAGTGTCTACCACCCTCAGAGTAAATAATTCGTCTCTATTATCTAACCTCAGTTTCCCCCCTTTCAATTTGTACCCATTCCTCCTCGTCCTGTCACTTACAGGCGCCAAGGCCTGAGGCACCTCCGAGAGGGGCACTCCTGACCCCCCCCGCTCCCCTCACGGCGTTCCCTCCCTCCCCTCACGGCGTTCCCTCCCTTCTGACTGAGCCCGGGGACCGCGGGCTCCGCTCGTCCCCCGCCCGGCGGCTCCGGGCTGCCCCTGCCCGCCCCGGGGTGTGTCCGGCCGGTCCCGCTCCGGGCACGGCTGCGGGCACGGCTCGGCCCGGTCGTCGGCCATGGCCCTGGAGAAGGCCCCGTGCCGGCGGCGCAGCAGCGACTCGGGCGTGGAGCCGGACCGCGGGGCGCTGCCCCGGGACAGGGACCGCAGCGCGCTCTCCCAGAAGAAGAGGGAGCAGCGCATCGCGCTCTTCCTCAGCGACTTCGACCAGCAGGGTAGGGCCGGGGCTGCCCGGGCTGGGGAGGGAACGGCGGCTCCGGGCCGGGGTCGCCCCCTCGGGTAGGGCCGCCTGCCCCGCGCCCCGGGTTGGCGGCTCCTGGAGGCTCCAGGCGCTCTCACTCCCCGCTCGGATTTCTCCGGATAAATCGCTGTTTTAACTTTCTTTTATAGCGCGGTCTTGCAGTGCTTATACTTGGAAACATGTAACATGCGTGACAATAAGAGCGTGTTTTGTTTTAAAGCCAAGGAGCACATCCAGGAGATGAAGAAGGAGCTCGATTCGCTCTTGCAGACGGCGGAGAAGGCGTTTGCCGTGGAGCTGCTGACGATGCCGGCTGCCGTGAGGAAGATGAGAAGGAAAGAAGTGCTCGGTGAGAGTGCTCGGGTGCGGGCAGCGGAGTGCCCGGGGCTGCGGGAGAACACCTGGGAACTTGCTGCCTTTCGTGGAAAGGTTTGCTTTGTCTGCCCTGTATTTTAAGCAGATGAGCAGTGCTGTTACCCAGCAGATGCTCCCTGACCACTCCTTTTCAAGTAGACTGATCTGAGTAGCGCAGGGTAGAGAATTATTTGGTGACTAGTCTGGAGAGTACTATTATGTGTGCACTTAAGTAATCTTATTTAAAGTCTGAAGAGACAAGAAATAATCACAAACCTAGTGTTTTCTGTGTGTAAAACCAACCATTTTTGTTCATCTGAATCTGTTCATCCTTAGCCACTGATATTATTTTCTCTTTGTCAATTTGAACTCTCCTGGGCCATTGTAATCTGGTCATATACCTGTGATGATAAGCAAACAAGTTTAATTTTAACTCCCATTGATGCAGAGGTTTAAGATGTGTACACTCAGCATCAGATGTACATTCTGGTGAGAACTGATGTTTCCAGAATCTGCCTTGCAGCTGGAAATTGCAGGGGCCACACAGATATCAAACCTTAACCTCTTGAAGAACTTGAGTTTACTGTAACTGAGTATGTGTTTTGGTGTCCTTCTGGAGAAACTTCTGCCCAAGAGCATTAGCTGTCTGCAGTGCAGTGTGAGCGTGGGGTGGTTCTTTGAATGTGGGGGATACCCTGTGTGCCTACACTCAGGATTCTTTCAAGGATAAACACTGACATAGCCTCAGATTTTCATTGTTGTTTTGTAGGAGTGATTTCCTACAAGACTGGAATCTTGTTCAAATGTCACACATATGCTGACCTAGGGTTACCTATTTAACCACTGTAATCCTGAATTATTGTTTGGCTTCTGAGCCCATAAGAATATGAAGATAAAAATTATGCAAGTAATAGCATCTAAATAAGTTATAATTTCTTGAGTTACAGATTTGCAAGGACGGGAGGAAATGGCTCTTGCTGCTGCAGTGGTGAGTGTGTGTTTTCAAATCTTATCACAGTTTACAGAATAGAATTTTTCTCTCCCTGCTGTAAGTACTTCAGACAAATTATTTAATTTGGCTGTGTGTTTAAATAGAAGACGATATGAAATGACCCGGCAGCCAGCCATGGTGCAGTTATGAACATTACCTAAAGTTTTAGGATCTTCTGCTGGCAGAAATTCAGATGTTTCCATAAAAAGCTAAAAAAACAACTGGTGTTTAGCTAATCCCACTTCCTGTCAGTTGCTTTCATGCCCTTTTAGTTCACTGCCTCTTGTAACATAATATGCATCTACTGGGAAAAATACTGACAACCTTCCCTTGTTGGATAAATATTTTTTTCAGACTGACTGCTCTGTAGAAGACATGCCAAATCCCAAACTGGTGAGGACCAACAGCAAAAAAGGCAGGTCAACTCATTAATACATAGCCCGTAGTTCCTGCATTTTCCTTTTTTTTTTTTTAACTGGTTTGAACTGAGCATTTGTAAAATGAATGTTAAGCCTGAAGAATACAAGAGGGAAAGGTGCATAACAGACCCCAAGCATTCAGTGTGGAGGATCATGAGCTATGCTACTGTAGAGGTACTTTAAAGCATGAGACAAGAGCTTCTCTCCTTTGCAATTTATCAGGGGAAATGGTGAGAAGAGACAGATTTAAGGCTTTACAGTGTAGCAGGAGAGTTAGGAAAGCTACCCCTCTTTTCTTAGGTTTCCCTTAACATTCTGCCCATTGAGCTTTGTAGGAAATACAAATTTTTTTTCATATTCCCAAATATGCAGTAAGGAGGATCCTACCACTGGGTGTAATTCTGTTTTGTCTGTGGGCTGAGGGATTATCTGGGGTCTTGTAACTGAGGGATTATCTGTGTGTCCCAGTGCTGCTGAACACACAGAGTTTGCTCTGACCTGTGAATGACATTGGATGGCACAAGGGCCAAAGCTGTCATGGGGGGGAAATGGGCTTCAAACATGAGGCTGAAGTGGTGTTTCATGCTCTTCATGAGATCTTTATTTTCCTTGTCTTGCTAATACATTTATAGTTAAGGTAACTACAATTGTTGAATATGAAGATACCAAGCACAGTTCTGCAAAGAAAATAACTAAAAAAGTAAGTTTATTCTGTTTTTATTCAAAAAACATAAGGACTTAATCAGTTTTGACCTACCACAAGCCCTGCTAGATCCATGAGAAGGCAGGCTGGTGCTCTGCTGTCTGTTGGAAAAGTCAGTTATTTTAAATGTAATTTATTTGAAGTTAAGCAAGGCTAACTGTAAATTATTTTCATAATGAAATATGGTATCTGCACTTCTAGTGACTAATAACACAGGCTGGCAAGTACTGGCATGGTCATTCTCTCTTGATTTGCCAGTAAATCTTGATGGTTTGAAGAACCATATTTTGTTGAAACTTTATTTTTAAATCAACCTCGTGTTTAATCCATGTTTTTCTATAACTGAGTAGTTATAGCATTCTTGTCTCTAAACCAAATCAAGTGTTTTAGTTTTGCCACCTCAGTCTGTCTGGGCAGTGCAGCTCCTCAGCCAGACACTGATGTAGCAAGCTGATAACAAATACAAAAAAGATTCTGTGCAATTACAGACTTCTACTGGAAAAAGGCTTAGAAGTTGGAAGGGTGTATATTAGGTGGTTGGTTATACAAAACTTCAGTAGGAATAAATATGTTTTGGCATTATGAAACTTCTTTTAAAATGTATATTTGGCATTTTATATATATATATATATATATACACACACACACATATATACATGTATATATATCATAGGCAACACTATGGGGCTTAGCTACCCTTTTTCAACAGGGAAGTTTTACAGTATTGTTCCTACAAATACCTATCATTTTGCTTTCAAATGCTACCTTTTTTAACTGCAGTCTTATATATAAATTTTTAGATCTCCAAAACCAGGTCACTGGTTTCACTGGCCTCAGGTTTAAGTGGCAAACTGAACTCTCTTTCTAGGTAAGACTGATCTTTGATAGCTTATTTAACTCACCTGAATTTCTGAGTGCTGAACACAATTATTTTCAAATATAGTAGCTGAGATTTGAGCCCAAAGGGAATACATCTGACAAGGATTCTCCCATAACCTGAGATGCACTGTGGTGATATGAACCTGAGCAAAAAAGCACCTGTGGTTGATGAAGGTGCACAGTTCTGAACTGAGGGGAGCAGTACAGATTCCCAAACATTACTAATGGAAGAGAGCATGTAAGGAAAGCACCTTTGCTCTGCTAGTACTGCTGAATTGTTCTGTAATAAACACTTCACTTGGGTATTGCAGCCCTCCCTTGCTCAGTAACATGAATTATTATTGTGTTCTTGTATGGTTTTAATCCCACTGTGTCATGTTTACCTCAGGAGGGCTTTTTCACATGTTTTTCACACTAGATCCCTGTCATGGGGCACTTCAGCATTCTCTAATCCACTGTGTGTCTACCTTCACCCTAGCTAAAACTTTACAGTAAAAGTAGATGAGAAAATAAATAAAAATAATACACCAACAAAATGAAACCCCCAACAAAATATAAAGCAAATAGCTACTTCTTTAGTGTCTGTTTAGTGTCTTCTGCTAGTGCAGCTTGCAGAAGGATGCTAAGTCTCTTTGTTTTCATTGCAGTGCCACAAATCTCAAAGCCACTCCAAAGGGAGCTAGAAGGTAAGAAGATTTCAGTTTGCTCCTAATCAATAATTTTGTTCAATACCAAGACACTATGTATTATTATCAATGTAGATAGAATAGATCTTTGTGGTCTGCCACTAAATGTGACAGTAGGGGTGCCAAACCAGTTACACCTCCTGCCTTGGGTGTGGGTGTTAGCTTAAATTATTGTGGAGGCACAGGATTTGATGTCCTAACTAAGTCAGTTTAAAAAAAAAAAGTAATTAGAGTATAAATGCTATTCTCACTATTTACAGACTTGCATCTCAACTGGTTCTCAGAGCACAACCTTGATTAAAATGTCACCAATACTGCTTTGTTAAAAATAAACCAATCCCTACAAACCCCTCAACCAAATACACTGATAATCAGTTCTTGGCATCTTGAACAGTCAAGATTTTTAGTTAGTATCATTCTGCATACACTACAGAGTTTGCTTTTGGCACAAGCTGAAGTGAGGGGGGTGAACAACTTAAATGGGTCCTGAAAGCAGAAAGTGGTTCAGTTTCACCTTGGCCTGCTATAAATGTCAGAGGCTTGTTTCCATGCAGAACACACCCAAATCTTACATTTTTAAAGTAAAATAATAACTGTTGTATAATAGAAACTTAGGAATTCTGCATGGCATAAGGCACACCCTGTGCCTCTGAGAGGTAGCAGCTTTGGTATTTATTGATATCTCCCTCTGTAGTAGACAGATAGAGGACATGTCTTATCTTAAGCCCTGAGGCACAAAGTTTCCTCTTTCCAAAACTGTAAACATTCACTGCTGATATTGGAGAGTGGATATTCTTGTTACTGAGTGGCCAAAATGTCATCTTGTGTCACAGGCTTACAAGGTTACTGCAGTGCCAGGGTCATAAAACCTTACCCAGCAGTGCCCATAAGTGCTGCTCACGGTTGGGTTTCTGTAGTCTGCTGGCAGAACTGGAAAAATTTAAACATGACTGCCTCTCTCCTAGGTGTATTTCCTACTACTGGCATTTATTTCATGCTTGAAAATTTCCAACAGAGCACAGAAAGTTAACCTCAAAGTAAATTTTCATTGTTTTCTAGTGCTGGATTACAACAGATTGTCTCAAGAACTTTACCTGCCAGTGGAAGAGCTCAAGGCATGTTAAAGAGAAGTAAATCAGTACCCCAACATAAAAGTGTTCCATTTGTCAACATTCCCCTGGCTGATGGACAGGTATCTTTTTTCTTTAAAAAAACATTTTCAACTGACAGTAGTTGATCAATACATATAGTATGATAGTGATAGCTCTTGCTATTCCTAAATGAGATGCTGCTAAACAAAAGGAAAATGGTTGCCAACGTTCTGCAATGTACAGAGGAGCACACGAGTTTCAGGGAAGCTGGGCATGCAAGAAAAATTTTAATCTTAGAATTGTTTCTCTTCACAGACACTGTGCACAGCTGGTGGAGACCTCTGCAATATTGATGTGCAGCTCCTAAACCAGGACACAGTACAGCACATCCATAACCTGGTGGTAAGCCTGAACTAGGAGACTTAGAGATCTGTGCATTCACACACCTGGTCCCAGGCTTTCATCTCACATTCTGGCATGAATGCAAATTTCAACTCTTTGGAGTTTAAGCCTCAACTGGCTGGCATCAGTTGGAGGGAGGAGGGAGGGAAGAACTGCTGCCCATGGATCATGTGTAAAAGGAATTGCACTTACATAAGCACGTGCAGTTTGGTGACAGTGGAGGGATCACAGGAGCATAAACTCTTCCTTCTGCACTGCTCTGGTGGCTGTCCTGCCATGTGAGCAAACTGCCATTCCCTTATCTCTCATTCACAAAGGCTGACAAAGCTGCAGCTCAGTTTTTGAGTCTTCTTATAATCCATAATTCTGTGGCCCTTGCTGAGTAAGAACTACATACCTGGTAAGTCCCTGCTGCAGTTGAACAGGAACTGCCTTAATGGGTGTGAGGCAAAATAAAGTGCTACAAAGAACTTTGTAGCACCTACTGCCCAGCCCTCCTGAAGATAAGGGTACCTGGGCTATTGTTTGAAGTAATGGGAATTATCCAGAGTGAGAGATGCTCACCAGTTTACAGTTGTGCAGGTATAGAGTCAAGGTAAAGCTCTGGGAGCTGTTCTGTGGTTTTTGTTATGGCCCTGCCTCCATGGGCACAGTGGGGAGTGAGTGCTCTCTGCTTGCTTTAACAGTAGGGACTTTTCTTCCAAGTTCTTTTGGGCAGCTTGAGCTAAAATGAATTTTCCCCTCTCAGAGTGAGCTGACTGTCCTATGTGGAAAGGTAACACCTAAACCAAGTTAATGGAACTGTCTGGTGACTACAGAACATTGGTGACTGCTCTTGCCTGCTGCCTCCCTAGTGTTGAAATAATGTCTATTATGTCTTAATAAAGCTGTATACTGCCCATTAAATGTTTACATAAGCTTTTATATCATGTGATGTGTCTCATTAAGTTCCTGTTATGAAGGATAGCAATGCAGAAGAAAATTATACTTTTTCTTTATAAAAGGTTTAGGTTAGGTTTTAACTAAGTTCACAGCAAAATGAACAGTAAGAGGCTGTATATAGGAAATAAGTTTCTCTAATATCAACTCACAAAGAAACTGAAATACAAGGTATTAATTTTTGAACAGCCTTAAGACATTTTAATAACTTCAGGTATGTGGTAGCATGTATGAATCTAACACAGGAATAAAATTTATTTCCAGTCTTGTGTGTGACATGACAGTAATGCGCAAGATGACAGGTAAAATTAGAATTTATCAGGTGCTGCTGGCAGGAGCCCAAATTAATGCCAGCTGGGGACTGAAGCAGAACTGCCCTACAGTGATCAGCTCTTCCTCCACCCCCCTTCACTTCAGCTATCATGAATCCCTTCCTCTCTTCCCCTTCAAAAAAGCCACAGAACCTGAGTGGGGATTAAAGGTTTAGAGAGTTACTCTATTTTGCAAGGACTTACAAGCAGAAGACAGGTGGTGTAATTGTTTAAGCATTGCAGGTTACAAGGACTGACTCCTTGGTGAGAGCAGTCAGGAGAAAGGATCAGCATATAACCATGGCTTCACAAAAAGCAACCCCAAGTTTTAATAAATGAAAATAAAAGAGCCACTAGAGAATGCCACATCATAAGTCAGTACTGAAATACAGATCAAACAGTATTTATTTTTGCTTCATTTTTAGAGTCTATAACAAGGATGTTCAGCAACACTCAAATGCCAATGCCTACCCAAGCACATTGAAACCCTTGGAGTTTGTCCCTCCAACCTCATCAATAAAGTGTCAACAACTATCAGAAAAATAACTAAACAAGTCACACTTCAGATTTGTAAAGAAAAGTAGAGCTTCAACTTTCTCACTTAAACAGGAGAGAAACCTTGCTATAGAGGCAGCTTACCAACCCAACACTGTTCATGCACAACAGTTCCTTAGTTAAGGTCACATTTTTGCTTTGTTCTGGCTTTTTTGCCAATTAATAGTAATAGAACTGCAGCTGGAGATTTTAATATCTTCCTACTTAAAGCAAAGTGCAAACTACTAGAAAAGTAACAAAACCATCTACATTTTTTATGTTTCCAGGTTAAACAATTCTTTTTTTAACCTGGAAACATTTTTCTAGGAAGTGAGGCTGAATCAGACTTTGAATAGGATTCAAAGGCTAAGAGAAAGACACCATTATTTCAAAATGTAATCATTCCCCATTTAAGGGGTTTGTTATCTTTAGACTGAATTCAGATATCCTTGTGTTTTCTTCACACAAAGGGGACATGGCTGCAGCCTTCCCTGTGCCCATTTTAGTCATCTCTCATTTCAGGAAGAGACTTGAATGTGGCACACAATTGTTATCCAACCTTCACCTAGTCTTAAGGCAGCTTCAGCCTCCCTGTGTTTGTAAAATGTCTATCATCTACATAGTCTCTTCATACACAGACTAGTTAAAGCCACTGGAAAAGTAAGAGTTACAAGGCAAAAGAAATATATTATACACCAACTGCTTTTATTTAATTTCAGAAACCGTTCACAAGATGGTAGAAAAAAAACTTACAACCACTTCTAATTTAGTCTTTCATTGTTCCCAGTCAGCTCTAAACCCATTATGTGCAAAGCCCATTTACCATGCATCTAGATGATAGATACAGGCTATGAAATTCTTGATTCTACTTGTAGCAGCTTATGCAGGTGCAGCCAAATACCAAGCCTCAGGACAAATTGTACACAAACTTTACAATGTAGAATTTGAATTTAAAATATGAAACTTAAAATCTACACAAAACTGGTAAAAATCAAGCACAGATACGAGGACAAACTTAAAACCCATGTGAAAAGGAGTCTCGTCTTCCTTTCAAGTGCTTTATTCTGCTACACAGTCAAAATGAAGATGTAAGCTTGTGGTTAGTTTAAATTACACTCTGTAGATACTATAGACCAATTTAAAAGTTACACATACAGCAATAGATGTCCATTGGTTCATCTGGATTACTTATACAATCCAGCTGGATTGTTGAAAACAAGTCAGGCAAAATTTGAAAGAAAATCCTTGTGCAACTTTTTAGACAAATGTTTACTGGTGGGCACACTGTACCCCAGGTCCATGATGGCTGCTTTCTTCATCAGAACTATCATTATAAGCTTCACGTCTCTGGCCACCACCTGAACCACGAGTGGTATCAAATTCTTGAAGATCTACCTCTTCTGCATCACCAATTACATTGGGAAATTCTGGTCTAGCTGGCAGAAGATCTTCAAGTTCCTGCCCCAAAGAAAGAAATGCATTCAGTATTGCATCTAGAAGACCTAAACCAAGTGACTGGTTTCCCATATCTTTGAGACACCTCTAAGAGCAGGTTTGGCTTACAAGTCTATGCTGATGAAAGCCCTGAATTGCAGAGTCATTTAAAAGCATTTGTATCAACTGGAAGGCACCACTTCAAGAAAACCAACAGCTCCACATATCATCTACCAGAAGTGTAATCAGTAAATACAGTTGCACTCCATAAACTTATCATACAGCAACAGAAAGATTCTCCTCCTGCCCTCATCTGTGTACCATCTGCACAGCTCCTAAATACAGCTTCCACAAATTCATATTTCAAGGGCTATTTCCAAGTAACACATGGCCCATAAGAAAGGTTAAAAGAACTTTACTCACATCTGAATTTAAGCACTGAGAGCAAGCCCATGAGGTACAACACAGGCTCTTTGCACACTCTGTCAAGTAAGACACCACATTTTTGCTTGAACAGCTACTTACTGAAAGCTTTTCCGGGCTAATCCAGTTATTTTCAGGAAACTGAACATCAAATTTAATGTAGAGATCCCCTTTCTCAAAAGGATTGCGATACTGTGGCATTCCTTCCCCTCTGACAACACGAACACAACCTGCAATTCAAAGAGAAGTAAAGTAATAAAGTGCTGCCGCAGAGCCACTGTCTCTCCACACAGCTCTGTTTCCCCAGCCTGGGCTCAGTTAACAGGACAACAAGGGTGGGATTAAGTGCTGAAGAGTCACAAAAGCATAATCAAAGAAATCCTTATCAGCTCAAGCCTACCTGGTTCAATTACTTTTCCAGGAGGATATTTAACCACAATCTGACGTCCATCAAGGTGCTTAAATGTGAACTGAAATCCACACAGTGCTTCAACAAGTCCAATCTTGTGTGTCATATGCAAGTCATTCACATCCCGCTGGAACACCTGGGAAACAAAGGAGATGTCCTTTCTAGTACTGCAATCACAACTCCACCAGACTCATTATTGAGAGTTCATTATTATTTATCCTTAAAACTCAATGTCAGAGCAACAGCCTTTGTATCAAGTGAACCTGATTCCATTAATTCAGATGGCGTAACATGCTTGGGAAGTTTGTGCCTGACCAAGTGTCATCTAAAACAAGCCAAACCACACCACACACCAAGGCAGCATTCAAATTAAACCAGGCCTGTACAGCAGCCCCAACTTTCACTCCCAACATCTTCCACACAAGCAACCTATAACCAAAACTGACAACAGTTTGACACTATTTCACCTGCACTGGAGTATATAAACCACATCTTCGTTTTTCAGCTCTTGTCCTCAAGCATTTCAGCTTTAGCTCCCTTGACCTACAGCAGGACTTTGATCACTTAGTCCATAGCTGCGAGAAGAGATCTTTAGGCCACAGAACTCAGGATTCTTAATCAGAGTAAATCTTAAAATTTGTCCACTGGCAGACAAATGGATAGTGGACATTTGTCCACCAAGTCCCATCTGAAGAGAAATTTTAAGAACAAAGTCTATCTAGTTTTACTCACTAGGACAAAGTACAGACTGGCAGATTAGCAGTCCTTGACACAGCTTTGAAAATCTTACAAAGTACCCAATGAGCAGATAACTAATATTATATCCTTAATATTTGACTGTAGTTTAAATTTGTACTCCATGCTACTCTGTCACAACACAAAAGTCCTCAAGTGCAACACACAAACTGTTTCTTATTCATCATAGCTATTATGATTAAAAAAGGAGCAGTCACCTCAACTCTACCCCACATGATGTTTTAACAGAAGATAAATTGCAACATTTAATTCCAAAGTGCAGTGATTCCAGCATACAGTGAACGGAAGTCTTACCAAACCAGTATAAAATAATAATGTTTGTTTTGTTAAGTTAATCAGCAACATCACCATTTTGTGTTACTTCCAGAACCAGAGTAACAGACACAGACAGCACCATTTGGGGGTTTTATCAGGAGTTCCCTGCCACATCACAAGACATGGAAAAAAGGCATGCTTATAATTTCGTTAGTGTCACAAGCAAAGCAGACTGTGAAAGTGAACATCCTGAATGGCTCTTCACTGCATCCACTGTATCAAAGTCAGTCAGAGCTTATCTGAGCAGCTGCCTCTTGCTAGCATTAGGAGGCACCAGAAGCTGCCAGTCCCCTGGCTAAGGACTTGCCCAGTTTTTTCTGGCTCACCATGAAAGCTGTGTTACACACTATAAATCTATTAAAAGCTATTCCCTATCTCTCCCAGAGCTGCAACTGTATCAATTACTTTAAATGAATGGCCATCTATAGAACTTAAATATTAACAAGTGGAATAAAAGGCATTTAAAAGATCAACTCAAAAGCATTACCTCATTCTCCTTCTCTTGCAGTAAAAGGACAATATCGCCTGGTTCCACTCCGGGAGCCTGATCTGCTTCTCCACTGAATGTAATTCTCTGCCCATGTTTCATGCCTTTATCTACATGGACTTCAAGTATTTTTACCTCTTTGATCACCTTCTTCCCTTCACATTTTTTACAGCGGTCTTTTTCATTAATTACTTCACCTAAATAAAGACAAATTTTGAGTTCAGAGATCTTGACATAATTGCATCCAATTCCTAGGAAAAACTATTTGAAAGCAAGCTGAAGAATTTCTGCAACACAAGTAGTGATTTCAATGTTGCTTTATGAATTCCTCACAAGAGGAAATCTAGGCTTCATTTATTCTAGCTGAGAAATGGGGAAGGAAGAAAAAACAAAAGTTCTCTGACTGCCTCATCTCCCAGAATATCCCCACAAGACAGTCCTGGGTAAATGCAGCCAGCAGAACTAGTCTTGCATACAAAAACTGGGAAAGAGAGCCAGTCACATCAGATTTACCCCTACAAAGGTAATTACTGTTTCCAGCAAACTGAAGGGTGACAATTCAAAATGGCTTCAATGCTCTGTTCTACCTCACCTTTATTTTTCCAGTAAGCTCTTGTCTCTATACACAGTAACCAAAGTATTAGGGCACATGGACTGTAAGATTCGGTACTAAGTGCCACAAGCAGATGCCTTTGGCTTAAAACATTAAGCTTCTCACCTTAAACCACCTTTCTGTGAAACAAAGCATAACATCATGATGAAGTTGAAACTACAAAATATGTAGGTTAGGCATAAGAAATGTTAAAGACAACATCATTTATGAAATGTTTTGACAAGTCACAAAATACAACTCTTTGTAGCTTGAGTGTTGTGACAAGTAAAATCATCCACAAGGTGATGTTATTACTCTGCCAACAGCAGAATACATAGAAAGAAATCACGTGAAGTGCTGAACTTGCTACCCCTAATCAGAACCAATTCAGGCAAAGATATCATCTTAATTTGAAGAAGTTAAAAATTCAACTTTAGGTTCCCATTTTTAATCTACGATTGTCCTTGGATATGAGGAAATGCAAAAAGACAAATAGCTCCTAAAATAGCAACATCCTGGTTTTTAGTTTAACACAAGAGTAACAGCAGTAAGTAATATTCACATCTAAGTGTTTTTAAAGATGATCAATCCCTACTGCTTGAGCTTGCAGGCTGTTTTTCAGTACATTACACAGTGTAAATCTTGCTGCTGTTCTGAGTGAAATCATTTCTCCGTGCTGCCACCAGAGTGAGATGCAGCTGACTGGGAAAGGGTAGAAGTGCCCTGGATAAGTTCCTCCTGAGATTTGAGCAGGAGCTGGGTCCAAGCAAGCACAGTGAGGAGCAGAGCAGAGCCTGGCCTACCTTCTCCGTTGCAGTCGGAGCACACGGACTGCATCTGCTGCACCATGCCCGGGGCCAGCTGCCGGATCATGATGCGCACGCCCCGGCCCCGGCACGCGTTGCACTTCTGAACGGAGCCGGCCTTCCCTCCCTGCCTGCAGCACACAGCACCGGGTGCATCAACAGCAAGTTCTTCACCAAGAGATCAGAAACCCCCTGCAGCAGTAGGCCAGCATGCCCACATGCCCAACTGCGCTGCCCATTACAGTCAGGTCCTCCGCTCTCCCACCCTTCCCCCACACAAAGCCCCTGAATAGTTCCAGTTCCATCAACAGCATCATTCAAGTTCAACAATTTGCTGGTCAGAAAACAGGCTCCAGTAAGTCAAATACTGATAAAGATCTGACACAGGAGATCCTTCATTACACTGTCTGCCAACAAAGCAACCAGAGAACTCAAAAATACAAACAAACTTACCCATTACATGCACTACAAAGGACATTCTTGCTAAGTTGTAGTTTAGTTGTCTTTCCATTATACAGATCTTCTAAAGAGACTCTACAAAATAAAGTATTTCTCCTGGGTTATCATTTAAAAACTTATTTTCCCCATGTAATTAAAATACTTGCCTAGGACAAATAAACAAGCAACCTATTTCCCTAGTTAATATTCCTAACAAGACTACATCTGCTATCAAAATAAGATTTTAAGCACAAAAGTTACTGAAAAAACAATTTCCATACATATCAATATACACTTGATACACAATATAAATCTGAACATAGTTTTAGAGAAAAGTGTAATTTAATCAGAATAAACCAGGTAGGATTGGTTGTATTTCTCAATAGGAAACAAGCTTATCTAGAATTTTAGGTGCTATTATACAGTCATAATTAATTTCTACCAGGCAGGTGAGAAACAAGCCTCTGTAAACACTCCACACAATAATATAGTCTATTGCATAAACAGTAATAACACAGAGTACTTACTATTGTACTGGGTTTTCCACTTTAGTGGGGAGGGGTTAGCATGTCCCCAAGGCCACTTAACTTTTTAGTGTTCCTCCTAAAAGGGTTTGTTAGTGGACCAAAACTTCAACTTAGTGTATTGAGTTGTATTAAGAACAGGTTGCCTGGCATCAGTATTTACAAATAACAACAAAATCAAAGCTCATTAATAATCCACCATGAAGGACCAGCTACAAAACAGAAGTGAAGCTAAACAGACTTGGCCAAGCACAGTCTCCCAATCACAGGAAAGATGTTGCTTAACTGAAGTTGTTAAAAGGGACCTGCTCAGCAGCCAAAAAGCCAGCCATGACTGCAAGAAGAGATCTCCAAAACACAGATGTGATATTCAAGAATGGCTTTGAATAAATAAACAAAACCAAAGCCACTACACACACTTTTCCATTAATTATGAGGTTCAACCATAGTTCCAGCTGGCACTGCCCTATGAATTCAAGTCTTTCCAGAGCACCTCCACCTCCACAGACCAGAATCTGCCTGGTGAGTAATACTTGGCTGTTGAAGGCTTTTCCAGATTAGAACTACCAAACAATCAGGGAGCAAAACAAAGAAAATAAAGCTAACAAAGTACATAATTCAAATAACCTGGCAAAGTATTTGGTAGTTTCTAGATTAACCAACCAAGGAAAGTAACTCCAGATGACTGCCCCCTGCTCTACACACAACATGCAGCTCTGAAGAGCAGTGCAGACTGCAGAGGATCTCAACTGAGAAGTGTATCAAGAACAGAAACCAGCAGAGTTTCTATGGCCAGGAAAGCTTCAAAGCACAAGATGCAGCATCAAGGTACTCACTTGAGTGGATGCACCATATCTTCTCCTCTTCTTCTACCATTGCGACTTCTACTCTGGCCACCCATGAAATTGAACAATCCCCCACCAAAGATATGGGAGAAAATATCGTCCATGCCACTGCTGCCGCTGCCTTCTCGCAGCCCCTGCTCTCCATACCGATCGTACAGCTCGCGTTTCTCGGGATTGGACAATACTTCATAGGCAAAGCTTATTTCTTTGAACTAGGAGAGGAAACAGAGTCAAAACAGTGCATGATCATTTAGAACCTAAAGGCAGCATTTTGTGAGTTTCTCCCCCTGCACGAACCCCTATCAATTATGAAGGTACACAATGAAACACTTTTCCCTCATTTTAACATAACTTAGACTTAGTTTTTTTACATCTTACCATAAAATATTTTACTGCAAAACTTGGTTGGCTTTGTTCTTTACTAGCATAAGACAGATTTCTTCCAAATTAAAAAAACAAATCCAACAAAAGAAACCCCCAAGTACACAACAGTGCAGAAACCAAAAGGCAGAATATCCAACAGTTACATACTAACAGCAAAGGCTTCAACATGTTGGGCACTTCAAATACACTAACAATTAAGTAGCTTTCTGAAAGGTATATTAATGTATTTGGCAAATTAGTATCTTTTCATGGTTATCTCTGCTCACATCTAAGCAGCCATCAGAACTACAATTTGGTTAAAGATAATCAGCTGAGTCAACTTAATTGATGATTTTTAAATTGCTTTTAGTGTAACAAATCTAATTCAATCTTCCCACACATGTAATTTGGTTTATGCTGCAGCAGTTTTAGGAATCTCTACACATCCATTTCTCCATGTTGGAAACACTTGAAAAATTGACCACCTTTTTCAAATTCCTACAGATGCCATGAGCAGATGACATTATCTCAGGAAATGAGCAGCAGTTTTTTCCTCAGCATTACCTTCTCAACCAATTTGAGCCAACTGCTGCA
The DNA here is from genome assembly GCF_027579445.1 of Ammospiza nelsoni. Taxonomy (NCBI): domain Eukaryota; kingdom Metazoa; phylum Chordata; class Aves; order Passeriformes; family Passerellidae; genus Ammospiza; species Ammospiza nelsoni. The sequence continues at coordinate 8,682,248 of NC_080645.1, forward strand.
TTTTGTCATGAGGTACACTGGCTGATGTTGAGACTGGGGAGAAGCCGCCCAGACAATTCTCCCTCTCACAGTACTGCTTAACAACTTAACCAGCAAGCCCCCAACACCTGTACTCAGCTCCTTACATGTTAGTGTAATGGAAAACTTAAGGTATTAAAAAGAAAAGATGAATCTTTCTTACTTTATCCCCTGCATTTGGATTCTTATCAGGATGGTATTCCTTGGCCAGTTTTCTGTATGCCTAGTTGAAAGAGGTAGAAAATTATTTAAAATTTCCATTTATCAGTTCTTTTCTGTGAAACTCAAGTAATGTCCCCAGGAAGATAGAAAATCCTAATAAAGCAAAGTGTAAATATTATAATGTTTTAAAGTCACTAATATATTGATACAACCTAAAAATATTTTAATATGGCTATGTGCATACATGAACCAGACTCACATTCACACACAGCTATGGCACACAATAGCCAGAACTAGTTCTCCTGCTTATCCTCATAAACTTACAGGGAGACCCCCATCTGATTTTCATTGAAATGACTTGCTCTTCAGAACCCACTCAAACCCAACACCACAACAGTAACTTTGAACCCTGTCTGTCTTTGCCCTCGACCACAGCAGTTCAGTAACAACAAAATGGCTGCCTCAGCTTCCACTGAACCCTAGAACCACTCCTCACAACAATCAGTTCCTTCTTCCCCACCTATCACTGATGGAAGGGTTCACCTCACTCTGAGCTCAGTGCATGAGTTACATGTGCAGAAATGTACACAGCACTGCTTTTATTTCAGTTCTGTACATCAGCAGGAGTAAGTACAGCCAAATCCCCAGAAGGGACTTTCCAGGCTGCTTTTTTCTGACCAGCACTGACATTCTGGACCACCACTGGTTCTTCAGCAGCCCTTCACCTGTTCTGCTTACACTTGAGAGGATCAAAGCAAACAAAGCAGGCAGAGACTTCTCCCACCGGAGCTAATGACAGTAGGAACTTCAACCCTTCCTCTACTGCACCTCAACACCCCTCAGAAGCAATCAGGGGACAGATATTAACAAATTACATTGTATACAGTTTTTTATTTTTAAAATTACAACTATTAACAAAGCTACAGTGATGCAACGGCAAAAAAATTAAGGTATCAATTCTTGGAGAGGATTTTTCAAACACTTTATTTCTGAATAACTGAGCACCTAAAGTAACTCTTTAGAAATACAATATTAAGATCTTTACATAGAAAGCTTTACAGAAATCACAACTTTTCAGCTTCTGAACAAATTTCCTTTTTTTTAGATCCATTCAGTTATTTCTCATTATTGATTTTATCTTGAAACACTCTGTACTTCTGCATGCAATCAAGACACAATAAAGAACTAGTAAAATAAAAACAATGTTGATATTACAAGCCTAATATTCTAAAGGAGAGTAAATGTAAAAACCAAAACTCATACATCTTACTGGAAAAAATCACCCATAAGGAACAAAGCATAATGTTCCACAAACCTGTGTATTCTATGTCATAATGGATGTTCTCCATATATTTTAAATAAAACAACCAAGAAAAAAAAGCAAAACACCACTAAACTGATAACCTAAGGAACATTATCTAATGAGGAAAAAAGGAGCTTGCAATGGTGATCTTTAAAAAGAGAAAACCCTCACATCTTTTCTGATAACAGCATTCCAGGCCAGAGCAACTCCTACAACTACCCATGGCCCTGAAGGAAGCCACCACTATTTCATCAGAACCAAATCCAGAATCAAGGTCTACACTGGGAACATATATAACTTCAGTAAAAGTTAATTCAGCCACTGTAAAAGCCTGTTCTCTCAGCTCCTTCAGACCAAGATTCGTTTTCAATATTTCTACACTATTAGACAGGTTAAAATATCAGATTTTAAAGCACCCATGAAACCTCTCCATGACAATAAGATACACAGGAACTCCTTGGTGTTGCAGACAGCTGGAAAATTTACATTCCACGAATAGTCTAATATGTGGTAATTAATACTGGGTGGTGCGGTCTAACCTAGCAGAAAACTGCTCCGGTTTTCATTCTTAAAGGACACAGATAGCTTTAAGCGAACCCTGTAATAAATTGAAATATTCTGGTGGGCAGTGCTGTACACTAAACACAACCTTCTCAGCGCCTGCCCTCCATCTCCAGCACAATTTCAGCACTGCAATCGCCGAGCCCTGCACAAATGAGGCTGCCGCGTGCATGACGGGTAAGGCGCAGTTGTTGGTGCCAGCACCACCCACCCGCGGAAGCCTCTGCGAGTGAACCGTCTGGTTCATTCTCCTCCCTCACGTGGAAACGGTCATTAAGGCCTCCACCAAAAAAAAAAAAAAAAAAAAAAAAAAAAAAAAAAAAAAAAAAAAAAAAAAAGATAAAAAGGGAAAAAAAAGAAAAAAAAGTGCTTCAAACACTACAGGATGGAATTGCTATAGTGACGACCTGGCTCCAAGTTTTCACCTCCCCTCTTTGTTTACCTCGCCTTCCCGCGTTCGGCCTGGGAGGAACCGCATCTACGAGCGAAACCGAATCCTCCCAGGGCCGGCACGTGGGGCAGACAATGGCACCGGTGAGGCTCGGCCCGCAAGGATTCTCACCCCCGAAGAGCCCTCGCGGCCGCGCTCGGCGCGGTGCGGCGGGGGCGGGATGAGCCGCGTTCCGCCCGCGCCCGGAGCCCACGCGGGACGCGCCGGGCCAGGGACGCGGCCGGGCCCCGCCGCCCCCTCCTCCCGCCGGGCCCTCGCCCTGCCCGCGGCCTCTCGGACCGCTCGGCCCCGGGCGCGGCCTACCGAGCACCGCGCCGCGCCCGCAGCGGAGCCCCAGCCCCGCCGCCCGCGGCTGCCCCGCTCGGCCCCGCTGCCCTCGCCGCCCGCCCGCGGGGCCCTGCCCGGCCGGGCCCAGCACCCCCCCACCGCCCGACCTCCGCCCCTCCGCCGCACCTTCTTGAGTTCATTGTCGGAGGCGCCGGGCGGCACGCCCAGGATGTCGTAGAGCTTCGTGTCGGCCACGTTGGCCATGGCGGGGCGGCGGCGGGGCCGAGCGGGGCCGGGCGGGCCGAGGGCGGCGCGGGCAGGGCCGAGACCGGCGGCAGGACACGGACACGGACCGGCCGCGACGTCACCGCGCACGCGCTGCGTCACCGCGCCGCGACGCGCGAGGCGCGCGGCCCCGCCCCCTCGGCGGCCCTGACCCAGTTCCGGCGCGGCGCGGCAGGGGGCGCTGTGCGGGGCCCTGAGGGCACGGCCGGGAGCGCGGACGGGGCTGCGCAACGGGAACAGCGGCCTCGGCTGTCCCGCCTGGAACCGCACAGAGCCAGCGGCCCGGAGAGCGCCTCTGGGATCGTCCAGTCCCACCTGTCACCGAACGCTTCCATGTCAACCAGACCCCGGTACCGAGTGCCCTGTGCCGACTTAAACACCCTCAGGGACGGTGACTCCACCGTCCTCCCTGGGCAGCCCGTTCCAGTATCTGTGAAAAAATTGGCCGTGATATCCAACCTGACCGTCCCTCAGTGCAGGTTAAGACTCTTCTCTCATCCTGTCACTTACTGCCTGGGAGAAGAGCCTGACCCCACCTGGCTGCAGCCTCCTTTCAGTGAGCTGTAGAGAGTGATAGATAAGTTCACACCTGAGATTCCTGCAGGCTGAGCCCCCTCAGCTCCCTCAGCTGCTCCCATCAGACCTGTACCCCAGATTGTTCCCCAGCTCCCTCAGCTGCTCCCATCAGACCTGTACCCCAGATTCTTCTCCAGCTCCTTCAGCTGCTCCTCATCAGACCTGTACCCCAGATTCTTCCCCAGTTCCATTGCCCCTTCTCTGGACTCCCTTCAGCACCTCAATGTCCTTCCAGAACTGAGGGGCCCAGAACTGGACACAGCACTCGAGGTGTGGCCTCACCAGTGCTCAGTACACTGGGACAGTCACTGCCCTGGTCCTGCTGGGACAATCCCTGCCCTATTCCTGGTACAGGCTGGGGGCCATTGGCATTCTTGGCCACCTGGGCACACTTGGCTCATGTCCAGCCTTTGTTGACAAGCACCTCCAGGTCCTTTTGCACCAGACACTTCCCAGCCACTCTGCCCCAGCCCTGAGTGCTGCAGGGTGTTATTGTGGCCAAAGGGTGGGACTGGCATTTGGTCCTGTTGAACCAGAAATGCCAACACTGTTGGTCTTGGGCTGAAATTTTGAACATGAAATGCCACTGTCTGTGCAGCCATGTCCCCCAAGTCCCCAGCTCCTGCCTCCCCAAGCATGGCACTGAGGAGCATGGGGCACCTGCACACCAAGCTGCTGCCTGTCCTCAGGCACCAGTGGGTTTTCCTGCAGGGACATATTGCCAAGTGGTTAGAAATAGCACTGGTACCCATCTGCTCTGGTTTTGTGCTTTCTCCACTGCTGGGATGTGAAGCACCAGTTGCTGTGTGAGGCTCAGAGTGACTCACAAAGTGCACCAACCCCAAGGCTCCAGCTGGGCACCACTCTTTGCAGGCAAATAAAAAGCTGGGTTGTGTTTAATTAGATGTTTGTCTCTTAAAACTGGGCTGGGAGAGCAACTGCTAAGCCCTTCCCTGGCTGCAGTCTCTTGGTTGTTACCCCCTTGTTGGGCAGGGGCTGCTGGAAGGTTCTAAGAGCTGTGGCAGGTGCATGGCTAAAGGTGATGGTATGGGGTCTGTATAAGGGCAAACCCCAAACTGCCTTCTTGCTTTCTGTCTGGGTAAACTCAGGCTGTGCCTCAGAGAGGATGCTCCCTGAGGAAGAGGTGAGCAAGGCTGAGGCCTGAGGAGAGCCTGCTGGGAACAGATTACTGGCCTGACCTGTGGGAGAGAAGAGAAAAAGCCCTTTCAAAAGATTGTTGTGCTTGTGGCATAGAGATTTGAATGGGTCCTTTGCCTCAGGGGGACAGATCTGAGTGCCTGAAGGCTTCTTCCCTCTTTGTGTGTAGGGGTGCCCTTCATGGGGACACAGCCTGTGGTTGCACAATCCTGGGGCTGGATTGGGAGGTTCAGTCTGCTGGTGGCTTCTCTGCTGCTTATTGGGAGGATGTTTTTGGGGCCCTAAATTCCATCAGTGTGTTTATTTGGCCTTAATGATCTGCTTCAGCACATGATGGTTAATACCTGCCTCTGAGGCTGCAGGTGTGGCAGCAGTCAAGAGCTTCAAAAGAAAATGGAGACCAGTTTTGGAGGGAGAAAAAGAGTGGCAGGCAGAGATTGGCTGGTGGAAAACAGCCATTCGTCTGTTATTACTAATTACTAATTGCTAATTATTAGTAATTATTAGTCTGGTTCAGAGATGCACAGAAAGAAAGAAAAGTCCTTGTAAGGAGAGGGATTTTTCATTGGTGTTTTTGGAGGTTGCCTGTACAGCCTTTGGGAATTTCATGGTTTAACCTACAGAGCCAGTAAGGCTTCATGATTTGGTTTACCTGTGCATCACTTTACTTGGTTTCATCTAAATTAATCTGCTCTAAGAACTCTCTGCTGTGCATACATGGCTTGACTATTTTAGATTGTACTTGCTGACAGATTAATGTGTTTCTAGAGAAGATAGTTTTTGTCATACAGTTGGTTTTTTTTTTAGTGGGCAGTCAGGTAGGAAGAAAAGTTAGGAGTGTGTGGAGGATTGCTTCTTTGCCCTACAGCTCAGATTTGGTTTTTTAGGTGTTAAGCAGAATCAGCAGACTGATATAAGCAGTATTTAACATATAAGGAATGTTTAGCATACCATAGTGTTTATGTTTTCTTGGCATTAAAAAATTAAAAATCTAAAGCTCTGAGAAGGTGAGTTGCTCAAACCAGTGAGGTGCCATTCTTATCTGTGCCTGTGGGGAGGAAGTTCACTGCAAGGATGATCGAGCCCAGACTTTCCTGTCCTGGCAGCTGGGTGGCTCCTGAAGGCACCTGGCACTGAGAGGCCGTGCTGGCAGGCAGAGATGAGCCAGGGCTGTGGGCTGTGGGCGAGCTGAGCTCAGGCCATCAGCTGCAGCACAGCCCAAGGAGGCAGTTTAGAGCAGCTTTCTTCTTCCCTGCCAAAACAGCCACGTCTTTTACTACAGGCCTGGTTTATATCTTGCACAATCAAACTAAGCAATAAATAATATGAAAATTCCTCTGGGATGAAACTTTGCATTTTATTTTTAACTGGAGCTAAAGAATCCTAGGCTGGGATGATTAGCTTTTTATTGAATTCAAATGTGGATGAGGAGCAAGGTGGTGTTTCTTCTTCCTGCCCTCTGCTTCTACCCCAGACTTGTGAGCTGCACTGACAGAACACATTAGACACACAGCTGGCCATATCTCACATTTTGCTTTCAAAATATCTTCAAATTGATACTTCCCTTGGAATCCAAAACTGTATTCTCCCCCACTTCTTTTGGTATCATTTGCACATTCTTTGTTTCCTTTGTATGTTTTTTTCATTTTTAAAGATGATTTTATTCTTCTTTCAGATAAGAGCTTTTCATTTAGTTCTAATGTATTATTATCACACTATGATAAAAAGCAGTAGCTATATGAATGTTTGTTTGTTTCTAAATAGACTGCACAATTCTCAGCTCTTTGAAGTATTGTTTTATCCTTACACAGACACCAAAAGGGACTATTCAAATCCAGTTTTTGTTTCAGGCCTTTTTTTCATTCTTTATATAAAACAAATTTAATTTCTTTTTTAAAATTATGCTTTCTTAGAAATATAATAATATTGATCATGTTCATCACTGCAAAAATTGGAAAGACATCAATTTCATGTTACTACAAATGAAATAACCCCTGTTGAGGCTTATTTATGAAGTTATTTTATGTATTCAGTGTGGTCTGAACATGAAAATATGACTTGGCATCACTAACTCCTGTTTTATTACTAAACAATCAAATTTAAATTAAAAAAAAAGGTGTTCTGTTTAAATACTGTTAAAGAATGCAGTTACACTGAAAAAGATGATTGCTGAGCCTCTGTGGCCATTCTTTGAAATGTTTTTGGTATCAGCTTTCATCAGATAAGGTAGTTAGTGTATCCTGCCCACTGTCTAAACTCTAGACCCTTTTAGCAGTGAAGAACAAAGAAAGGATATGACATTTGTGGAGAATTTGAGGGCTCTGAAGAGCCTGTTGGGAAGAGGGCAGCTGCAAAGGGCACAGCAGGCAGAGGCAGCCAGCTGTTCCCTCGGGGAGCAGGGGGAGCTTTGGCAGGGTCAGAGCAGCTCTGGTTTGTTGTCCTGCCCAGGGGTGGTGATGAAAGCCAGGGCTCCTCAGGAATGAGCTGCACACCTCCTTCCTTTGGCCATTTCCTGGCCCTGTTTTTGCTGTCATTACACCTCTGTTTTTCCAGTGCAGGCTCCTCCCAAATAAACAATCCACCCCTGATGACTTGCTGCACATTGGCCCCAGTTTTGCTCCATCTGCCCTCAGATTTGGGTTACTCAGATAATGCCAGCCTTGTATGGTGTTAGTGACACGGTTCCCCTGAGGTGCTGACCTTGCATGACTTTAGTCCTGGAATGTCCCTGGCAGTCCCTTCCCATTCTCTCTGCTGTCTGACAGTTTCTCCTCCAACTCCTCCTTAAGCACCTGTGGCACCCTCACAGCACTATCTGTAACTTTTGTCACCCCCTCATAGTGTTATCTGTAATTCCTAGTGATTTTTTTTAATGTCATGTCAGTAGTTCCACACATTTTGTTCAGTTCACTGAATCTCATGCCAACACCAACTCCCTGGTCTGTCCTTTGCCTGCAACCCCAACTGAGCATAGCTGAGAAAAAACCAGAAAGTTCCTTAGTTTTTATCTGAGTGCTGGGCATGTTTTCCTTACAAAATGAAAGCAGACATCAGCGAGGAGGGGAGCACTGGCAGGCACTGCTAAACAAGATAAAAAGCCTCAACTGTGGGGATCTGAAAGGGGAGCAGGGAGGGGGTGAGCTAAAGGGATTTTCCTTCTGAGTTAGCTAGAAGAATTTAGGAGTTCTGCATTTTTAAATGCCAAGTTATCAAGGCACTTGGGCTTTACTGGTTGTTTCCATCTGAAGGGCATGTGGCAAATAATTTAATTCTTGTAAATAAAGTGTTTTGAATTTGGATTTAAGTTTTGGAATTTTTGGGTGTAGAGTCAGAGATTGAGGGGAAAGTGATTTAATTTCTTCCTCACTGAGAGATTTCTCTGTGATGAACAGTGTTAAGTGTTATGTATAGCCCTTTTTCAAGACTGGGAGTGATCAGAAAAATATACCAGTTAACTTTATTAACCTTATCTTTTCCTAATTAACTCTTGATCACAAACCTTCCTCTGTGAGCCAGAGCAAGATAAATTGAAAGTTTCAACACAGCTTGGCACATGGTGTCAGAGCTGAAGTTATGGAGTACTAAGTTAGATTATCAGGCCGAATTTATAATGGTCTTTAGCAAGATGAAAAGCTTTTTTTCCTAAGCTCAGGAAAAAGCTCAAAAGGATTGTTATTTTATCCTGTAGTAAGAGCTGGATGAGTAAAGAAAAAAGTGTGTATGTGTATAAAAAGCTAAAAAGTGTGTGCATGCATATACACATTGAAAAGTTGACATTGCAAGGACCTTCCTTCTCCATTTGAATTGCAGCTGATTGCAACCCCTCTCACTGATTTCCCTGGAAGCTTTGTACTAGGCAATGTTTGAGAACAGTCTGTGCATTTCTGTCTGTGTCTGTGTCTTAACCCTGGATAAGCATCAACACACTACTGTTTTATTCTAATCATAATTTTTGGTATTGTTTGACAGATTCACCTTGTGTAATTGGTTGCCTTGTCTGCTGTTCCTGATGTGCCAAACCTGTGCTTTGGGGGATTTCTGTGGAGTGCAGAGCTTATTGCAACAGAAGTGTGGTACAGGTATGTTATATGGATATCAATACTGAAAAAAGGTGTTGTAAAAATTAGTTTCTGTAAGGAATCAATGTTTCACCTTAAACAAAAAGGAGTGGTTTTTAGAAATTTTTCTTAATAGCTTTTAAAGAGCTTAAGACTTGAGAATGTTTGTGAGAAGTTTATTTCAAACCCATAATTTGTATCTAAAACCAGAAAAACCAAAGCATCTTTGCTGAAACATGATTTGGGAGGAAAAGTATAAAAATCAATGCTAAGGGAAGATCAGCCAGCCCTGTTGCAGTCTCTCTATTATATAAGATTCTGAATGAAGTCCAGCTTCCTCCTTTTTCTAATGTAAAGATCTCAGTGCTACTGTAATCATCATAGTAGACAAAAATGTTTTTAATAAGGTTTGTGTTTGGAAAAAGTGTTTCAATTGATTAGGGTGCAATAGTGAATGTAACAGCTGAGATGTAAGAAGTGGCTTTGCTGTTTGCTGCTTTTAGTTATCACAGTTTGTAGTATAACTGTGTAATGCCTGCATTCACTACTTTGTATAAGAATTGTCTTTTTTCCAGTGTTGGAAGAATTTTCTTTTTTCCCTGAGTTGGAAGCATGCAATCTTTTAATTTTACTGACAATTCAAGTTCACTTACACTCCAGGAACTCTTCACAAGCATTACTCTGAAGCCCTGCTGGTTGTGTGCACTTAACTCTGTGTGGAGTCAAAACAAAGCACATTCTTAAGATAAAGGCTACATTTGGTAATTACACCTGCAAACCCACCATCTCTGCATGCACACAGATTTACACAGGTTTTGTATTTCATGTTTAAAATTTGGATTCAGCTAAAGTTTGCATCTTTATCTGCTTTTAACAGTCTCTCCTCTTAGGGCCTGGTTTCTGTAATGGATGGAAACATTCTCAGTGAAAAAAACCATTCTGTCATTTACTACTTTGTGCTGTGTCTGTTCTTTATGAGAAGGCCTGTTCTCAATAAAAGCAGAGTAACAATGACATTTTCCTGTCACATGAATGTAAAGATTCTGTAGCTCCACCTTTAGATGTATTTAAATGTTCCTGAAGTACCTTGCAGCTGTACCAGGCCCTCTGAAAGCAGAGAGAGAGGGGAATGGCTGTGAAGAGTGGTGGTAAGGTGGTGCTGGACTGTACAAAAATTTAAGCCAGGATGAAAGAAATTGTTAGAGAAGGTAACTGGGTACAAACAGCAGTTGTTTAATGTTTACTTATTTTAAGAATGCTTTAGCAAAACCAAAACCCAACAGTAAGGTGGCTTCTGGAGGCAATAAGCTGCCTCTGAAGGTCCATCTGCTGTAAAACATACCTTTTGAGAAGAAAGGAGGCAGCAAAGGTGTGAAATATTTTGAGGCTGGGACATGTGTCAGCTGTACTGGAAGTATTCTGTAGAAACAGTTCACTGAATAACTTATTTATTCTGTAGAGGAAACCACACCTGCTCATCAGCCTACACATAAACTATCTTAAACAAAGCCAGCCCTGCTTCTGACAGAGTCTTGTCCTTCCACAGGGTAAAGAGATTCCTGAAAGTTGTTATGAATTCCAGTTGGTGATGAATTGGGACTCTTTCATCTATGCTTTAAGCTTATATTTGTAATTTTATTATAGCTAAGAGTCAAATTATTAATAGATCAACAAATTTATAGTCAGTGCTTAGGAAATGCAGAAGGAATTTATTGGAAACTGCTGAATATCAGGTTTCCATTTTCCATTGCACACACTCTTCCCAGTTTACATTGTGTTGCAAATAAATTAGTTTACACAAAATATTTCACTACAGTTATTTTTGTGAGTGCAAAGACTACAAAACAAATAACAAAGAATAATATTTCATCTTCAGTTATGAAGGCATCTGCATTTTCTCTTGTCCTTTATATAGTCAAAATTTTGATGTCCAGAGTGATGTGTTATTTTGGAGGAAGTGCATCTGATAAAAGTTTTATGTACAAGATAGATCTTTGTGCTTGGAAAAAATGCAGAGGATTGTCACATTTGAGGCTCTCTAACATCCAACACTTTTACAAGCTGGAGCAGTATCTCTTGACTGGTTCAAGAATGCTGTTTCAGAGCTGTGTACTAAAGGGCACATCTGTCCTTATAAAGAGATTTTTATGAGTTTGCTTAACCATGCACCAATACCTATTGCATTATTTGTTGTAGTTCTAAAGGTTACTTCATAACTTTAGCTTCAGACTTGTTCCAGTTGATCTGACTTTTACCATTTATTTCAGCATAAGTGCAAGTCTGGAGCTTTACCCAATGTCAGTCTGATCTTTACCAATTTGAAACATGTTTGAATAACAAGTTAAAATCAGAAAAGTTTTTTATCTGTCACTGAAGTAATAATGTGGACAGAGTATCTGAGAGTGAGATTTTTGCCTTTCAGCTACCACCAATCTCTTTAGGCTGCAGGAATAATGCAGAATTTAGGGGAGAGAAATATTAAAATTGACTTGCAGATCCTCTCTTGTATTAAAAGCAGGAATTGTGTATTCATGCATCTGCTACCTTTGCACTCTCTGAAAATGTAAAAAATAACTGTTAGCTTGTTATCATCTTCATTGTACTTCTCTTGAATAATGACTCATTTCTGACTTCTTCTGAGAGGTCTGGGAAGGGAGAAAGGTGAAGAAATAAAATCTCTTCCTGTGCTACTTAATGACTTTTTTTTTAAATTTGAAGTGGGAGAAAAGGCCTGAATAAAAAATTAATGGAAGAGTTTGTGAGAAACAGTAATACCTGAGATATTCAAAGATGGCTGCCCTGACTTGGTCACAGGGTTCATATATAAGACTGGGAGTTTTAAGATAATCTAATCAAACTCCCCAAAAATAAAGCCAGACTGTCTTCTCAGCTAAGATTATTTGTGATATGAAGTTGTTGTTCTAAAGAATTTTCCCCAATTTTGGGGAAATTTTGGTTAATGCTTCTAATAGAGCACAGTAGCTATCCCTTTCATTAACTAAATGCAGCATTTACAGCTAAAATCTGATTTGCAAAGTAATCAGGAAATAGGAAGAGTCCAGACAAGAGGGTACTGCAAAGGGATTCTGACTTTTTTTGTGTATGCAATTTTTGCACCTTTCAAATGTCATTTAAATACTCTGTGTTATGTTGGACAACATGCAATTTAGCATATCAGACAAGTATTGGAGATTTCTGTATTGGAGATTTCTGCCTTTTTTTTTTTTTTCCCCCCCCTCTCATCTGTGTAAGGAATGAAGGAATTTGGCATCTGCTGCCTGTGAGAAAAATTCCAAGTGCTTCGTTACAGTGTGTTTATGTCTGCCAGGGGATACCCAGTGCAGCCCCTGCAATTCTGCACCCAACCCGGCCGGTGTCCTGCACTCAGCCCTGGCCGGGGGAGTTCCTGCAGCCAGGCTATTGAACTGGAGGTGTCAGACACTGACAAAATACTTCTTAGCAGAGGTCTGAGGCTTGAGAAACGCCGCTTTTCTCATCCCTGGAATGCTTTCCAGCCCTCTCTGATTAAAGCTGGGAACAGTTCTTTAAGACCGTGTGCCAAGCGATGGCTGTCGTCAGGGTGTGCTTTGTGCTGTGGTACATGTTAGCAGCTCCCTCTAGGAAAAGTCTGTGGTAAAGGACCTCAACTCGTTTCTCTTGCTGCTTATTTGCTTTTTGCCTGCGTCCCGGAGATTTTCCATGTGGCAGTGAAGCAGGGCGGGCTGGCTGTGTGAGAAGGATCGGGGCTGTTGCCGGTGCTGTGCGAATGCACTGCTGAAGGCAGCCGAGGGTGCCCCTGCTGCCCTGCTGAGGCTTTCCTGTTCTGCCTTCACTGCCAGAGAAGCAGGCACTCTGGAAGAACAATTACATTGGTTCATCTTGAGTATCTCCAGATAAATTTGAGATCTTCTTTCTATCTGGAAAGAAATGATTCCCCCTCAAGTAAGATGAAATGGGCATACTTAATTTCTGGTCAAAACTGAAGCATGTAGTTTAAAGAACATTCTTGTTCCTTTCTCATTTTGATCAGCAAATCTTGAAGACCAAAAAAAAAAAAAAAAAAAGAGAGAGAGAAAAGCCTGGTGTTTAAAATGTGTCAGTTTTCCAAATCTAAGTAATGTTGGTAATGTTGGTGACTTAAAAAAAAAAAAAAAAAAAAAAAAAAAAATATATATATATATATATATATATATATATACTCTGTGCTCTGTGTGTGTTTGTGGCAGTTGGGGATGCAGCTGACCTGAGCTGAATTCAATTACCTTAAGGTTATGAACTCCCTTATGTTCTGTGTGTTATTTGTCCCCTTAATCGTCTCCGTCCATTGAAGGGATGATTTCCCCAGCCGGGCTGGGCCCGTGTCCCCCGCTCGCTGCGGAGCCCCGGGCGCCGCTGCCGCCGCTCGAGGGAGCTCTTGCTCGGGAAATGGCTCCGCTCCCACCTGAACCCGAACCTGCCTCTGCCTCTGCCGTGCCCACGCCTAAAATCCTGCCTGAACCCCCTTAAACTTCACTTTGTCACACTAAGCGTTTTACATTAAAGTTACTCATCTTAAATTTTGAGTTCGGGTAGAAGTGTCAGGAATTGTTTCCACAGTAACTTGAAAATAGACGCTTAGAAACACAATCTACTAAACTGACAGTAAATTAAATTTGGAATAATTTTCGTAATGGGACTTCTGTAAATTTAATAAATTGTCATTTTCAGCAAAATCTGGTTCATCTTGCCTGGTCAGTTAGCTCTGGCAGTTGGTTGTATTATGGTATGGAGGAAACCAATTTGAATACAATCCAGTGTTTCCAGTTTGAACCTGGTAACAGAAATAATAGTGAGAAGAATAAGGTCATGCTTTCAAAAAAAAAAAAAAAAGGAAAATAGTACATTTTGAAACCTATAGGTAACAGCAGAAAAGGGAAAAAAAGATTTGTGAATGGCAAACAAACTGAAAGCAGAGGATGACTAATGTTTGTAATAGATCTTGCAGTAACAGGGCAGTGCAGGGAAGTGCTGTGTCATGGAGAGTGGCAGCCATGGCCACTTCTCTGTTTCATTTCATGGCAAGTGCAACCACCTCTCATGACTGTCTCAGGATCATAGCTGGGACTTATAACACCCTGTGTTGTGTTTCAGTAGAGATCAAGCTTTGTTTGTTAAGTGAATTCTCTACTTCCTGATCTTTCACTTGTGAGGAAACAAGAGGGAAAACTCACTCCTTCAATAAATTTAAAGATTATTTCCTAGGTATCCAAGTTATGACAAGGTCTGTATCTCCTTCTTCTTTTTTAATGTTACTTCAGTGATTTTTAGTGAAATAGTTAATCAGAAAATAATTTTTAACTTCAACAGTCAAAATTAAATTTTCTCTTTTCCTACTGATTGCTAAGAGTTAGGGAAGACAATCTTTTCCTTTTTGCAAGTCTTTAAACTGTGAATGAATATTTTTTGGAGCCTTCAGCTGGACTCAGAAAATGAAACTAAAGAACTAAATGGTAGACAGGAAGCCTTTGCCTGGTATCCAAGAAACACATTTGGCAATAATCCTGGGGCTTCTGATTACAAGCTGAAAGGGAAAACTTCATTATTGAAAGTACAGAAGAGACTGAGAGAAGCTTTTTCTGTAGTATTCTTGATTGTAGATGTGGTCTGTCATTTAACAGAGATAAAACACTGCTGCTAGATCACTGGATGGCAGACACCAGAGAGTGCAAAGTAAAAGTCTAAGGACAAAACAGGGTGATGCAAATTGTTAAATTGTAGGGTGTGTTTTCTCTGTGTGTGCATTTTAAGAAAGGGATGTAGTAGTAATATTAATAATATTTTAAAATACCCTGCAGAAACCATATTGCTTATTTCTGATTAATAATGTCAGCATGTTTAAGGTACCCTCCTGAGCGAGTTATGCATATATAGTTCACTATGTAATATATATATATTTGCAATAGTAATTTGCTGTGAAAATTTTTATTTCTAGGCAAGTAGGTTAACATCACCTCAGGTATAATTTCAAGGGATTTCAGGTTTCAGGACAGACTTTTAAAAATACATCCTTTTAAGAGTCTCAGCTTTGCTCTTTCATCATTTATGACCTATATAACAATGAAGTTAAAATTTGTGGCTTTTTACTTTGGTATTCCAGCATAGAACTGGTGTTGTGGTGGTGCAGACTGGTTTCCTAACTAGATTCACTGAACAGGGGAGAAGAGCTTTTTTTGAACTGCTTGTGGGAAAACAGCCTGTGTGTTGCCAAGTGGTTATTGCCTTATTAAGCTTTAAAACAGTTTGGCTTATATAGGGGAAAAAAATCTGAAACCTTGGGGCTTTTAATTCATTCAGTTCTATTGGCTAAACCCAGGAGCAATCACAATTAGTCAAACAAGCTGATCTGGCTCAGGTAATAAAATTACAGTCCATGGTTCTGACATGCTGACAATGAAGTGAGCAGCTGACTTTGGCTGAGGGTATATATTGATAATTTTGGGTTGAGATGCCCTGGTGGGGTAAGGTCTCCCAACAATAAATCCTCTGTTTCCAGCTGGAGAAGTGAGTAATGAGCCCAGCTGCCCTCCAGCACTGCTGCAGCTCACAAACACTGTACCTTCAACATTGCCTGCTCCTGTCAAGTGTGGGAACGTGTGGGCAGGAACAGCTCAGTGCCCTGACAGGAGCATCTTGGCCAATGCTCTGTGAGAGCCAAGCCCTGCCAGAACAGGGAGAGAAGGAGAGTTCAGTGCTGGTTCTGAGCTGACACAGGGCACAGAGCCTGCCCACAACAAAGCAGCAAGATGAGCTAAATCAAATAATGGTTTCCTCCTACTGCTGCCAGAGCTGCATCAAAAGAAGTGTGATATGGCTAGAGGAGATCAATAGAGGAGGGAGTCATCCCTTACAAAATGGCTTAGACATCCTTTGGAAAAGGAATATGCTGTATTAACCCTGAGAGACAAGTATTGGGTATAAAATAGAAATAACTACAGAAGTATTGAGGATCTTTTTTCTATTCTATAGTGTGTGCATGAAGTCTTCCAGAGTTAGAGAGCATGCTCAGAGAGTGCCTATATGTGGTTTTTGGGATTTGTAAATTAGGATTTTAATCCTGGCATCTGCTGTTCTCCTGAACAATTAAAGTAAGCTCTTTAGATTTATGCACTTAGATTCCAAACACTTCTACACAAGTAGTAAATAATTTGTTTTTCAGAACAACCAGGTTTACTTTATTCTCCACTCTGACCCAATATCACCATGAATAGTAATAGCAAGATTTACATCATGTGTATTTGTTCTCTAAATATACTCAAATTTTCCTTCCAGTACAAATAAATCTAATAATTTATACTCTCTAACCTGTATACTGCTAATATAAATTTATACTAACACTGTTCAGATTAAATTTTTGCTGGAGATAATGATGGGGAAGGGAGGACTGAGCAATTTACATTTTTATATTAGAGAGAAGTATACTGGCCTGGGCACTAATTCCTCCTCCTGCCCTTTGGCCCTTGTTGCTATATTGCAGTGCTGAATTTTGCCTGCATTGGTGAAAAGCCTTCAGCTGGTTTGGTGTACAACTGTATTGGCAGTTGTACAATGTAATTTAAAGTAGCTCCTTAGCTGGTTGATTCTTTGCCTTCATTTCACGTTGTCAGTCTGAGCAATGAAAAATGTTTGAAATCCTGCAATCATTGCATCTGAAGATCACCTGAAGATTGCATCTGAAGAATCCTTGCAATCAAATGTATCTGAAGATCCTCCTGGCTTGGTGCTTCTGGATGTGTTAGGAGGAAGATTGTTCTAGAATATTTTTTCTTTTTTTTCTTTCTTTATGCTTCCAACAAAGAAAGATGGATGTGATCGGGATTGTGTTTAGAACTTCTTTGTGTAGAAATTTTGGATTTTATATGAAAATAAGTGTAATTGTGTACCTGTTTTAGGTGTATTATGCAGATACCTCTTGAGTGAACTGATAGCTGATAGCTACCCTATTCATTTTCAGCTTAGTGAGGAGGTGAAGACTACAGGGATTATGATGATATTTACTTTTTTCTGAATGTCATATTTTCTTTTAAATATTATGCTATAACCTTTCTCTCACTGTAGTTTGCTTTGTATGTTAAGGCAAAATTGATTCCTGAGCAGGAATTTGACACAAGATTTGTGTGCTTCTTAAATTTTATGTAAACTCCAGGTGGTGCATGAGATTTAAACTAGTATTTTGTAGAGTTGAATTTCACCTTTATGACCTGGTTAAAGCATTTTTAACTTGATATCAGCAGGTGACTTGTAAGGAGAGACACCTAACAAGAGTTGATCCAAGCTTGACTTTTTTCACACTGGATTTCTAGAGGCTTTGAATAACAGCTGTAAAGAGTAATCCCTGTGTCCTCATTGCCACAAGATTGTTTTCAACATCTCTTACCTCATGCCTGCCTGCTGGAAGGTGCTAAGGAGCTGTCACTCTTATGTCCTAGACTGTCAGTACACCAGACCAGCCCACCATCCTCTCTGTCCCTGGGGCCAGTTTGCCATGATGCCCATAAATGAAGAAATTCCTGAAAAATACCTATCCATAAAGGTTGACTTCAAATATATAAAATTTGGATATTTAATTAAAATTTGAGTTTGAAGTTGTCATATACTTTACAATCCACTTACATTGATGAGTATTTTAATTTGGACTCTATCAGTGCTGTCAGTCAGACATGCTTGATTCTGTTTATCTTATATTCCCCAGCCAAACTGCTGGATTCCTTCTGAATATTGGCCAATTCTTAAACTGGTTAAGGAGCTTCTCAGTTTCCAGGTGTGCTTCCACAGTGATGAATCAGGACATGTTTCTCTGCTGTTGCACTTGCTTTTATTTATTAGGCTGGGGATCTTTGGCTTCGTTGTTGTATTAGTCCTTGTACCTGAGGCCAGAATTTAGGGCAATACTAGCAGTAGTTCCAGTTAAAAATATTCCTTTAAAAAGTCATGTTTTAGTTGACTTAAGGACTCATTAATACCTCTTACTTTATTGTACTGTTATTATTCAGTGCAAGGATTAAATTTTTTTGCTATCCTTTATCAGTGTAGGAATTGTAGCTGACATGGCCATCGATTCTCCAAAAACATACAGTGACAAGTTTCTTTATTCTGCAGTCATGAACCAGTATAGACTGGAAGAAAGGAGCTCCCTGTAAGCCCCAGGGAGCACCAAAGAAAGTAAACTGGTAGCTAAAATGGATCACAGAGCACTGAGAATTGGAGAAGAGCATCATGGTGGAGTACAGATAGTTTTGCAGGCAAGAAGTTTAATTAGGGCTGTGTTCAGAAGCTTTGATGTGCACCTGTACAAATGTACACTTACATGGCTCATGTCATTATAGTCAAAGCTGCCTTTAACAGATCTTATAAAAACTAAACCAGCAGTTATGATTAGTCCTTTGATAAATTTGGACTAATGCATGAGGATTTATGAGTATTTGCAAAAATAATTATTTGAAAAAATAACAGAATTTGTGGTTCCAGTTGTGCTTTTAAAATTTAAAAAGCATTTCTACAAGACTGTGCTGTCTGATTTAACATTGTCTAAATTACAGTCTTGCAGTCTTCTTGCTCAACACAGTGCCAGGGCAGCCTCATTACTTCTTTTCTGACCTTTGTCTGTGAGTTGGCTCTGAGATAATGTCCTGGAAGACTTCAAGGCTAATACATCTTTCTGATTTAACAGGATTTCCTTGGTGTTCCAGACTTTTTGGTTTTCTTTCTCTGAGCTATCCCAGTGACATGTACTCAACACAGCACTACATTCATTAGTGCTGAAAGTGTCCTGCTGATCTCATAGCTGAACAACTACAGAAAAAATTATTTCAGAAGGACCAATCATCCTCTCTAACTTTTTATGTAATAAGTAGTGCAGAAGGTGCATTGTGGTTTATGTCTGTATCCTTTTAAGACTCTATGGCAGCACAAAGCAGGAGCTGTTTCTCTAACCAAAATTTATGTTGATGATTATAGGAATAGCTTCAGACTATAAATTGAGGGCTTTCAATAATCTATTAATGCTTAATAAATCTCTATTGTCTTGACAACTTTATATGCCAAAAGGTAATTTTTCTTTGTATAAATACTGGTGTTTTAGAATTCAAACTTCTTGAAGTGAGTGCTTCAGGGGAGCCGCAAGATCAATTGTGTAGTAAAGGGCTTTTATTTTAGCAGAGGTTAAAGAAAGCCAATGCATTGAAAGCTACTTATAGGATTGCATCATCCAAGTCTGAGATATCTATAGATAAGTTACAATTACCCTCCTGTTTATCTGTTTTCTGTCTCTTCTAAATCTGAGGCCATATTCTATAGGAGTAAAGCAGCTTGACCCAGAACTCTGTGATGTATTATTTTCTATGGTGCTGTCAGTCACTGCCACATCAGCTGGGAAAGCTGGGGCAGCAAGGTCTGCAGTGAGCTGACTCTGCAGCCCTGCTTTTTCTCTCTGCACACTTCTGAGGAGCTGTCTCCAGCTGAGCTGCACAGATAATGATTCTTCATATCTTTCTGCCCTTATGTGGCTTTGGCAAGTGCTGTGTTCTTCCTGCTTCTGCTTCAAATCTCCAAAGTGTGTTTACCAGCACCCTATAAATTCTAGATCTCCTTTCACTTGAAGGAGACAGGCAAGGAGATGATACAGCTCTTGCTGATAAGCTGTTTTGTGTCATGTGCTTTGTTAGTTCAGCTTTCTTTTATTGACTTTCTATAGTTTGTAGCTTATCTGTAAATAATGCTGAATCCAGAAAAAGAAAACACAGACAAATAGAAAAAGGACTGGTTTTATCCACTCTTGCTTAAAAACATAAGATCTGTATTTTTGGGTTTCTAGTGCTTAGGATATATTATTTCACAGGGCACAACTTGGACAGATGTGATATATGGTGCTTTGCCAAAACAAAGACTGTAACATTCAACTGTCATCTCTAAACCTTATGTTGTAACGTTGGATAAAATAGCATTGAGACAGACTCATTTTATCAGGGCAGTCTGGAAATAAAATCTTCAAAGTAATAGTGATGGGAAATGTTATATTGTAACTGTATTAGAGCAGCATTGGTAAGCATTTTTCCCAGGAAAAAGAATGCAAACCCCTGTGACAAAAACACATGAACAGAGCATCACTGATACACCTCAAAGGACAGAAATCATGTGACCTCTTGCTTGGTGGTGCAGATATGAGTAGAATAGGGCACTGTGAGCCCAAAATGTGGCTTTACTGACAAGGGAACAAAGCCTTGTCCTGTGCCAATCTTCCTTCTGCTCTCTCTAGAACCTTCTGCTGAATTTCCCAGAAGCAGACAGATGTGGGTGAAAATTTTGTTTGTGGTTTTTTGTTTTTTGTTTTTTGGGTTTTTTGATTGTTTGTTTGTTTGTTTTTATAATACATCTTTCCCTAAAGGAGCCATGTTATTCTATGGTCCTGTGGCAAGAAAGCAAGCTGGTTTTTACAGCTTGTTTTCCTTATAGAGGCATTCTACAGAATCACTGCTCAGTCTCTAAATTTTAATGTTGAGACCCTGGAGGAGCAAACACTCTCTAAGCCATAAAACCCCCAAATTCAGCTGTCAGGATCTCTGTAGAGTTGATCACTTGTAGGAGTAGCAGGTGGCAGCACTATTGCAGCTTTGTGCCTCCAAGACCTTCCACGTTGGGCAGCCACCTGCTTTGCCTGAGTCTAGAGCTCCTCTTTGGCTGGAACATGAGTTTTTATGAGCACCTGAAAGCAGGGATTTAATTTATCATGAAAAGTACTTGTTTCCACACAGTCATTATTTATGTGACTAGATTTCTCAGAGATTTGTGTTGCTTACACAAATAACTGCTCAGCTGAGTAAGTCATAATGTATTCCTTATCTCTTGTCAAGAGCTGGTTTCTTCAGTTGAAAGAAACTTAATTGCCATAATTAATTGCAATATTAATTATTACACTGTCTTGTATTTGAATGTTGTCACTAGCAATAAATGTAAAAGGGCTTGAGACTCATTAGGCAATTATTTATACTAGATTTTACATGCTTCTTAGGTTGCTCTTAAAAAAATACCAATCCTCAAACATTTCCAATACTAGAGCAGTTTAAAATCTATTGAATATTTAGTTTGTTCTCTCGATATTTACTTTAAAAAATGAATCCATTGGTGAGATATATTTTGAAAGGATAGAGATCATCTGTGGAGTTCAGAATTTCTATTCTATTCCTCTCTTTCCCTGGGAGAGCAAAAATGTGTGTGTAGCCCTTTGAGCCTGTTGTGGCTCAGGATAGGCAGCAGTGGAACTTGAAACCTTTCATCTTCTTTATTTAATCTGCTTTCATAGCCACAGGTATAACTGAAGTATTTGTTTCCATTTTCTCTAATTTTCTGTTTAGTTTCTACAAAAGCAAACTTTTCTTTGAGGCTTTAAATAATCCATTTGTAAGATGCTTTTTTCTTGCAATGTTATGGGCCTTTTTTCGACAGGGAATGGACTGTTCTGTTCAGTATTGTAATCTAGAACATCCCTTCCTGCTGGAAAGGCTGCTTTTATTTTCTACCTGGACATGACACAGAGAAGAGTTGAGCATAAGTTAAAAAACAATAGATTTTTAAAAAATCAATTAATAGATCTAAGCCAGCAAAGGGAAACATTTCAATTTAATATCAAGTATAGTCACTAACCTTTGCTGCCATTCTCTGTGACCATTCCAACCTTTAGAGAATTGTGGTGATTTAAATTGAATTAAAATTCAAAGTTACTACAAAGTCAGAATTGTTGATGATGCTGTACAGAAAATGAACTTGCTCTTTTTCCCACCCTTTTCAGGTTTTAGCTAGGTTCTGGTTTTGTTTTGCTGGCTTTTTTTCTTCTGAAAGACAAAGGGAACATAATTCCCTGGCATTGTTAGTTGCCTCTGGTCCAGAACAGTGTTCAGTCATTCCTGTTCTGCTCCTTTCTGTGTCAAAACAGCTGAATCTATTTTGTGACTTCTTTCTTTTCACTTCTAGTATCCTCTCTGATAGAGTGGGAGGAACTGTGCCCACAACCAGATGACATGAGTGTGCTGTTGGCCAGGAAATGGCAGTTTAAGCAGTAATTTGTTTACAAATGTTTACTCTAGAAGAACATGACCTGAGTAATGAACGTCACCTGCTCTTATGCTGCCAAAAGCTACTGGCAGCATAATCCCTATAGCAACAACAATGCCAGTATTATGGGTGCAGAACATTGAAATCTGTCACTAATGTACCTGGTGTATTTGCAATTTTGTGTGAATAGTTCTGATTTTTTAAAAAAATCTAAATATAATTTATTCATTAATAAATACATTCCAATTGCTCGTATTTCAGGATATGGATAAAAGACAAAAAGTAAAGAGAATTTGGACAAGATGTGATAGCTGTGTAGTCAGGATCCTGCTAATGTGTTCAGATAACTTGACATTTTGGCAAAAAGTTGTATTTACCTTCTTGCTGTTCTGGTTGTTCCCTTTGTATGGTTTAAAATCTAACTTTAAAGAGATCTTGTGATTGAGACATGTCAGAATCATCATGACCTGCATTGTGAAAGGGACAGTGTGGTCAGATTTTGTTCTGCTCTTCGTTGCTTGTATGCCAAAGCACAATTTTATTGTTTTTTTTAGCACGAAGGAGAGTAGTGGTTACTCTTTGCCCAGAGACAGCAGGAAGAAATCACATGGAAGGAAGTGGAAGATGGTTAAACTGTTTGGGAACTGGAGCACTTCTGTGTATTGCTGATTTCTTTCTTTCCTCTAGCCTGGCTAACATGCTTATTTGTATGTGGTTTTTTAATACTCCTCTTTCTTCATTGCTGTTTTGGGTTTTTTCTAAGCTGGGAAAGTAGCTGTGGAAAAATTGCCAGAGATTGTTTTGGAGGAAAACATAATGACAAGAATGCAGATTCCTGATGCTGTCTTGTTTCAGGAGCACACAGCAGTCTAAAGTTGAAAAGCTTCAGGTGAATATTTCATGTCTGCTGTAACATTTAGAAGCAAAACTGAATTTTAGAGGAAACTGGTATTGTTACATCATTGATAATATTTAGGCAGACAGTTGCATTTTATTACTGCATCAATTAAATTAATAGACAAATTGGATAATTTGATCTCCAATGCCTCAACCAAGAAAACACAGTTAGCAATGGCAGAAGTGGGAAGGAAAACCATGACTCCTGAGAGGAAAGTTATTGTTCTGTCTTTTGGAACTTGTCTCCATCCATGTCCCCATCCAAGCAGTGTAATTTTATGATATGAATGTAGTACAGCTGTGTACTTAAAGTTACACTTCACAGCTGCAGACAAAACCTTGAAATTGTTGAAATACTTAATTAGAAAGGCACAAACCAAGATCCACCTTTACTCCCAATCTTTACTGAATGATTTCTGAGTCTGCAGGTGGAGTGGGCACAGGAATTAGGTGCTTGACCCCTGAGATTTTTCTTCCATGGCAATGCTGTGACATAGTTATTACCAGAATATTTCATCATTGCAAGCAAGTTTTTCCTGTCTGTTCTTTGCTTGTTTATTTTGCCCTCAGGGTGCTTTGGGTGGCCTTTGGGAGGAGCAGAAGCCTTTGGTGGATGCTTATCAGGATGTAAAAGGAGTTTTGCTCTTACTTTGACCACTGATTGCCATGACAAATCTAATGAAATAAGTGAGCTGCACAAGTTCTGTAAATGAGATGACAAGTATTTATCTTGTCTCCCCATTCAGTCTTGCTAGGAAAATGAGAAGTCTGGATACAGTAAATAACCTTTCCATCGAGATGGGAAAAATAATTAATGTAATTGTAAAGAGGGCACAGCATGCCTTTTTTCTTGAGTAATTTCTGCTTTGGCCCCTTGACTTCAAAGCCTGAAAGGTGCATTAATGTAGCAATTCAGTGAACTGCTGTCTAGTGAAAGACTTTTCTGAAAGCTTCTCTTTTGGTAGGGGTGTAACAGAGGCATCATTCCTTCTCGCAGAGTGAATCAGAATTTAGAGAAATATTATTTTTATGTTCTCTTTCCCTCTGTATGAGCTATGTATCCAGCTAAAAGGATTTATTAAAAGCCTTTTCACTTGTTTGTGTTCAGGAGAGGGGGGAAAAGTTATTTCTTTGATGTTCCCAAGGCTTTCCACGTAACTGGATTAAAATCTGAAACCATGTCAAGCAAAAGCTGTGGCAGTAATGTACCCTAATTTGTTTCCCTGCAGATTGATGTGATGGTTATTCAAGCTTACCTCTCTCTTCAGTTGTTTGCACGTCTAATTTCTAGATAGTCATGCATTATTCATCTTTATGCTGATAGTAAACTGCTAATAAAACAGGAAATATCTCACTCTTCTGCTGTATTTTCCACAAGATCCTACTTTCTCTCCCTTATACATACTTTTTTTAAATTTAGGTTGTCCAAGATGAAAATATACATATTTGAAATATGTGTGCATTCTTATAGGGTTGCTGGATAACTGTTTAGATTGTCTCCCCTATTTGTGACAGATATTAATGGATCAGTATTTTAAATTATTGCTACAGGAACATGACATTGTACTTACTTATGTTTATTTGAGTTGGAATATGAATTATTATCTGCATGCAGACAGCAGAGAGCAGTAGTCTGGGCTTGGTCAGATAGTGTGAAGGACAGGGATAGAAAATAATTTCATAATCAACAGCTTTAATGGATGATAATGCTGTAGGAAAAAGCAGAGCTGGCTGGCTTTGGCAGCACATTCAGTCTGAGGGTACTTTTGTTATTATTTGAGCTAACACTGACATGAAACTAATGAAGATACATTTATTGAGATGTGCTGTGTGCAGACATTACCAGACACATGGCCCCATCTGATAAGAAAATAGGTTTAGCTATTTTTTGAAATGTTTGCTGCTGGAGCAGGCTAAAGAGAACAATATTCTTGAATAATCAGATTTGTCGGTGCTTAAGAGGTTTTTTGCTCTAGAAATGAGGAACTTCGTACTTTATCTACTTTATGCCCCATCAGGATCATGAGAGATGCAGCTCTGCAGCCAAATGCTACAGTGTAAAGGATTCAGGGGTGTCAGGAAAATTAGCCCCAAAGATGGGGGATAAACTTCACTAGTAATAAATGAAACAAATCGTGCACTAGAAGACTGGGGTGTTTCAGTGGTGCTGTAGTGTTTCTGAGCTCTAGAAAAGTAAACCTATTTTCAATTTGCAGCTTTCTATTGGCATTAGAGAGACACATGAGTTATGCCTTGGGTTACTTCCACAATTCAATTTCTCAGCCCTTTGTAGGCTGTGGTTGTGTAGTATCTGTTCTGATATTTTTGTAATCTAACCTTTCTTTGTTTATACTTTCCTACCTAACGTTTCCCTTTCTATAAGAGGTTGCAACAAAGATTTTCATCCAAAATCCTTTTAAAAATAGTGAAAATAAGCATTAGATCAGATGTGGCATTTTGCTTAGGTAGCTTGGCTGCTGGGAACAGAGAACCCGGCTTCATTTAATTTGCTAAATCGTCCTTCAGTTTTTCAACTCTAGGCATTAGCCATTAATATTCATACAAAGTCTTCCTTAAAAAGAAAAAAATCAATAGGCACATCTAACCTTAATAAGAGGGGTTTGCTATTAATCAATAGGATCACTACCATAATGAATTATCCTTCAAAATAGCACTCTAGATGTTTGGCTCTGTCTTGAAATCTTTCAGCTTGAGTGTACTTTTGTGTAGAAAAGTATTCCAGAACAGTCAGTGAAGCTAATGTCTATTATTCATAGGGCATCCAGATCCTGCTCCTTAGGAGAGTGTGTGGGGTTTTTTGATGCTTTTACACTGAATCTGGTGGATTTTATATTAGACCCTATAATTTGACTCCTGTCTGAAAGAGAATCAAAGCTGTATTTTTTTTTTCCCCTGGATATGTCATATTGGGTATTTCTGTTAAGACTGGCCTGGGGCCCACAGGTAGGATTGTCATTCAGTTCAAATATTCTCCCATCAGTCCTGAAAGTGCTTCCATGATGAAAGAGGGGAAGGCAGCCCCATGGTTAGGCAAGCAGGAGCCAGGTTATTACATCTTCAAATATCCAGCAGACAAGAGGTTCTGCTTTAGACAGGTTTGGCTTTCTGCCGCTTCCTTCACTTGGTGTCAGCTGTTCTTTGTAACTTAACACGGCAACCAAACAAGCTGCAGTTTCTTGCAGTTGTACAGAAATAATATTCCATTATACTCAGTCTGAAGTGACTGTTTCTTATCTTTTGGGGTTTTTGGCAAGATTAATTTCTGTGCAGTTCTATGGCAAGGATAAGCCATGACCTCCAGTTCTGATTCACATAAAACTAAATTCGATTGCATCTGTTTCCCTCAGTAAGTGTGGTCCTTGTATGATCTCTCTGCATATTTTTCTTTGGTTTTAAATGATGCACAAGCTATGTAGGAATAGGAAAATTAATGCAGAAATAACTTTTTTTTTCTACTGCTTGCTATGTTCCCCTAAGCCTTGGGGGCTACTTCTTACCTTGAGCTCCTTGTTTGGTAGAGTTGTTAAAGAACAGTTGGTAGCCTTTTCTTGTGTTCTGGACAAGGAGTGGGTTTATGCTTTCTATTCCTCTTGTTCAGCATTAGTATTTTTCAGCTGCAGTAATGTTACAGGTGCTGCTAAAATGTCATTAAATCCTCATGTTACACATCTGGCAACTTGTAATGGAATCTATTCTCTGAATGTATGTAGTACATCTTTTTGTGCTTTTATAAGTTGGCATTTACACCAGGTTTTTCTTAATTTTAAACATGGTCATGCAATATTTAAATTTACTTCTTATGGCTCTGTGGGCAAAGCTCCACACATGCTTTAGAGAGCATTTTATCTTAAAATGTTGATAATTGAAAGAAAGTTGGAACTACAATTAAAAAACAACCAAGCCCACCAAACTGTATGTTCTAACAATTCATGAGCCATGTTTGGATTCTGATAGTTCAAGTAAAGGATTTCTTTTCCTTATGCTAATGTCTGTCCTTCCTTCTACTCTGTGAGGAAAGTGTAGTACAGTGAAGCTTTAATAAGTCTGGATCTTAAAGGCAGAGAACTTAGTTTTCTTTCATTCCTACTTCTCTTGCACAGATTTGAGAGTTTGTGTTCAAATGTATTAAAACAGGCAGAATGCAGAAATGTCTGGGAGAACGTGATAACCTTAGGGGTCACACAGAGCTCTAAAAGTTACCTAATATATGAGGTTATTTTAAGTGTATGTTGCTTTTGGTTTGTTTACTATACACTTGAATGATACATAGATGTTTTGTGCTGTTTTTTATATTCCAGAATTCCCTTTACTGTTAAAGATAGCATTTAATGATGGCAGAAGATTAAATGGCCTGTGCAGAATCCTTCGCCTCTGGTAAGTGAAAAGCAAACATCTTCATGCTACTAGATCTCTTTGTTTTTCATTACTAGAGAAAAATTAAAATTATTTGACTTGGCCTCAGGCCTTCAATTGCTCTGTTGGGTTATAAAAAATACAGTGAGGAGCCAGTAATGAGTGGTATTCCTTATGTACCTTGGCTGTTTGTTCTTTACAAACAGAAGATTGATTACAATGGTTAAGAGACTTGGGATTTATTGACTTGTCTTCCTAGGAATTTTTTATCTCATAATTGCTTTCAAGAGTATTTTCCTGCTTTTTTCACCTCCATTAACCACTGAAACCTCTTTTTCTATAATAATCAGTAGTAGCTGAGAATGCTGGCCAGTAAACTCAGTCCTAACAGCTGGCTTTTTCCAAATTATTAGGAGTATTTGAAGGTGCTTACTGAAGTGAGGCAGCCTAAAATATTAGTTAGGTAGAATGATGGACTCTACTATCTTGAGGGTAATTCAACTGCATTGGGGGGTGATTGTATCAGATGTCCAGTGATTATTATTTGTTTGTTTCTCCTTTTGTATTTTAAACAATGAATTCTTTACCTGTCACCTCCTGTCCTGTCTCTGCAAACAGCTGAAGCCCTGGGTTCCTGTGTTATTCACAGTGAATGTAGCACTTATTACAGATGTGTTATGAGCAAACCTGGGGCAAACAGAATCTGCTCACAAAAAGCCACAGCCCCATTTAATGCTGATATTACTCCCCCCTGAAACACTAAACCTTGAGTATTAGAACACTGATGTACTTTGTTCCAGTTTAGCCATATTCATTTGAGGTTAAGCAGATAATCCTGTGAGCTTTGAATTTCCTTTGTAGTTTCTCACTTCTCTGGTGGAAAATAAGCAGCAGTACAGTCTCAGAAATGAACACAATGTTTCATCTCTCAAATGCTGTGGTTTAGTGATAAATGCAGTGTAATCCTTGCTCCTAAATAACATTTGCAAGGAACACAGAAGTAACTTTATGTAGGTGATTATGAACTTGGAGGCTAATTATAACTTGTAATATGCATATATTTCTATATATGAATTAATAAAATATTGACATAAGTTTTAGCACATAAAAGATGTCTAGGAAATCTGTGTTGGGATGAGAAGTATTTATTTGGGGAAAGTGATGTGATGTGCATCTTTTAAGAGCACTGACATAATTCCATTTTTCTGAAGGACTGATACAGATTCCAAACCAGGAAATTATTTTGAATTTTTGAGTATGTAGGTCTTAGGTGCCTGTTATTTGGTTTATCACAATACTTTGTTCTTGAACAGAATTTGGCATGAAGGGTTTTTGGGGTTTCTCCATATACAAGTTATTACTATAAATTATGGCATCTTAGTGGAAAGAGGTACAAAGACATCAAGTTTGTTTCTCCCTGAGCCTGGCTCTGTAAGAACACACTTACAAAAACTAATCTGATTTATCTGGTATATGGTAGATTATCTTCAATAGTGAGATAAGAGGGAACAAGTTGACCATTCAGAAATTACTGTTGTTGACTTATGAAACAGATGGAAAAGAGTTTTTGTTAAGCTGATTGTGTAAAATGGAGTGTAGCAAAAGAATTTGAATATGAAAATAAACCTGTCACAGAATATTACAGCATATTGACATGTGATTTAAGCATTTACAAGGGGGATTGATGCTTATTAGATATCACAGGAATGATTTTTGCAGTTGCAAAAATAGCAGCTTTTATATTGTTAGATTGAGATGGGTGCTGTAAATACTAATTTTCAAAGCATGAATCAACTCATCCAGGTTTTTAATTTTAAAATCCTTTCTCCTATTATAATTAATGTTCAGTTCTAGCAGTGTGATCTCAGTGCAAAATCAGCTTATCTTTCAGGCTGGCATGGATTAGGAATCTTGTTTTGATAAACAGTCTACAGACCTGAGCAATCATAGGGCTTACATGTCAACTTTGAAATAAGGACAAGGAAAAGTAAATGGGCTCTCTGAGTTTTGCTGTGAACAGATACACAGAGCCTGAGCACCCAGGAAGCTCAGACTGTACCTGTGGCTTGGTACATCCACATGAATTCAGTTGTTCCACAGTAATTTACTCATCTTCCTAGGTATATGTGCTAAATATTTTAATTTTTTTAACATTTTTATTTACTACTTGTGCTGTTGATATCCTTTCAGATAAAGGATTGTACTTAGTTTGGAACATTAAACATTGTGATCAACGATGTAAGAACTTATTTAGGGACAAATTAGTTTTACAAATAAGGCAAACCTTTTCCCCTCTTTCAACAGGTTTGCTGTTAATGCACAGAAATTTTTGTACCAAGTGAAAAACAAAGCAAAGCATATTTTAATGACAAAAAGATTCTGTGAAATGTTCACATGACAAGCACCTTTTCTTGTAAATCAATGACAGTTCTTTTCATAACCCTTCTTACTATTGGTTTAGTAAAAATAGACAGTCATTATTGCAATGTGCCATTGGAATTTGTAGATACTGTGAGGTCATCTTGTCTATAGCAGACAAGAGAATCCTGTGCATTTTAAGTACACATTGGTATTTCTGTGATCACTGAGGAGTCAGGAACAGCAATAAACCTGAGTTTCCTGTGCCACTGCCATCACCTCTGTAAATGCAGATGTCTCCTCAGAGAACTGCAGGAGTTGTGAATCACAGTCACTTTTATTTTCAGGTTGGCTGTAGGTTTACTTGTACAACTTTCATCAGAATTCATTCTTTATGTTAGTTTGTTCAGATAATCTAACCTACTATGATAAAAGGTAAAAATGAGTTTGAAATCCCCAAAAGTGATCAATGCTGTGAGTCTTGTCCTGCTCAGTGTGTGTTCCTAGTGAGTGTGACATTGCTAAGGAGCATTCAGTGCTAGCAGAGGGTACTGCAGATATGGGTACAATGGAGTGCAAAATGAGGGTGATCCTAGAAATGTATGGATTTAAGATGGACACAATGGAAATAGCCTAATGGTGTTTAGATACTGCAGTAGTATGAAATGTGACATTTTTCACTAATGCCCCCAAAAAGTTTAAAGACCACAACATCAGCTTCAACAGGACTGAGACTGCCAAACCACTGCTAGATTCATTTTCTAGATGTGTCAGCTCTCTGTACTGTGGTACCCAGCAGCCCACCCAGTTAGCTTTTCTCTGCAGTGAAGGGAAGTTGATTTTAGTGCAAGTGCAAGTATGGCTCTAGTAGTTCTGACTCATTTCCTAAAGCACAGCTCAGTGACTGAAGCCCAGCCTGCCATGGGCTGTGTAGGCAGATTGGTTTTCAAACACCCCATGGGATATTGGAACCAGTTATGCTCAAAAGCCAGGACTGGTTGTGGGAGCTCTGCTGTGCTCTGGGGCAGCCAAAAGGCAGCTGTGTTCTGACCATGTAATCACAAGGCTACCACAGAGACTGAAATATTACTCAAACCATTTGGGAACTTCTTCAATTTCCCTCTTCTCCACACACTTGGGCTCTGCAGGCTTCCTGTTTGTTTTATTAGTACAGCTTTACTGCTCAAAGGCAACCTAGCTTGGGAAAGAGTAGGGATCATGTTATTTTTAGCACATGGATAAATACACCTAAAAAAGAAAACTCAGGCATGCAAACCTAGCATTTACAAGTTATATGGATTAGAATGACCCATGTAAAACTACATATTACTTGTTGAAAGAATCTGGAACTAACAAACTGTCACAAATAGCATGGTGTGTCCTATAGGTCATGGTGAGATATTTCATCCTGAGATCAATGAGAAATAAATAAAATCTGCCAAATGTTCGCATTAAATATTCAAAATTTTCCAAGTAACAATTAACTAGACTTTTTTAACATTTATTTTCTGCATGTAGTGCATCTAAAAATAAAGCCCATTTTCATTCATTCAGATTGAAATACATTCTGGGACCAGCACAAAAACTGGCACCAGGGTACATCCAGCCTTGTGGGTCTAAGATAAGAGCTGATTAAGTTCTTTTTAAACAGGAGACACAGGGTTAATTTTGAAGCTGGGGATTGCTGAAGAAACTCAATTCCCCTTTCTTTTTTCCCCTCAAGTGTTGTACATTTTAAGCATTTGAAAAAATCTTTATCATTCTAGTGAAAATTTGTGATTACAGCTGTTTTTCATCTTTATTTCAAAGAATTTATTTTCAGTTGCAAGAGTCATAGGTTAAGACTTTTTTGGGGCTTTTTTTGTACTACAATCAGCAGAACAAACACTATGGTTTGACATCCATCTGTAAATAAAGGCTGTGCCCAGTGCTAGCTGGGGCATCAGCTTTAGTCAAAGGTTTCCTGTAAACACAATACCCAAATAAGCTCAAACTACCCAGGGAAGAAAGTGTAGGCTAATGTGGAAGTCAGGACAAGTATTCTTGGCAAATTGTGATGTGTGCAGCAGCAACTGCAGGTCAGTCAGAACTGCTAAGAGGGACCCTGAAAGAAGCCTACTGTCCAGGTGCTAGATTGGGATTTAAGAAAAAGGCTGTACAGTATCAAACTATATAAAAAGCTTAAAAACCACAATGAGAATATATTTTAAAAATTTTCTTCTATATTGTAAAAATTTTTAAATTAGGTCCAAACCACCATTTAAAAAGGTATGAAATGTGCAATTTTGCAAATGGAAACAAGGGGCACAAGAAGGATTCCATAGGGGTTAATTAGAGTTGCTTTGTGATTTCTTTGTTTCCAGTTCCTTCATACACCCAGTAATCACACAGACTTCAGAGCAGTTCTCTTCAGGCAAGTAGGACATGAGCTAAAAGTATCATTGCTGATTTCAGTAGGGAAGATTGGCTGCACCAAGGAGTAAAAAGCTATTTTAAGAGACAAATGTACAGTACAATCTATTTATGTAAATACTTGGAAAACTCAGGAACGAAATTGTTTCCTAAGTACCGAGCTGTGAAATCAATGTGCCATATGGAGCTATAATATATGGCAGAATATTTTAAAATCCTAAACCTTCTTCAAAGAAAACTGTTGTAAAAGTCTGCATCTAGAATAAAATGACTACTCACTTGTGTTTTAACTGAAAGCTGCAAAGTTATTTCCACATGTACTAAAATTATTATAACTTTATATTGTTAAAAGGCAGTGACCCTTTTCACTTATTTCTCACAAAGCCTAGAGTGTGGAAATGATAATTAAAGGCAAGTGAAACAGATGGCTGTAACATAATTCGTGAGTCTTAACTGGCACTTAACACTAACTCTACTTTCAATTTGACAAATACAATAAGACACCTATGTTGACATACACATAGTGCACTTAACTACTTTTATTTATGCAAGTGAGGTATTAAAATTGTCTTGAAAAGCAGACATCTAAAGAAGAGTAAATGGTATGAAGAAGAGAGTAGTAGTCATTGCTTTCAGTGTTCAATGATTAGTAGTTGTAGGGTTTTTTCTTCCACCATCCTATCTGATAATTTCCATGCAGGTCTCCATCTTATTCCTCCACTAGATAGGTAGCTTGGGAAGATGGGAGGAAATCCACCACTTTTCCAGCAAGAGTTAATTATGAAGACTGGTTTTGTTTTTTTGGAATGAAGTATAGTAAGCTAAAAGTGTGTGCATCTCACACGCTGCGTATGGTACACCTTTAATATATACACTGTCCTTGTACCATGAGCACTTTGTATATACACCGACACCACCTTCAGCAGGAAGTTAAAAGTCAATAGATAATGAACCTTGTGCTGTATCTTCCCTTCCTCTGACATAAATTTCACATGGAATCTCCTCCATCACCCTGTCTTCTATCACCTGCTCGGGGCAGTCGTGAGCTTGCTTGAAAGTGTAAGTGCTTTTCTTGAATGTGCTGTTGAAGGTTTTCATGGGCTGGGGCTGTGCGAAGTCGTTGCGGAAGGGCAGCTCCATGGAGCTCAGGTTGCTCCTGCTCTGCTTCATGCTGGAGGCCTGGGAGCCACAGTGGTGGTCGTGGATGCATCTGGAAGCTGTTGAAGGGCGGCGCAGCTTCTGATAGTTTTCAAGTTCCTCTGATAAATCTGCCAAATCTGCAGAAATTTCTTTGTCCCTTAGTGAGAACAGTTCATAGTGGGGAGGATCAAAAACTTCCTGGAAACCAGTTTTATTGAAGGCAGTCTTGCAAGCCATAACCTTTTTTCGAGGCTGCTTTACTTGCACTAGAATTGAAATGATGAGAAGAACTAAAACTATCCCTGTTGTGATGCCAATGATTGTCCCATGGGTTTTGGTGATTTGTTCAAACAATCCAGTTCTTTTCTTTTCTGCAAAGGAAGAAAGTGATTATGACAAGACATTTATTAGTTTCTACACTCTTGATAATGTATTTAAACAAAGCAAGACTGTATTGTGATTGCCATGCAAGTGATAAAATTACTTAATGGGACTGGAGACTAGAGTTGTATGTCAATGGGATTTGTCTAATTCCCTGTCATTAGTGGCTACCATATGATAATTCAGGATAATTCAGTGGCAGGTGCAACTCTGTGAACCAGTGCCTGCTGACTCAGCTGGGATGAGCCTTCCATCCTGAACCTTTACTGATGTCTATATTCCTAAATCCATGAGCTAAATAGGCTTAAATTAACCTTAAATAGCTTTAATCCAGCTACAGATGATGTTTTTCTTACCATGGTTGGCTCCTGCTGGTAACATTCTCAGTGATGTCAGTAGTAGGAAACCTAGATTTAAAACTGTCTCATTCTTCTTTAAAAGTGAAATATTATCAGAGATAAGAATAACTGTTCTGTTGTAACATCTCTTGGAAATGTAATGGCTGTGTCTATTGTGAGAGTCAGTTACACCTAATTCATCACAGGGAGCTTTAGCAAAACTCTTATTCCAGTTCTAGGAGTCCAGTGATAAAGTTACTTGAAAAAAAAAAGGTAGGGGGATACACCAATCAACCCAAATCATCTGGCAATTTTGGCTAGTACTTCATGTGAAAACACACAAGATGGCAGCATCAGAACAAGATGGATTTCCATATTTAAAATTCTTATTTGAAGATTAAAGTTTTCCAGTTGAACTTCTGTTCCATTAATGTTTTGTCCTGGGGGACTGAGAGATTTCTACACTGCAACACTGGCTAGTGGCAGAGAAGAATTTAAGACTATCAAGAAGAAAACGTAGTAGCCTAAATCTTGCATAATGTTTTCAGATATCTGGCTCCTGGCATCTTAATAAGTGTGTTATGTACCTAAACATACACACAGTGCATGGGGAGAGTTATACACCATCATGTGTAATTTGAAACAATCCTTATGCTGAGCAGAGACTCCCAAGTAGCTGGCTAATAAGAAATTCCATTTCTGCTTCAGAGCTTGGGCTGTTTCCTTTGAGCTACTTTTTACCTTTGAAGTGAAGGAAGAGCTCTCCCCTCGTCCTGACTATCTCAGATTACAGTGGTGCCATCCATGGTGGGAGGTATGAATTTCACTGCTATGGCAGTTCTCTTGTCTGCATCAAGGTTTCTTAATTCTTGGCAGATATTTTAATCAAAAAGTTGTTTTGCAAAAGGCAATGTCTTCGCCAGTCTTAAAATAAATTGCACACAACTGACTTCTCTATCAATTTTTGTGTTACAGGGCTTAGGCATAAGTAGGTCACAATATGCTCAGATTTCTGCAGCTATTGATATGGACTAAATGAGAACTCTGGGTGCCTGCAGGAACTGAGCACAATTGTGAGCAGCTCTTTCTAAGGCTAAGAATTGCTTATTTGGTTGCATCAGTCTCCCTTAGCTGGCAATGTGGCTCTAGTCTTCAGCTGTCTCTTAATTTCTGCTGTGCAAGTATTACAGCAGAATTTAGATGGCATTCAACATAAAACATGATGGGTTATTCAACATCAGATACAGCAATTTATAAATATTGGGAACGACACAGTTTTTATGGAATTAATTTTTTTTAATACTGCAGTACATTAGTGATGTGTGAATTCTAGGGGAGAGTCTAGAAAATGGTAAAGATGGGAAAGATATCTAGAAATTAAACTTAAGAGGGAATATTGAGTATTATCAAAGGTAAGGATTGTTTAGAGGAAGCTTAGTTTTACATTGCAAACTTGGGAGTCGTGGACCAGTTTTGTTGACTGGAAAACTTCCACAGTATTACATTAGAATATCTACTAGTGGTGTGAATTTCTTTGTTTACCCAAAATGCAATTAACAAGTAGGGGTTTTGTAATGTTTATTTGCTTAAAAATGCAAGCAGAATTTTTGCATTGAAAAGAAATTTTCTTTCAAGACTTTCTATAGAGAAGGTTTTGACTTTTTCTGCAGGGTCAGTTTTCTTTGAAATGGAATACTTAAATCTTCTGGAGTTTTGTGTTCAGACCTATTGTTGCCATTCTATTTGTCAAAAAACCCTACGCAAACAACTCATGTGATTTTGTTCTATTGTTTTCTTTAGCAAGAAAAATGGTTGACCTTAGACTGGTTTTGTTCTAACTCTGACAACTGAGCTATTCATGAAGCACAGGAGAAAGTCTGTGCTTTAACAGAATAACAATTTCTTCAAATTATGAGAATTTTTCCTACAAAGCCTGATATTGAAACAAGTCTTTACTGTAGTTGTAATGATTGAAATAATACTCCCAAGCCATGTTCTAGAAGCACGAATTTACATGTGTCTGTATTCCATAAGTGTTTATTTCATGCTCCCTAACTATTCCTCCTTCCTCCCATCCTTTCTCACACCATATACAGCAGCTGAATTTATCCTGAAATAGCCTGTGATTTACACATCTAAACAATGTTTTGAAATTGTCTTTGAGGACTGTTGCTTCTATTTCAACCCTGAGAGGGTTTTTGTGCTTGAAAACTTAGTTCTGTGTTTTTTCAGCTCTTTATTTTTATCTCTAAAAGGTATTACCTGTCCCTACAATCCTTGCTTTATTACAGTTTAGAAATTGATAGGATGCAGCCTCAAAAATACTAAATTCTACTTCTTATCAAGCTGATATCCTTTTAAAATAGAGAGTATTTGCTGAAGAGGAAGAAATTTAGTTAAAAGCAGTAAGAGCAATATCCAGGATGCTTACATGTGTCCTGAGTTTAAATAAAAAATTTGGAACACCTTCCTGAGATTAGTAGAATAGCTGTCTTCAGCATATTTCCAGGAAAAAAGACATTTCATGACTTTCTTGAAAGGCAAACTGACCAGCCTAGCTCATAAAGGCTGTGGTTTGCACTATATTCACCTCTGCAGTGATTCTCATCCCAAGGGTATGCACAGTTCTGAATGCCATTGCAGACTAAAGAATTATTGATGCACATGTTGCTATGGCAGAAGTAAGTGTTGCCTGAGCAGGGAGCTGCAGGAGAGAAGAGAAAGAAAACATTCAGAATTTTCAGTAATCGATGCCTTGCAATAAAACTATTAACTTTCTGTATCTGGGGTTTTTAACATGCATTCTTCCTCTCTGGTTCAAACACAATCATTTCTCTTGCTCGTCACTATCTGATGCTTTTCTCCCTCCATGCAATTGCTTTCAGCAATTTCAGTATTATCAATGCTACAAACCCATTCTTGCTCCAAAGGGGTAGGGAGCAAATAGAGACAGTCACAAAACACAGATGATGGAAGAAGGTTTTAGTTTGTGTCTTTAAAAACTTAATACTTAAAAATCCCATGCTCACTATCAATGATATATTTATTCTGGAGCATCTGCTGTGTGGATGTTGTGAAGCACTCCCTGAGCATCTGCATTTTAGAGCCCATTACTATCTTAAGGCAAATCAGATTTCAGCTTGTGGAGGACTGTTTCAGTAATTGCAAGAGATTTCAGTAACTAGAGGCATCTAAGTCATTCCTGCTTGTGAATCAAAAGCTCTTGGATCCTCCTATTAGAGCTAATGCAGGGATTGAGAGAGCACAGTTTAGTTTTTATGTATCTATCTATATATAGTCTGAAATCTGAAGAAAAAAATTAACTAGAAGGCTGCCCCATGGTTTTGTATTTGTTACAGCTCCTTGACATAAGAAAAAAGATATTAGAAAGTAGTGATAATTCTTTTCAGGGTGTTGTAGCATATACAGAGGGAATTATTTATATATTCAGGGCACCAAGAAACCAAGAAATTGGTTTTTAATTTGTTTCAGTAATGGGGTATTTTTATGACGGAAATGTTTGTTATTAATGGAGTCACTTATATACTAAACAGCAAAGATG
Organism: Ammospiza nelsoni; assembly: GCF_027579445.1. Taxonomy (NCBI): domain Eukaryota; kingdom Metazoa; phylum Chordata; class Aves; order Passeriformes; family Passerellidae; genus Ammospiza; species Ammospiza nelsoni. The sequence goes on from NC_080645.1 coordinate 8,719,632, forward strand.
TGTGGTAGACATTCTGCTATTTGGTTTCACAGAAAGAATGTGTTCTTGAGCAGCCTGGATTCTCTGGAACATCACAGGAAATCCAAAGGGTAGAGCAGAGGGAATGACTGCTCCTGAGCACTGCATTTCTCGCTTAGTCATTCTGTTAGGCTTGAGAATCTCAATGACAAAAAGAGGAGCTATGCCTAAGAAAAAAAGAACATTAAAAGTTACAATTTTGATTTTGCATTCCTAAATTAAATATTTATTGTCTTTCCATGGCTTACTCCACTGAAGCTGGGTAACCTACACTCATTGGTTTTAAGCTCTGTATTTGCTGTTACTGCTTAACTCTGGCAATCTGGCAAGAAGTTCCATACAAAAACTTGCTTTAATTGTAGTGCAAGTATGAATACAGAACATACTTAGAGGGTATTTTGGAACAGTTTATCTATGTAATCTCAGTGCTTAAAAATGTAGCAGTAACCATCACATCACTTCCTTGCTCAAGTGAGTTGAGAATGTGATTGTTTGGAGAGCAGCTCTAGCCTGAAGAGCACTGCTTTAAAACAGGGTCACTCCTTTGGAAGGTTGAGATCAGGCCTCTTCTGTCAGTTATGCCATAATGTAAACATATTAAACATATTCTCCTTCTCATTTCCCTGAACAGGTGAATTTTTTTTACAGTTCTGTATTTGGTTGATGAAATTTCCTGTTGCTTCTCCATCTGCCAGCACAGGCTCAATTTCACATGTTTGTGTAGTCCCTTTAAATTTTTGTGGGCATGGCTTTTTTTCACAGTTCATGAAGATGGGACAAATGGACTCATTTTCCTTTTGTTTGTTATTTGGGGAGTTTGAAGTCTAAAAGTGACAATGGTTGATCAATTCCAGCCTAGGACTTCAAGGACATAGCTGGTCTCTCATAACAGCTGCCCAAAAGTGGTGCAACGCTCACAGTGCTCTTTGTATCCAGCATTACTCATCTATTGAATCAAGCCAGGAATCAAATACATTGATTTTTCACATTGCTGGTAGCTGAATTACTTATTCAAACCTGCAAACAGTGCTAGGTGTGTGTTAGGTGACTGTCATGCACTATTAGTTCATTTATGGAAATCTTTCCAGAAATATTGATTGTTTTTATGGTTGGCTTCATATAATTACAAATCATTAGCAAGGTAGAAGAGAAAGATAGCTTAACAATCTGAAAATAAGATAAGCTCAGATTCACTTTTTTCAGTTAGTTTCATTGCTTATGACTAGATTATGTAAGAATACTTGAAACACTTTACAGCCACATACTTTTCAATGGCCCTACCCAAGAAAGGCAGTATCTCAGGTAAATAACAACCACATACCTTTGCAGATGTTCTTCTGCCAATGACTTTTGAGTTGCTTTAAACTTATGAATTTGGAAAGTTATCTGCCTTTAGGAGTATTTAGTATTTCAACCTCTTGCATTAAACCCCCCCCCCACAAACCCCCCCCCAAAAAATCCAAGCTCAACAACAACAAAAAAGCCACTCCAATAATTATAATATAAATAGACAATTTCTCTGGCAAACTTCATAGCATTTTCTACATTGAAAGCTAGAATAACTTGCACTATCACCAATGTTAATAATTGTATTGAAATAAAAGCTAGTGGAAAGGCAGTTATCAGTTTTTGCGAGCTGTACTTAAAACTGACATTTATTTAAATTCTGAATATCTAAAGCTTATGAAATGCTTCTTGTAGGCTACGCAATATTCTACAGCATGCAACTGTTCCTTACTACCATATACTCAAAGTAAGCCAAAATCTACTTCTCTTATATATATTGTTACTTAAGAAAGGCTGTTTTATAAAAAGTAGCTTTTCTCCTATGTTAAAATTCACTGGTTTATGGAACATAACATAAAGTCTACCTCTTACCTGTAACCTGAACTTTTGTGCAAGTTATTGACCAAGATCTTATTCAGGACTGGCTACAGACATGTTCTGTCAGAAAAGTTATTTTTTTTTGTTAGCAAATCTGTACTGTTTATTCTTCAAGCAGAACTTTTTGAAAACTTTTAGCACCATCATAGGTCTGACTTCCTGAAATGGGAATATTTCATTCAGCTCTCCCCATGTATCTCAGATCTGCTCTCAGTTCTGAAGTCAGTCTGCATTAGTGCCATATAAACACCAGTGCAATGGTTCTGCAGTGTGGACAGTGTTGTCTTCTGTAAATATGTGAGGCAACAAAATTCCATTCAGGTACAACACCCTTAGAAGAAAAAAAAAATCTCACAAAAAATCTGCTTTCGAGAGACATCTTAATTTACAATGAGAATAAAAACTAACCCAGGCTATGGAATCCAAACAAAAATCCAGATGGCATTTACAACTCAGCTTTAATTACAGGCTTCTTGAATAAACTTGAATTTAACCACTTGTCTGTCACTGTGCCACACCACAGGGCTTTGCTAAGGGAGCACATGTGGGGTCCATCAGAGCCAAATGCAGCTGAGGATAAGGGAGCAGCTTGGCTGGAGGGGCTGTAGGTCCAGACCCACAACTGAAGACAGAGCTGTGTTTAGGAAGGAGAGACTTTACAGGATCAGGTTTTCTGTTCTTCTGAACATCCAGAGTGGCCTTAAGAAGAGCCTGTTGTGGTGTCTGGCAGGGAACTGGGCGCTGGTGGGACAGCAAGCTCCAATCCCACTGCTGTCTGTTTGAAATAACTCTGTGCTCATTTGTAGGGAAGGATGTGTCTTTGTGAGGAGGATGTAGCCTAGGGCAGTATTGCTGAATTCAAATGGAAAATAAACCTTTTAAGGATGCAGGAAAGCTTTTCTTCAGGAACCATGTTAGAAATGTAATAAAGCAATTATCTAATTTACCTGCCAGTATGTGAAGGAAACAGAAACAACCTTTTTCATGTTTTCCTGCTGCTTACTAAGAGACCTGAGCAGGAGAATGGGCCCTTTGAGTGTACTCACGATCCACAAAGGAGGTGAAGAGCATTCTGAAGCGGCTCAGCCTGCTGCCCTCATCGGCCCACATGCGCACCACGCCCGTGCCCGTCTGCAGCGTCACATCGTTGGCCACCGTGCTGCAGAACTTGGCCTTCAGGTTCTCAATGGAGCTGCTCCCGTCATACACAGCCACAAAGTTCCTTTTGCACTCGTTGGAGTGCTCCATCTGATAGTCCAGAAACCGCATGTAGATCTGGTAGGAAAGAGGAATCAATGTCTTTAGGAGAAGAAATACAGAGAGGAGAGTTGTCTTTCTTAGCAAATCTTGAATAAGATGTTTTCTTCCCTTACACATAAATGTAAGTCCCACTTCACAACACTTTTAAACTTAGATTTTCTTATTAGATGTCCATGTGAAGCATTACCTGACATTTGTCTTGGGTATCTATTTCACTTCTTCCTGTTCCCCAAAACAATCTTCATTTAAAAATTTACTTTATTTCTGCTCCCTTTGGAAAAACACTACAAAGCAACACACTTGGTGAAGAACCCCCCAAAAATTTATGCTAAATGTGAAGTCTGTTTCTCTAAAAAGAGATATAAGGAATGCATAAATGTACTGAAATAATTTTAAAGTATTTTGACTGTTCTCTTTCCTTTCTTTCTAATTCATAAAAACAATGTTAAAATATAGGGGAAGGAAGGAGTCTAGTCAGAAAAGCTCAGAAGTAAAATAAGGAAATTAAAATTTATTGCTTCAGAATGAAAGCTAATTACTGAACCATAGCTGTGTTATGGAAGACACAAACCATGAAGTCAGGAGTAATTTGAATAAAAATGGAAATGAGAGAGAAGTAAGCTGGCTGTGTAGGAAGAATTAATGAATTTAAGCTAATCTTTATACTTCTAAAAGCAGAAATCTAATCCAAGAGAAGGCAGCATATGTGTTAGAACGCATGCAACAAAGAAATTAGAAGATTGGGATGGTATTTAAAGAGTAAGTAAATAATTTATTTTGCTGGAGCAGGAAACTTGTGCAAGATTGTAATTCAGTCAAAATTACATTAACACATCAAAAGGTTTTTGGAAATCTTCAATGGCTGTGTTGGAATTCTCAAAATTCTTCTGAAAATTTTAAGATATGAAACAAAGTCACTTACACATGCTCCAAAGGCCATTTTACACTTTAACATGGCCTTGTTTGTTAAGTGTAAAATTGTGCTGCCAGGGAAGCGATGTGCCCAGGCGGAGGCTGAGGTGCTGCTCCTCTGTCCATGAGCTCTCCTGCGTGTCCCGCTGCACCGGGGCTGTGCGAGCACCGGGACTGTCCGAGCACCGGGACTGTCCGAGCACTGTGTCTGTGTGAGCACCGGGACTGTCCGAGCACCGGGGCTGTCTGAGCACTGTGTCTGTCCGAGCACTGCACCGGGACTGTCCGAGCACCGGGACTGTCCGAGCACCGGGGCTGTCCGAGCACCGGGACTGTCTGAGCACCGGGGCTGTCCGAGCACTGCACCGGGACTGTCCGAGCACCGGGGCTGTCCGAGCACCGGGACTGTCTGAGCACCGGGGCTGTCTGAGCACTGTGTCTGTCTGAGCACCGGGGCTGTCCGAGCACCGGGACTGTCTGAGCACCGGGGCTGTCTGAGCACTGTGTCTGTCTGAGCACCGGGGCTGTCCGAGCACTGCACCGGGACTGTCCGAGCACCGGGGCTGTCTGAGCACCGGGACCGTCTGAGCACTGTCCCGGGGCTGCCCGAGCTCCGCTGCCGACCCTCGTGTCCCGCAGCACCGGGGCTGCTGCAGAGGCAGAGCCCCTGCACACCGGGGCTGTATGAATCTACCAAAGGGCTGGGACAGAGCTCTGCACACGGGGCTGTGAGCATCTGCCCAAGGGCTGGGAGTGATCCCTGCACACGGGGCTGTGAGCATCTGCCCAGGGGCTGGGAGTGATCCCTGCACACGGGGCTGTGAGCATCTGCCCAAGGACAGAGCCCTGCACAGGAGGCTGTGAGCATCTGCCCAAGGACAGAGCCCTGCACACGGGGCTGTGAGCATCTGCCCAAGGGCTGGGAGTGATCCCTGCACACGGGGCTGTGAGCATCTGCCCAGGGGCTGGGAGTGATCCCTGCACACGGGGCTGTGAGCATCTGCCCAAGGACAGAGCCCTGCACAGGAGGCTGTGAGCATCTGCCCAAGGACAGAGCCCTGCACACGGGGCTGTGAGCATCTGCCCAAGGACAGAGCCCTGCACACGGGGCTGTGAGCATCTGCCCAAGGGCTGGGAGTGATCCCTGCACACGGGGCTGTGAGCATCTGCCCGAGGGCTGGGACCAAGCCGTCCATCTGCCCAAGGGCTCTGGGACCTCTGCTCAGGTGGGGTGCAGGAGGTCAGGGCAGATGAATCCCACTCCTGGGCTCTAGAACCCAGTTTGCTGCCCCTTTGCCATAGCTCACTACCAAACACCTCTGGGAGACAAAACAAGATATTCCCCTCCCCATTCCTACACCTCTCAGGCTTTATTGAAAACATGAGAACAAAGAAAAACAGGTGACACTGGTGGCCCACGGCTTTTCCTTTCCAGTACTTCCAGAGGCAGGTTGGCCAGCACTGCCTTCCCTTGCACATTCTGTCTGAAGGTGCAGCCAGTGCCATATTAGCTCATTTCACCTCACTGTTTTGTGATTTTTAGCATATGTATTTTAAATTTTCTTCCGTTTTCTTTTTTTTTTTCCTGCTGTTTTTGTAAAGACTTACTACTGGAAATTCTCAGCTACATGGAGAACCTGTTTTCCATTGATGACTTCTCTCAAAAACATAGATAGGAGCTGTAATTGCTAGTATTTGGGCTGAGAGATGGTATTTTCCTTTAATGATTGACTTCATGTATCTGCTACAAAATTACAATGGAAACTAAAAATAATTTAGCACACTTTTAGTGGAGCTATTATTTGTATGATAACAAAGGAATAATCCCATTAAAAGTGCTCACCTCTTCACATGCTCCTTTGGATTAATGAGCTAGGCAAGTATAAAAGGTCCTCACTCTTACATTATATTGATTATTCTAGTAATTTTATGAAATCTGGATGTAATTTATTAAGTGTCTGCTATACACATTTAAAAAGTACTTTCATTGCTACACTTGTGTCAGTTTTAAAACTTTATTTTTATTACAAAATCAAATTGGGGAATTTAAAAATGTCTATGCTTATTTTTCTCAAGAGACTGCACTGTATCAGATCTAATGGATTTTATCATCATAATTCTGCCTGAATTGAAGCTTGAGAAACCACTGTCAAAATACTAAGAATTATTTTTCTGTAATGTTTTAAATCAATAATTTAGGATGATGATCTAATTTCAGGACTCACCCAACTATAACTCTGCCTTCTGGCAACGTTCAATAATTTATTAAAATACTTAAGAACAAGACCTGGTGCACTCAATGGCAATGTAGAGAGAAAATAGGTTTGTTATTGTTTCTGGAAGAACTGTGTCTATTACTTAGCCTAGTATAGGGCTCTTAGGAATTGACTCACTTCCTCAAAGGCTCAAATATATTAATGGACTTTTCTTTCATGTCTTGTCCTCTTCTTATCATCTTTTTGGTTACTGTTTTAGAATGCACTTGCAAGGTGGTTAACAGGGCTGGTTAGTTAAGTGTTAGGAGTGTGTAAGAAGGCAGAGGGAAGGTTTGTTATCTTGGCAGCTACTGCTTCAAAATATTTTTTAATTTTTATGTATCTGCAAGCAGAAGCAAAATTAAAGATGTGTATGCTCTATGGAGAAAAGTAGGTGCTCTTCTGTGCAACATATTTAACAAATATTATTAATATTATTTTGAAACTAATATGATTCAGGCTTTTGTATTCTGGGGTTGTGAACAGGATTTTATCGTGCTGTCTGCCTAACAAGGTAAAGTCTTTCCATTTAGCTCAGACTGCAGATGAAAGTGGGGTTCAAGGTGCAGGATTGTGAATTAGATGGGAGAAGCAGGCACATGTTCTGTTGACTTTGAACAGAACCAAATTCTCCAACAGAATCACTGGAGGCAAAACATTCAGTTTTGGCAGTGAGATTTATTGGAAATTACTGAAGATGTCAGCATTTTTGCCTGCAGTCTTCCAATAAAACCAGGATCCAAGTCAAATGCCTCTGAAAATTGTAGCTTAAACTGTTCTCATAGTTATTTGGTATTTGAAGCTTCAAATAATAGGAAGCCAGCACTATGGACTTAGATAAATTTAATTTGAGAAACAATTCTCTCTCTGGATTTCCTAAGCCACTGCTACATGACTCACTTCAGTCAAGTACAACATTATGTAAATCACAGTTAGTGACCATTACCTGTTGCTGCTGCCACAGAAACCCATTATATACTGAATTACATGAACAAAACCCACCTTAGCATTTGGAGTGGCTTTAATTGTCCAGATACAGTCAACTGCTTGTCCTGGTTTTGTTTTTCCTTCTTGTTCTACTTGACTGGAACGTACTATTCCATCAGCTCCTGAGAGCTCAAACTGGCAGTCTAGGGAGAAGATAGACCTTCTGTCAAATGCAATATGACATTAATTTAAAATTTCATGTATAAAGAAATTGTTACTGTAATACTATACCTGGGATGGGATTTAAAATACCTCCTAGGTAAGTGAAGTCAGGATCTGTAATAGAAAGAAGTCATGAATCACAAGGGCTTTCAGTGCTTGAGAATCACTTCAAGCTTTAGTATTATCTGCAGATTATGTCCATTTTTTATTATGTCACAAAAAAAATTACCAGAAAGTTTACTGAATCAATTGGAGCATATAAAGACAAAGTTTTTTTAGATGAGAACATTATTCCACAAAGATTGACCTTATCTGAAAAACATAATTCTACCCTGACAGCTCAGATTTCCAGCATGACACCAAAAATTGCTATTCAGTATTTTGTTCCGACATTATATTCTGAATTTAACCATGTTAGTTTTCACTGAAACTGCTGGAGCTCCACAAGAGTACAGGGGATCTTTCTCTGTGCAAAAAGCTTATTTAGATTTATTTTATCAGACTGCTGTCTATATAGTTCTGAACAATCTGAACTGAGCTTAGCAGAATATATCAACACTTAGAAATTGCTAACTGCTCTTTTGAAAGTATGGGAAGAAGGCTGCTCAATCCTAAAGGTACTGTTCCCTGGGTTATCTATCTCTTTTATTGGGCCATGCAGAACAGCTCTAGACATGGTTTAGGAAATGTCCTTCTAGGCAAAGAAAGCCCTAGTTCATGCAGAAGTGCACACTGGTTTGGTACAAAGTTCTTTTCCAAATGAAGGTCCAGAGTTTGGCTCTTTCTGTGATCCTATAAATTACTTTTTCTATAGGAAGTTCATCACTTCCCCTAGAATGCCTCAGTCCTGAGCTTAAGACTCGGCACAGTCCAGGACATGACTTTGTCCTCCTCTTTTTATTTACCTATAATGAAAATCTATGATCATTGTATGCAAAATTCTGCAAGGTTTTCAACCTCTTTGCAAGCTTTTTTTTATGAAGCAGGAGTATGTGCATATGTTCCCTTTCATTTTTAAAACAGTAAAATATTTTACCACACTTCACATAAACGAAGAGGAAGGAAAAGAAAAATATGTGTCCTTCAGTTGTTGTAATCTATTGTGAAAATAAGATACAGTTTAAATGTATATTTAAAATTCCAGCCCTGCAACTACAGTAATTTAGTTTTGAAAGTGGTCTTGATGAAATAAATGGCTTTGGAAATGGACTCAGCACAATGCATAAGTACTGTCCCCGTGAAAACATTTTATCATGTAATTCCCAATGGTCTGGTCACCATGTTAATCTGCAGTTTCTGAGTCTAAATCCCTAAGCAGTAACATATAATCATGAATTGTGTTTTCATGTGCTGTAGGGGTAAGGATAACATTAAGAAGTTATGTTTGTGTATACATTTATCGAAGTGGTAGAGCTGACATTTGTATATTGCCTTTTGTCCCAAAGGACAATAAAATGCTGATAACTACATGTGTAGTATCTATGAATACAATAGTCAAGAACTGCACAAGGACATCAGGTCAAGTTTTCATGTAAGAAGGATGCTCTGCCAGGTTTAAGTAGCTCTACAGAGCAGATGTAATTTTTGTTTGTCTAAAGGCACTGTCAGCACATTGTCCTCTCCTTTGCACCTGTGAACTACACAGCACTCTGAGCAAAGAGCAGCTCTGTTTTCTGAGCCCAAGGGTTGAGGGAATCCAGTTATACTGAGAGCTTGTGCTTAGACTGTGCAGATATTTGCTCTGGGTTTTCAGAATGGAGATTTAAAATGTTTTGCATTTGGAGTGCTATTGTAAATTGGTTCAGGTGTTTTTGTCCAGTGCCTTACATGCCCAGAAGAGAGGCTGGTGGAAAGGCAGCTCAAGCATACGTTGTCTTTCCTTTCCTACCACTGGTGACACTGGCACAAGTAGAGAAATAAAGAAGGGTGCTGCGGAAGACCAGCATGGACAAGCTCAACTGTCTTCCTCACTAGCAAACTACAGATCTGTAATTTCCTTCAGTCAAGGTTCCCCAAGTGTTTTTAGCCATGTGCCCAGCAGGATTAGCAGGACTGAGACTGTGGCTATCACACTGTCACTATGCCTCTGTAAGTGCCCATGCTGAAATGCAGCTCTAGGCTGAGAGGACAAGCACACCCACAGAGCTCAATGGGAGCAATAGTCACTAACTCCATTAGAATTTTAGACATCTTTACCTGGTATAAATGAGTACTTTGCTTGAAATCCCTTTCCTTCCAGCTCCTCATCAGAAATAAACTTGATCCACATGAATCTCCCTGTTGATCTAATTAGTGCAGGACTTTTCAGACCACAGTAACGATTAATGAGAGGGGAGAACCCAAAAGGTCCATCTCGAACCTCCAGGTGATCAAACCGACATTCAAATGAGGGTTCTATGTAATAAGGTTCATCAAAGGTCAGCTCAATTCTTTGTCGTGGAGCAGCTAGACATAAAAAAAATTGAAAAAAAGATTAAATGAAGATCTTGATAAAACACATGAAGACATTAATTAATGAAGAGACAGGCCTCCAAAACAGCAAGATAATAGAGAAACTGGAAACTTCTCAAAACACACAACTACAAAAATTTAAAAATTATTTTCTAAAAGTTACTTTTGCATAGAATCATACAAAATTTTTTGCTTGCTCATCTTAATTGTTGAAAATTCAGAAATCACATTAATTGAATGCAGCACATATAACAGATATGAACATATGTACAAAGGTATTCAAACAAGGTTAAATATTAAGATATAAATTAAAACGTGTTCTGTGAAAGCAAAACACATAAAAAAGGACAAAGCACTGAGCTATGCAGAAAAGAACGGAAAAGAGAAACATAAGAATAACCACTCAATATTTCTTAAACATAAAGTCCAAATTTGTAGATCTTTTCACAGAAGACATCTTTTATTAGAATATTCAGAGAAATGTAAGTGCTTCTTATATGTCAATGATATGCAGGTGGCTACAGGTGAGTGTGAGCCTGTGGCAGCCTCACATCAGGATTGGGATCAGAGCCCTGACTCTCACATCCATGGTTTGGATCCCAGAACCTTCTCCTGTGTGAATGGATGGCTTCAGTGTTCCTCGCTCCTGACATCAGCTGTGCTGCGTGAACCTCCCGATCCTGGCTGGCTCTGGAGTGACAGCCCTGAGGAATCACACGCTGCTGCTTGTCCTGAGTGCCAGAAGGATTTTCTCTGGCATCTCCATCCCTCCCAGCAGATCTTCTGCCTCACTCACAAGAGCCACACGCATTTGGAGCTGCTGGCAATGTTGGCAGTGCTCTGCATGAAGGAGCAGATCTTGGCTAGAAGCTCTGGAGGCCTTGGCCCCTCTCAGGCACCCAGAGTGTTTCTGTGGGAGGATGAGGAGAGCTGGAAGCTGCTCCTGTGCCCCAGCCCTGCAGCAGGACAGCCTGGCTGCTCCCTGGGGCACTCCTGGGCAGGAAAGGTGCAAAACCAGGATGTGCATGGGAACAAGCAAAAAGGAGGGGCCTGTGAACCACTGCTGTGCTGTACAAATAAAAACTCATCAAACCTCATTACTTGAAATATTTCAATTAATTGATATGAATCTGATGATTAGGCTGACTAGTATTTTTAGCTGATTTCAGTGGGGTTTGGGTGCATTCTAATAAGAGGAAAAATAATTGGAGTGTCTCAAGTCTTGCAGCCTTTATTTAAGATATTCTCATTGGAATATGGTTTTATTCTAGTTAATGACATTTTTTGTCCTCATCACATTATTCAAATAGTCACCTCAGCAGTGCTAACAAATCTCTGTATTTTTAGTACAGTGCTATGGCAGCCAGATATATCTTTTTATTAATGAAGGACAGCATAAAGGTTTTCTGCTGGTGAGATAGAACATTACAGCATGGTATGAAATAGCCTTCATCTTTTGCAATCTATTATTAGTGCTATTAAGGTAACAAGCTACAATTTTTATCTTACTAATTCCATATCTTCATGGATTACAGTAGATATGCTGCTCCTTTTCCTAGTTGTGAGGATATGTCTTATTCTACATAGCTATTTTCTTAATGTTTGCATTTCTTATTTATTTGTTGTTATTACTTAAGAGAGAAATTTTCGTTTCTTGTTCAAGTAAATGACTGCAAAATTCATTATATTACCAGTATGGCCAGGCAATACTTTACAGCAGGGTAAGATGACAGTTTTACCAGTTCAAGATTTTCTATTTAACAGCAAGATTACAGCAAAACAAAACAGAAATGAAGCATGTACCTTCTAAGATATAGATGCACTCTTGATTGGGTGGGTACATGTTTGGGTAGTTTGGTGAAGCAAAATGTCCTCCATTACTGGTCCGGACCCAGTTGTCACACTGGGTGGGAGGAATGCGATTCACTCCAATGTTTTGCCCACCTTAAGCAAAAAGAAAAAAAATGATCAAATAAGTTTCTTCTGCAAGCATGCAGATTTGATAAAGTAAAATTCTGGCATGACACATAGCCTATAAAGAAGAAAGTAATTTATTTTGGTTGCCCTCTTGTAAAGCACTCATTAATATCTATCTAAGAAAATCTTATGTTTAATTTTTTGGTGGGGTATATCCTAAAGAAATCACAGTTTTCGAATATCAAATATATCCAGAGATCCTTGGAAAGGAGAGGGAGTAATTTTTTACTCAGTTCATGTTTTTGATACTCTTCTTTCTAAGTTAAACAGTCACAGTGGCTGCCAATACCATTATTTTATGGGTTATGTCATCTCCATTCCTATGTAAATATAATCAGAAATATTTGTCAGCTTTCATTGGTCTTGACCCTGATTCCAGAATATGCTAAGGTGGGATATCTATTTACAGTAATTTGCTGGAATACAGGAAGTTTGTAACAGAATGAATTTCAATATGCAAATACACTAAACACAGCAATGGTAGTTTATGAAATTCCTAGATTGCCCTGGTAGCTAAAGGTCTCATTTAGGATCAAAGCTCCTCTTCTGGATGTACAGGGAAATGTGTTCTGTGACTGAGATTATGCAGTTTAGTAAGGTAATTCCTCATGCTGGATCATTCACAGAGCTTGGTTCAGATTTCCTCATCCACAGAGATAAGGTTGGGAATCTCTGACATTCTTAAGTACCTTTGGCCCTTCTCCTTGGTATCCACAGAATTGGAGAGAGTAAGATACAGGATATATATTTTCAGCTAGGTATTTCCTAAATCTCACAGGGTACTCATAGTGTTATTTATAGTTGCACAGTTTTAATTTGCAGACCTGTGAGAGGACATCCATGCTGGTACAGGTCTTAGATGCCCCCAGTAAATTACATCACCTTCCACTGGTACCTTGATAGCTTTTTGATTTATGGGGGTAAAAACTCTCTCTATTCTGCAGAAATTTTTCAAGGAAATTCTGTAGGTGGCAGTTCAAGGAATTCTTCTCTCTTAACTGTGTGTAATCCCACATATGAAAAAATAAGGTTTGTGCAATTGATTCCTTCCCCACTCAGCAGGTTTCAAAAATGTTTGTGGGTGGACTATTTGAAAAGCTTGTTGTCAGATACAGAAAACATGAATTTCTGTGGTGGTTTCTTTCCCACCTCTAACATCTAAAAGTGTAGAACTTTACCTAGGAAAGTGAAACTTCCATGTTCTTTGTGACTGCACGGCTTTGTTCATTTGGGAGAAAATGCAGCAAATGGGGGGAAATGGAAAATCCTGAAGTTCATACTGGTAATTCAAGAGCTATTCATATCTGAATACAAACATTTCATTTATATTGCTTAATTAAGTTATAAAACTGTTCAATTTTTTGAGAGAAAATCATCAAACTGAAATTGTACCTTGTGTCTTCTGTGCAACAGCAATGCCTTCCACTACCAGGATTGTTACAAGCAACACTGATGAGAGAAATTGGACAGGAGAAACATCAGTAATTCTTCAAAGTTATATATATTTTCTGCAGTCCCAGTTCATGCAAATCCTGGCATCACTGACCAAAACAACTCACAACACACAAAGGATGTAATTAATTAATGTGTTTTCTTTAAATTTCAACTCATGAAACCAATGCAGTCTATGTGCACTGCTGGTCCTTCTTCCAGGTTCCTCAAGAAAGTGTGAATGAGAACAGTAATTCATTGTTTGAGGGGACTTCTAAGAATATTTTCTAGAGTTTACATGGTATCTCTTGTCTATAAAACTTTTATATCCTGCAACAAGATGTTTCACTGCTACAATGAATCATATTTATCCTAAAACTCTATTTGCACAATGTGTGCAAAAGACTTCTTCAGCTTCCAAGAAATTAATCCCGACCACAGGAGACACTGAGTGGTCTTAACCCCTCCATAGATTTCACAGATTTGTGCTTGCAAGAATGGTTGTTGTGATGCTGCCACACAATAGCAGTGGTTTCTGCAAATGATGAGGCAGCAGAAAATGGGCAGATGCACATTCTGGAGATGGACAGCCTCCTTCTTCCTTTCCTTCCTTTCTGGCTGTTTTACTTTTGGCCTTTCCCTTACATTTACACATTCCCTGCACCCAAGAAGCATCCATATGAAAAACTCCATATTCCACAGTCCATCAGCAATTTTAAAGCAGCCTTAATATTTAGATTGTCCTAAAATGCTTTGTCAACGTTGTCACTTCAAATTGTTTAGGATTCCCTGGAAGGGGAAAAGAGAATGAAATTGAATAAATTAATATGCCACTCTTCAAATCTTCCATTTGCTTGCATCTGGAGTATCTCAGAAATCCTGGCCACAGCTCTTACAGAACTACCTAAGCAGGCTTGGACTGCCCTGGGCAGAAGGCAGCTGAGGGGAGATAAGACAATTTCCAAAACCACAAGTATCACTGAGATGGGGAACTGAGCAACTACTGCTTGTCTCTTCCAGTAGAGAACCAGGGGGTGTGAGACAAAGCAAGCAGGTGGCATGTTTGAATTAAACAAAGCTTTTTCTTTTTTTTTCTTTTAAAATGCACATAATTCATAATGAATCCTTGAGGTAGAAAATTTTTTTTCAGAAACCCCTTAAGCCATACGTTGTTGGAATTCTGGGATGTATTTGGGGCAAATATAATTTGCTCTATTTTTATACTCATTCTGCTTTTATATCTCTGTAAAAGAAGATACCAAGCAAGATGGACCTTTGATGTGACCTGGTATGGCCCTTCCCATGTTCTTAATCTACTTGTCAGGCAGGCATGGCCTTAGCACTGCAGGGCAAAAAAGAGATTTCAGCAGGAATTTTATTGTCACTTTCAAGAAGTTAATTTTATTTTCCCAGCCTTCCTGCCTTGTTGCTCAGGCATTTCAGTGGCTCAGTTGAAATGGCATTTTTTCCATCTGTGCTTTTCCCTGTGTTGCTGTTGGACTCTGAGCCCTTTGGAGCTGCAGAGTGAGCATGCACTGACTGTGAACCACAGCGATCTTGACTCAACTCATCCAGATGCTCCTCTAACACTGGCATGGATATATCACCTTGGGAAAAGATTAAAGGGATCAAAGTCTGCTCCTGAAAGTGTCCATCCAGCATTTATGTTTTATTTTGTATGTTTCTGCTGCCCTTTCTTCTCTCTACCCATACTGAAGTAGACTGTGTTTCATTCTGAAACTTTCCTCACCAACAAGTGCTTTTTCCTGTGTAAGTCAGTTCATAGCTGTGGGTGTCTTCTAAAATACCATATGAGTCTTGCAAACAAGTGCTATGTTCTTAGAAGCTTATTTGATTTTTAGGGATGGATTATGTTGGAGTAGGTGAAGATTTAAGCAGTTTTTCAATTTCCATTTTTGCAATAATTCTGCATTTTCATCAATATTAATATACTTAAAAATATACTATCTGTCATTATCCAAATACAAAGCAGATGCTTCTAATCATTACTGACTCATCCTAAACTGAAAATTCCTCCTTCAGAAGAAAGTATCTAGCACCCATTACTGGTATTCATTATGGATGTCTTTAAAGCAAATGAACAAATATCCCATCTTTATTAACACATGATTGACAATAGTTTTCAGCTGGTTTTAGTTTTTACTATTCCTTACATAGGTATTATTTTACAATTATTTACAGTTTATTTTTGCATCTCCTCTGTTTAAACTGTACACTGAAGAATCTGAGTTTATGCATTGCGTGAACTTCCAATGCATTTTTACTCCTGAGATCACTTGTCCCTTACACAGAATCTTGACAGTGGTTATAAAGTTGTCACTCTCTTTTCTACACTGGTTTTGGTGCAACACTTCAATGTTGACTTTTATTGCTAAAGTAAAGGCAGTTTCCCCAGTCCTGTGTAAATCCTGTGGCAGTATGTTCTATTGAATTCACCTTTCTTAAAGATGAGCTGTGCCCACCCTCTGTTTTGCAAGGACAGAGCAAGTTCTGTGTAACTTATGCTGCTTCTCAAAATGCAAAACGAGCTTTGACTTTTTTTCTTAAAGCAAACACACAGAGAAATGTGAGTGAAATTAACATGTGACTAACAAAATGAATGCAAATAGTCACTTTCAAGTAACAGTGAAAAATTGAGGGCTTGTTGGTTTGCTTTGGTTTTTATTTAGTACAGCTCTTTCCTATGGCTACCACTGTTCCAATACAGTATTTTTTAAAAATTTCAGTATGCATCTACATTTATTTCAGTGATTGTACTGGTGGAAACAACATAAGAATAGATGTTCTGTTACACTAACCATTGATTTCCCTTCTTGCTGATGTGGATAAAGCAACAACCCCCCTAAAAGGACTTCTGAAAGCCTGATTGGCTTTCACTAGAGCTGTGCTGTTTCTATAAATAGTCCTGTATGTGTGTAAATGCAAACAAACAGAGCCTATTCCTTGCAGAGGAACATGGATATTCAGGCAACTGCAAAAGATATGGGTTGAATATTTGTCTTACTGGCTTCTTTTGTCATGTTCTATGGATGACTGGGAAGGTATGGGCCACCTTCCATTTGTTCCCTGCCCTTTCCATCCTCTTCAGTTTTAATCTCTTACACCTTGTTCTTGCCCTTCCCTAGCAGTGCCCATCCTCCTCATGCTCTCAACAACCCTTAAGATGCATTCAGTAGCCCAGGTAGCAAATGTTCCAGGGTCTTCCTTTGGCACTTTTATCCGGGGTGACAGTCTGATGAAGAAAAGAGGTGTCTCTGGCTAATGGTCTGCATGTGTGCTGTCTTCATCAGAGAGACACTGCTGGCAGAAAGGTGGGGAGGACTTACCTGTTCTTCCTGAGAGTACTGGGCAGGATTGCCTGAGGTAGTATTGCCTTGAACTGAGTGCACTGACATGACACAGTATCATGTGGGAAAGCCAACAGGAGCTAAGGGGCTGTAAACAAGGTCTATCAATACTCAGGATGAAAAGAAAAGGAAAAAAATAATCAGTCAGGATATTTTGAGACCTTTCAGACTGTTTCCATTTTTGTGTGCATTTTAAAAACAACAAAGCAATCTCTTGGTGTCCTAAATTCATACTACTTCCTGGAAAAATAATTTCAGATCTCAAAGACTAATTTGGACAGTACAAATCCGTAAGGAGGAAGATGTCTAGGGAAGAGACAAATCCTGGAAGTTGGTGCATTAGAGAGCCATTGCTGAACCACTATCCTGGGGCTGCAGCAGGGACACAGTCACAGCAATTGGAACAGACATGAGAGACTGAACACTTTCACTAACAGTCTTGTAGCACTTCCAGAAGGATGAAGAATGATCTTTTTATTTCTAATAAACTGCAATTCAAATATTTATTGTGCATCTGAACTTGAAACGGGACACAGTACTCCTCTGCTCCTTTTTTCCTCTCTTAAAGCCTCTCACAGATCTCTCTGACATGACTATTCTTCAGTGTGGATGAAAGATAAGTCTAGGCTTAGCTCCATAGTTATGGTACAGGAAGCACAAGTAGTGAGTAAAGATGCCATTGCAACATGGCATGCTGATGTAAGCAACAGCACAGTGCAGGATTGCACTGAATATCCAAGGGATTCAGGGGGAGGGCTGGGGGTTTTGTTTTCACTGGAGGAGTATGATGACAATTCTCCCAGAGGAGCCTGAGCTATGGGACACTGACCTTATGAACTCAGAGATACTTAGGTGATAAATGTAATAAAAGTTAGTGCTTCTGCACCTTACAGTGGGCTTTCCCCTGATGATCTGTACCCTGCAGAAGAGGCCATCCTTAAGCCAACAGCAGCATGCACACAAGGCAGAGATTGAGGAGCTTCTTTTATTCATGAATCTGCTATTTGTACTTGTATTTCATGAATTATGGTGCACACTCTGGTACTCCTATTTAGAGCTCTGATAGTTTATACCTGTGTGAGCATGAACTAGAAACACAGAAAAAGCAGCCAGCTTCTGTCTGTTTTTAAAATAATGGATTTTTCATTTTCTTCACTTCTTTGCATTAAATATTTTAGATCACACAGCCTGCAGACAGCTGTATACATTTTGAAAAGTGAAGACACTAAACATGCAATTCAAGTTCTTACTATTCTGTTGCTGAAGTAGGCTTACAGAATAACATAAAAGAAGCCCCTGAACTGGTGTAATAAACTGCATTGTTTGCAGAAGTCAAGATGTTCTTTGTTGTCATTTCCCAAATTTTATGAAGTAAATCTAAGCTAAAAAAGAAAAAATGAAGGCAATTTCTGCATTGGAGTATACAGAGGGAGGCTCAGAAATGTGTGGCTCCTACTTCTCTTTAAAAATGAGAATACTATAGTTAGTTTTGCAGTAAATGGGTGCTCAACCCAATACTGAGAAATCAGCATGTTGCTTGGATAAACAAGTGCTTTAGGCTGCAAATCTGACATATGCTTGTACTTTATGGCAAAACACATTCTTCAGATTTCATGGGATACAGTTCAGCTCTGAGCTCCCTATGATCCATCTTTCCCCTGCTCTTTCTGCATGCTCTAGAGATCTTCCCACAGAGACAGCAGACTCGATTTGCTGTGTGGCTCTGAGAGCAGTGTCTGTCTTCAGTGATGACAATGGGGGATCTATGCATGCAGGGCAAGCTGAATATCAAACTGGGCAGCAGTCAGGCACAGCTGAGAAACATTCCACCATGTTTTAAAATAAAGACTTAATCATTTAGAGTATTACACATTCTTAGTATAGTGGTAGCCAGAATCCTAGGGATAAAGATGACAGGCTTTGCTTAAAGCAGGATTCATTGGATCTCTGTGCTCTGCTCCTTGGATCAGGCAGCACCTTGTACACACACAGTCCAGAGGGATGGTAACTGGCAACTCACGGGTCATGCATGTTGGAAGATGTTGCCAGGATGCCTGCTTCTTTCTGGCAGATACAGCCTGGAGTAACAAATGCTTGATCTTAATTATGTACTCTGTTTTGCCTTATGGGAATGGTTCCTTTTCTGTTTGTTCTTCTTAAACTTAGCTCCTCATTTGCCCTCTGTACTAAAATTAGAGTTACTTTCAGCAACTGCTCATCACAGTATTTCAGGTTTTATATCCATGTTTTACTCATGCATTGAAACAGTAATATTAGCTATTAATGAGTTGGGGACATTTATGTTTATTATATCCTATCTTATTCTCTGGCCAACATTAACTACATGTTTGGTTGCTTGTAAGAACTCTGATCAAGAATTAGTTGCTGAACAAATTCAAAGTGAATCCTTGGTGGGTGGTCTCATAAAGAACTTGTACAATTTAGACAGACAGGTAAAGTGTCCAGACACCTTGGATTTCATGTAATTCTGTGTGCATGGTCACCTCCTTTTCTTTCAAAAAGCTTGTTAATGGCTTTAGGATTCAAGCCATTTTTAGCTCAGAAACACAAACTATAAATTTCAAGGAATGAGACTTTTCTCTCTCTTCCTAGCATTTGCTGTGTTTGTTAATTGACAAAAGGAATACTGGATTGCATCTGTTGCTGCTGTATTTAAGGCTAACAGTTCTGCTGCTGAGGATGAAAACATGGCAGTTTTTGAATCCCAAACATTTTTATAGTTCATAGCCTGTATACATTTCTTAATCTATCGCAGTCTCAACAGAAACATTTGCAGATTGGTAAAATGAGTATCAAAGAGCATTTAAGGTGGCTGCCTACAACTTATCCTATTAACAGCTCCAGTGGTTTCCTCATATTGGAACATACAGCAGGATTGTCACAGAATAAAGTACAGAGATGAAGGTGTGCATCAGGCAAGACATATTTTAGCTAGTTTAAGTCTTACCCAGAGCATGCTAGTGGAGCTGCCAACACATTTTTAATCCTTCTCACAGAAGCTTGATAGCAGAAGTGGGCTTCACCAGCTATTAACAGTGACTCTGGTGCCTTCTAAGATCCAAATCTTGTTAGCCATTAACTGCCAGCAGGGTATCTGAATGCACTCAGGTCTATTCTCAGATATAACAGTTTCATCTCACTCCAGCTGTTTCCAGTAGGGATTCCTCTCTTTAAGATTGCCAGAGAAACAAATTGGGACTCTATCTCTGCAGAGAAACCAGGTTAACTGATTCAGGAATTAAGTGCAGTTCTCCCACGTCCCTTTGATAAAAATCATCTCCAGAACAATTCATGCTTGGATGGATCTGTGACAGAGTCCCCTCTAGGTTGGCTAAGAACATTTAATGTTTCTGATCCTGTCCCCCATTAGAAATGTATAAGCAGCTGTGAGCTGCTTCATTTTACCAGTTGCTCCACATCCTGTTACTTATAATCCATCCATGGCTCTGTCTGCCAGCAAAACTTCTGCCAGAATAATGATAGCTTTCATTTTTAAAATAGAAACTTTCCTTTTTATATGGAAGAGCCCTTTTTTCATCTCCAAGCTGTGTGCAGCAAGAGACTGATGAGAAGACTGCATGTGCAAACCATGTTGATGAGGGGTTTCAAAACCTTATTAAAATATGTACACTGACTTCTAAGTTCAGATGACTTCCCTCTGGCTGACAGAGCTAAGAGCTAATCCTGGTCCATATGACTATTCTGAATACATCTTTCCCAGAAATAGCTTATTCCTAGAGAAATTGGATAGTGATACTTTTGACTTAAAAATCGATCAGATTATACCAGAGTTCTTTATCTCCTCTTATTTATTAGCAATATACTATATTTTTCAGTGGAAATAATTTCTGGAATGTCTATTACAAATTAGTATTTAAAGCTCTCTTCTGCTATCTTCTTTCATGTCTAGCAACAATTTATGTACTGACTATAATTTTTTATTTTCCCCCTTTTCACTCTCAGTCCCTTAAAAAGAGACTTAACTTAGTGTTCATCAATTTTACCATACGATATAGAAGGAGGTTTTGTGAAATGCTTTCTTAACATATTGGCCATCCTTTACTGCTGCATAGTCGAGTCAGCTTTGTAGTAACAGAAAACTGAGTGAAGCACAAAGATAATCTGAAAGAAATGTGGATTTTTTAAATTAAAAGTTACCTGCTGGTTTTTGTTGTATAATTTACACTCACCCAATCCCATATCTTGCAGTATTTGAGGTGGCAGTTGCCAGTTGTATGTTGACAGAGGCAGCAAGCTGTTTAAAGGTAGCAAGCTGTTTAAGTTGTCCTAAACTGTTAAATGCTTCGTTAGTTAAAAAAACCAAATTGGAATGTACAAGGCAGACAAGCAGCAAGCTTGTCTGCAGTGTTAGAATCCCAGCTTGAATCCAAGACACTAAAATTTTGCTTCAGTCCAGACAAGTTATACTCCTAGTGCTGGGTTTGTTTTGTATGTAAACTGCAAGTACTAGAGTATGTGCAATTAGCAGCTCTCTTCATTCCTCCAGTGAATTATGACTTTCTGACAGGTTCATAAATGATGAATAGCTTATAAAGTTTTACTTCAAGGGTAATTTTTCTGTCTAATCTCTCCCTGTGAATTAAACCTTAAGGAAGATGCTGAAAATCTTAACTTTTTCATTAGATAGGGATACATAATTTAGTAGTTCCTTTAGCTTCAACCCAGTGTTACAGTATACTCTGGCTACAGCCATATACATGACTTACCCACCAAAATTTGCTATTAATATCAATGTAATTGTAACCAAGTTGTTCTGTAAGAATTTTAGCAGTCACTGTCATCTACGTCTTAGGAAAAAGAGGGAGTTAATGTATTTGAAGTTATGCTTCAGGGTGGTGCATTTTGAATATGAAGTTTGTATGTGTATGAAGAGCAAGGTGTAATACACACCACCAAACACTTGCCTTGTTTTTAACTGCAGCTTTTTGAATCCTGGTCTGCAGTTACCTGAGTTACTTTTGCTGAACTGCTTAGCACTGCAAGCAGTTTGGAGCTTCACTTTTTTCTTTCAGTGCAGCAGAAAAGGTGGAAAGTAGATACTGTTTAAGTAAAAAATATCAAGTATCACTTGATACTGCCTTTATTAGGGTCACTGTAGCTTCTACAGTCAGTACTTTTGCTTTTGGCTTCAATGAACAAATCATGAAACTATTAGGAGATTTTTGAATAACCTTTTTTTCCTGCTTGTTTTCAGCTTTTTGTGGCATTACTACACCTTTTGGTTTTGGAAATAGGCAGCCATAATTTCTAGCTTTTGTATGGAAGGAAGCATTACTTCCTAACACTACTTGTTTGTGAGAAATTAACTGTTGAAATCATGCCAAAATGCAAATGAGGAGCTGGAGCAGAATGGCAGGAAGTTAAATCATAGCAGTCCACATTCTTGCAACCTGATGGAGTTGGAAATAATTCTGTAGTCCACTGGAAGGTTGAGAATGTAGCAGTAATTTGTTCTACTCCTGGATGCTTGTTGAATTACTGGGTCAGAAGCTAGAGAATTCTCTTTTTGGCTTTCTAAATTAATCCAATATATTAACTGAAATAGACCAAAACTAATGTAGAGGAAGGATTTAACTGACAGCTTGTACAGTTTTTTAAAGCAAATAACAGCATATGGAAATGAAAGAGGGAGCATATTTGAAGCATGGGAACAAGCCCTTAGCAAACCCATTTTGGGGGAACACCAGGTATGAGGAAATTCAAGGTAGGTATATTTACTTCCTAAGCCTGACAGGGGCATGGCTTTACTATGAAAGCAGCTGCTTTTCTCTCTCATGAACTGGAGGTTCTGGTGCTTCACTCTTGTAGAGCAGTTGCATTTTGCAAGCTGTGCCAGGCTCAGGGAAGGATTCTGGCATGTTTAAGATGGCATTGAGAACTGAAGGCAGGAGGCAAAGGCTTTGTCCTCCAACAGCCCAAATGCAGCAAGCTCTTGGCCTCCTAAGGGTTCCAGAGCCCGCTGAGAAAGCAGGTGGGCATTGGCTGAGCTCCACTTGAGCAAAAGCTGCAGCCACTGAAATCTCAGGGCTGTCGTGCTCCAGCAGCACTGCTGCCTGGGAGAGCTGGAGGAGAGCAAAGAATCCAGGCAGGATGGTGGGCTCAGGATGAGACTTTCAAAAGTTCTGCTGAACACTACAGACAGAGACAAAGAATTACATTAGGTTTTTATTTAAATAGTCCTTGATATTGATAGCTGAGGAAGAACAGATGAATAGCTCTGAACAAGCTTAATGTAAGAAATTCCAACTGCCACAAAGTATGAGGGGCTCTTTTCTGCTCTGAGGTAACAGCCACAAAATAGAATCTCTGTGGATGACAGAAATGTATACATGCATTCCCTGTTAAGAACAGAAGATGTTTCTAAGAAGTATTAAATAAAATATGACTTCTCATGATACACTAAGCTTCATAGTACTTTACATGGGGTTTAGCAGAACTCCCCCAGTTCTGCACATGAAGCTATTTTTATGGAGAAAAAAAAATTTACTGCCACTCTAGGGAGAGCTTCCATGCAGAATTTAAGATGCAATTTGTAAAATATGGATGGTTACTTTGAATTTTATTCCCAGCAATTTCCTCCTGGAACTGAATCTATACACCTATCTACAGGAATACACTTTTTTGTTTCTGATTAGGTGTAATAATGGGACTATGTAAGGACTTCTATTGAAGCAGAGCTAAAAGGGAGTTTATGATGCTAAGTAACGATAGGTTGTTTCTGTAGTCATGGCAAGGGATGTGTTTAGAATACTAACAGCTTATTGACTAATGGCTTTGTGCAATTTATGGATTATGAATAATACAAAAAACTTCCTGTAGAGGGACTTTTTACCCGGACACTAGTGTGATCATAAAAAATGTACAGGTCTGTTCAATGGAAAACCTGTACAGTCAATTTTGCAGCAATCACATATTTTTGAAATGTAATTAAATCTGCATGTGTATAAAGTATTTAAGTAGTAGATACAACAGCTGTATTTTATGGTTGTTTTATAGTGGCTTCTGATATTTAGATATGTTACTTAAAAGAGGTAGTAGAAAAAAGAATCTAAATGCCTTGTATTCCCCATGTAAGCCATATGTTCCTACGTTGTTCCTAAACTCTGTGAATGGTTAACAATATAGAGACAGACATTTATTAAGAACAAGTATCTTCTGTCTCTCAGTTATGATGTTAATAAATGAAAAATAATTTTTGAAACCTTAAAGACATAAAGTCCCTCATGCCAGGAACATGGGATTTTATGGCCCATTCTGGATTTAAAACAGACTTCTTTACAACTTTCACACTGTGGGAAGACATCAATGTATACACTAAACAATTCTCCACTCTGCAGTAGTGCCTTGTTGGCTTCAATAATGCATGCAGTCACAACATCTCCTAACAGAATAATTTAAAATAACAATCATCATTAAAAAAAACAAAACAAAACAACAACAGACTGGAACCCCCATCAAGTCTGCTATTGCTCCAGAAGATACAGAATGCTAGAAATAATCTCTTGAGGCACAAGCCTAAGTGCCACATCAAGATTTCTTTCCTAACAGAAACCTCTCGCCCATTGTCGAGCTGTATAAATAATAGCACAAAGAAATACTCGGATGAGGAGCCTTGCTCCGTTGTTTACCTCTGAACAGAAATAAGTTAGAAACAAGATTTAAAAGCCTCAAGAAGAAAAGCACATGTAAACACCGGTCAGCGTGTAGCTTGTGACTCGGGTGACTGATTTTATGAAAACCTTACTGAAACCAGACCGTGTTCCCGATAACAAGTGTGATAAGCTGAACAGTGTGGAGCAGCTCGTCAGGAGAGTCACGAAAGCAGAGAGTATTTTTACTGTGAAAAGACGAGCGTAGGATTCCGCCGGTGTGTCTCAAGAATATACGGGTCACCGGGGTAGGGTCGCTGCTACTGTGACCCACCTTTCTGCAGGCTGGGACCCCGCCGAACCCGAGGTGTTCCTAAAACCCCCAAACTCGAGGTACGGAGGTGTCCCCGCCGCTGGAACCCTCCCCAAACCCGAGATGCCGAGGCGTCCCCGCCGCTGGGACCCTCCCCAAGCCCGAGGTGTCTCGGCCGCCCGCCCGCACTAGCGGGACCGGGGGCAGCTCGGGATGGGTGCGGGCCCCCGGGCCGACCCCCGCTGGGCTCCGGCAGCCGCGGCCCCGAGCCGGCGCCGCAGCGCTGTGTCTGCCGTGGGGCAGAGAGGGGCCAGCGAGCGGCGGCCGCGGGGCAGGGGCGCGGGGCGGTGCGATGGGGAGGTGCGGAGCTCCGGCAGCTGCCCGAAAAGAGCAGCCCCGGCAGAAGCGAAGCCCCTGCGCAGCCCCCGCGCCCGCAGCCCCGAAGTTTCTGCCGGCGCAGAGAGGGCGCCGAGGGCAGCGCGGGGCGGCCGAAGGGGCGGCACCGCCGGGGGTACCGCGGTCCCCGCTCCGGCCGGGCGCCGTGCCGCCCGCGGCTCCTACCTTCCAGCACCGAGCGGAGTTTGTGCAGGGCCATTGTCTCCCGGCGGCGGCGACGATCAGCGGCGCTCCATGGCCGCGGCGGTGCCCCCCGCGAGGGCGCTGTGCCCGCGGCTACGGCTCGGCCCCCGCCCGCCCGCGGCCATGCCCGGCGCCCCCGCGGGGCGCGCTCAGCCTCCGCCGCCCGAGCGCGGAGCCGCCGCCGCGCTCAGTCCCATGGAGAGCGGGGCGCGGCGGGCTCCGTCGAGGCTGGCCTGCCCCGGGGGGCTCCACGCGCGGCGCTCGGAGCGCAGCCCGGCAGCACCCAGCCCGACTGAAGCGGCTGCTGCTAAATGAAGCTCATTTAAGATGTGAGGGGTGTTTGCCTGGATGAGCCGCTTGTACGCATGTGCCCGCCCCCGACGGAGCCCCGCAAGCAGCCACAGCCGCAGCCGGCGGGGCCGCTGTGCTCCTCCCGCTCGGCCGGGCACCGAGGCGGGGGCGACAGCGCCGGAGCAGCGCCCGTTCTCACCCCGTCCCCACGGGGAGCCGGGGCTGGCCCCGGTGCAGCGCCCCGCCTCGGTCCCGTACCTCGGCCCCCGCCGTGCCTCACGCCCAGGCCCATCCTGCCCCCGTGTACCGGGCTTTTCCCGTGTGCGGTGCTGGGTGCCCGGACAGCGTCCCCCGCGGCGCCGGGGGCGAGCCGTGCGGTCCCTCTCCAGCACGCGGTGGCTTGGATAAGCCTGAATCCCGGCTGCTCGGCTTTGAGATCTGAGTGTGTCCCCATGGGGTAAAAGGGACACGGTGCTTCCCTCGGTCTTCCGTGGCTCCCCTTCGCCCCCTCGCTGGTGGCAGGGAGCCCGCGCGGCCCCGGCAGTGCGGCGTGCCCAGCTGCCTGCCTGCCTGCCTGCCTGGCTGCAGTGTGCTGCCTGCAGCTCCGGCGCCGGCAAGAGCCCATCACACGCTATTGTGCGGCTGTTGTTTGATAAGAGTGACAGCTAAAATGGAGCTATTACTTTACAAGAAGTTAATAAAAAGGCGCACTTAGCCTGCTGCCTGCCCTGGCTCCCGTCCCTCTGGTTATCCATCACATCGGGTTCTCTTGTGAGGGGAGATGTTACTTCGGGAAAGGGCCCGAGGTGGAGGCAGGTGGCGAAGGGCAGCAGATCCCGCCGCGGGGACTCCGTCCTGCCAGAGCCCTCCGAGCTGTCCAGGGCGGTGCGTGAGGCGAGAGCCGCGGCCGTGCCGGACAGCCGGGGGCATGCCCGGGGAAGGCTGTGCTGCCCATAGGCTACGTGTAAAATGATAGCAACACGGTAGTCCCCTAGAGAGGCTTTCAAATCTCCCATAAGCAACACGGCTTGAAGAATCGCTGGGCATTTCCTACAGGATGTCTCCTCCCTGCATCTGCCGATTTAGGCGAGGCTGAGATCTTTCACTCAGGCTCCAGGAGTGCTGAAACGCGGAGATGTTTAGACCTGTGCGTGTTGCCAAGCTCTGCGCAGGGGGCAGGAGCGGTCCGGGCCCGCAGGAGCTGAGGGGGGGCGCCGTGCCCGGAGCTGCCCCGGGACGGAGCAGGTCCGGTCCCCGCTCGGGTCCTGCGCAGCGAAGCGCGGCTGCACCTCCAGCTGCCCCAGAGCAGGCACTTTGTGGGAGCAATTCGGAACCAACCCACTCGCTACATCCAACAGATTGTGCAAACTGTAAATTATATGCGTAATTGCCTCTTGGGAGTCCGTCTGCTTAAGGAGTAGGGCAGCTCAGTAGTGTCTAACACGAGTGTGCGAGGTGAAGCTCTGATTTCCTTGTGGTTAGGTGCTGTGTATTTGAATGTTAAATTCTTTCTACAATGTTCAAAGGTCAGCCTATCCTGTTAGAAAAGGTCATTCTCTTGCTTCAGATTATCTGTTAAATATTTCAGGCGCTTCAAGTCAGTGTGATTGTCAGCGAGGGCGAATTCAATGGAGAAGTGAGCGGAGAGCAGCGGGAGGGAGCGGGCCCGGGGGCAGCAGCTCCTCCCAGACCCCCGGCGAGACCTCGCAGCAAAGGTCCTGAGCTTTTCTGGGTATTAAAGATCCATTTCAGTGTTGCAAGAAGCTTCATGAAGTATTAAGGTTGATGGTCTGGCAAAATCCCAAGTTACATAATTATATTATTCTACTTACTTGAATTGTCCTTTCAATTTCAAATAGAGATGATACAGTCCTCCTCCAAGCATAGTTTTTCCATGAATTGTGAAATAGCTGCTACATTCCAGCAGTGGACAAAGCGATTCCTCTGTTCCCCTCTTAACCATGTATTTAGGGCAGTGTGATGAAATGTGAAGTTCTTTAGTGGAAACTCCTATACATAGAGAAGTCCTCAATAGGCGTATCTACTTCACATTTTCTTTACTAACAAAAATGTTTACTGTAGTAATGCAAGAAAATATCCAAGACTGCTGTATCTGGCATCGTTCACATTATGCAAGTACATCATTAAAATCTGACTGTGCTGTTGTGCAGATTGTTAGGAAACAGGGGGTTGCCTGCTTTTTTTATTTTTTGGAATGCACAGTACAGCTGATGGCAAAATTTGACTTGGATATTTTTATTACTCATGATGACATAGGAAATGAGAACTGGCCCAATTCTTAAATCTTGGGCTGAATTTGCATTCAGGAGAACTATTTGTGGTCAATTGTCTCTCACCAAAGAGACGAGAGAAAACTCTTGTAATGCTGGGTGCTCAGTACAAGTTTGGGTTGTAATTGCAAAGACCCAATCTGCTACAGTCAATTTAACTGAAGAGCTCAACTTCTGGTTTGTCCATTAGAAGGTTGAACAGAGCTATCACACACTTGGGGAAGTGAACAGCTTTTCCATCCTCTCTCTTTCCAGGGCTGTGTCAAGCTGTCAGTGTGGGAGAGGCAGGGAGTAGCATCAATTTGTAGATTTGGAGCACATTTTGCCCCTGTTTACTGCTGCTTTCAGAGACATTTCTCCCATGGACATCCCTGTTGCTTTGTTTTGCTGGAGTTCTTGTTACAGGCGGTGCTTTCACTGGTGACAGGTCTGAAGGAGCTTTCAGTTCTTGTCTTCTGAGCCTGCAGAGTGCAGATTTCCAGGGAGGAAAACTCTCTGCTGCTGGGTCACGCCGGCAGTAAGCTGCACTTAATTAAACTGAAGTTTGGGAGTCAAGAAAGGTTCAAAACAGCTTTTGGATAGCCCGCTGTGGATTGGTCTGATGCTCTATCCTCATGATTATTTTTGAGTAGCAGTAGTTCAGGGAAGGCAGCGGGACTCATTCTGATGTAGGTAAACACCTGCATGAGCAGCTGAGGAATGAGTCACAACAGTGCTCTAAAGGCTTACATTTGAATTATTAGAACTGCAGCTAAAGGCTTACATTTGAATTATTAGAACTGGGTTTGCATCCTCCTTAAAACTTCATTTGATTTGCTGTTCTGTGAGAAGTTTTAACTTTAATTTACCTGAAATATTTTCTGCTCTTGAGTAGCAAAGTGTACAACCCAAACAGCCTTAGACCAGCAGCTATTAGGACATTGTTTTTAAAAGAGGTTGCAAAATATAGATGTCAACAGTGGATAATTATGAAAGGAGATGAGGAATTATGTTTTAACTGTTCTGGTACTTGGTTTTGTCAGTACAGTTTAGGTGCCTTTGATAAATCCTAATTTTGTGATATAATTTCTATAATTAGAAAATTATAGAAGATGCAAGTACCTCAGTATTGTATTACAATGCAAATGTAATTGCATTACAATATGTAAAACATATTCATACATAAATATGCACAGTTGGCTTTGTTATTTACTACTAAGTAATGAACACTGCAAACTTTTGAATAGTCAGGAAGAAACTCATAGTTTTCAGAAAGCTTACAGTGCACTTCTCTGTTTGGTAGGTAATATCATTAGATCTGACTGTTAGAATATACCTACAGACTTTTTTGGCTTAGGTTGAAAAACTCATTAATTTGAACATTAGGTTATAATGGTTATAATTGTTATGGATTGTATCATAGATGGGATCCCATTTTTCACTGAAGTCAGGAATTAATTATAAAAATAGTGCTGTGTGGCTGATTATTTTCCAGTGACAGGGAGGCCGATATTACCACTGCTTCAACAATGAGATCCTATTCCTGTGGATAGTAGGGTTACTAGAGCAGCACAGCAGTGCCAGATTTAACTCCTCTACTGCTCTTGATTTCATAACATAATTCTTTGAACAAAATATTTGCTCATCCCTATAGAACTAGTACTACAAATTTGCAAAGTATGGGATTATTTTAAGCATAATTGTATTTTCTAAATTTAAAAAAAAATATTTGTTTATTAATACCTTCAAAACAGAGACAGTTAATGCTTTTACACTGTTGATTGTAATATAGCAGAAGCTTATGGATTGACTTCTCCTGCTCTGTTTTTGTGGCATTAATTTGAAAGAAGTTATATATCAATTACAATCCATTGGTATCTATTCAATATCAAATATTGGCACAGCCTGGGGCAATGGGTCAAGAGCAAACCTGCAGAGAAGGACCAGGGGGGGCAGTAAGGGAGGGGGGATCCTGCCCCTCTGCCCTGCCCGGGTGAGACCCCACCTGCAGAGCTGCCCCAGCACAGCAGGGACCTGGAGCTGCTCAGAGAGCCCAGAGGGGGCTCCAGGATGAGCAGAGGGACGGAGCAGCTCTGCTGGGAGGAAAGGCTGGCACAGCTGGCATTGTTCACCTGGAGAGGAGAAGCTTTGGGGTGAGCTCAGTGTGGCCTTGCAGGGCCTGAAAGGAGCCTACAGAGAAACATGGAGAGAGACAATGTACAGGGGATGGAGTGCCAGGACACGGGAAGGGAGGAGGGTTGGGTTGTTAGGAATAAATTCTTTACTGTGAGGGCTGTGAGGGCTGGGCACAGGCTGCCCAGAGAAGCTGTGGCTGCCCCTGGATCCCTGAAAATGTTCAAGGCCAGGTGAAAAATGGGGCTTGGAGCAACTTGGGATAGTGGAAGGTGTCCCTGCCCATACCAGGGGGGTCAGAATTGGATAATCTTTAAAGTTCTTTCCAACCAAACCATTCTGTGATTCTACAGAAGCCGGGAATTGACCAAACTTGCTGTGTTTGTAGTGACTACTTCTCCATTAACTGTAGGGTTTTTAATGTCTCTGTTAAGCATGATGGCCTCAGCACAGGAGGAATATCATACTATATAGAATATGCCTATTAATCTGCAGCAGAAAACTTGGTTCTTTTGTTGGGGGATTATAGTGCATTAATGATAAATCTGGTAGGAAGATTCAGTCTTAAAGCTTCTCATGGAAAATGAGAACAAAGAAAGATGGTATTTCAACAGCCATCTGTCAGTTGGCCTGTCAACAGTGTTTTTATATAGGTGAAATTTCACACCAAGGAAGCTTCCAATAGCATTTCTCACCAGGGCTGTGTTACAGTGGCTGCAGTTTGAAAATTTATGTAGCTCAAACTATTTCTCACTTCTCAGTTACTGTGACAATCACCTGGAACTACAACTTTCTAATTGATGCTGCTTTCTTAAACTTC
This sequence comes from Ammospiza nelsoni, assembly GCF_027579445.1. Classification (NCBI taxonomy): domain Eukaryota; kingdom Metazoa; phylum Chordata; class Aves; order Passeriformes; family Passerellidae; genus Ammospiza; species Ammospiza nelsoni. The sequence goes on from NC_080645.1 coordinate 8,750,374, forward strand.
CTGGAAGAAGGGCAATAACCTTATCCAAAAGAGAACAGAGAACCAAAGTACAACATGAAACCTCTGATGACAGGTTCAACAATATTTAATGCCTTAATTCAAAACAGTATGCATAGACTGTGAGCCATGCTACAAGAACCTAGAACCTGGGGTAAACTTTATTATATTGTATATAGTGATGCAATGATGCACTACTGAGCATGCAAAACACCTCAGAGCAAAAGATACCAAGTTCATTGTTTTGTACAACAGCTTAAATGTCAGCAGGAGGTTATTTTATTCCTAATTGCTTTTTCAAAAACAAAAGGAAGCTAATCTATGTGTACTGTATTGTGATAAGGTAAAAACAACTTTGTTACCACAGTGCATTATGCATTTAGCATTATTCTCCAACCATCTGAAAAAGACAGGAAAGTATATTGAACTGTGGATCCTCCTAATCATGAAATTAGTTCTTTCTTTTGCTGGTAGGAGCCAATTCTATCAATGTGGTTTAAAAAGACCAAAAGCATTAAGTATTTATCTAAAAAAAAAAAAAAAAGCTTTTCATGAGAAAAATTGAAGGTGTGCATGAAGGAAATATTCTATCCTGAATAATAAGAGCGATGTGACATGAGAGTCTCTTGTGCTGGCATTGATCAGTGCATGTTGGAAACACCCAGTGAACCTTCAGAGCTCAGGACACAGCACACTAGGCTGCTGTGCCTGGTGCTCGGTGCTGCTGTACGGATGGGTGAGGTTCAGCACTGCCATGGTAACCCCGGGGCTGACTGGCACTCAGCTGAGCAGCACCAGCCCAGCTCTGGACCTGCTCCCTCCTGCGTGCCCAGGGGCTGCCCTGCCAGGCACAGGGAGCGCCCCAGGGAGGGCCAGCCCCGGCAGGGACCCCCTGCACACGGCAGTGCCTTGACGACCACTTTCAGTTTGCTGAGAGAGATGTTCTAGGTTATCCAACAGTATTAGGAATGCAAATTAACTGATGTAACTCCAGAATTAATAGTGTAAACTCATGTAAAATAAAAGCATTCTCAGAGATTCTTCCAGGATCCCAAGTACACTGAGCAACCATTATTTTATCACCACTAAAAATATCTAAAGCTGAGCAATACGTCTTCTGTCATTATTACAGCCTCAGGAAATTTGGGCATAGCAGTGTACATGGAAAATGTGCATTGATTATTCTGGGTGTCCTATTACATTCTTAATTTAATCTTTGCATATCTCATCACTTAGCAATACATTTTAGGGTGTCAATCCTCAATCTCTCCTCAAAAATGTTTCTTTTAACTTCTTGAAAAACAAAACCAAACAAAAAAATCCCATACATTTCTTATGTTAAAAAAAAAATAGTTACTTTCATAACAACATTGTGCCTTTCTAAAACAAATGTAGTTGTAGTTTAATTATAAAAGCAGTTTATGTAATGCTGATACATTTTTATGATTTTAATTTTTTAATGCGTTGTCTTCTCTGTAGAAGTAGCACACATAAATACTGCATCCATCCCAGGATGACCGAACTCACATCACACTGCAGGTTCCTTTTGGCTCTCTAATTCCTAAGCTTTTTAACTATTGCACATATGGATTTAAACAAAGAAAAATACAGAATACTTTAGGTTAAGCACCATTTAATACAATCAAAACAATTAACAATTAAGTCATCTGAGAAATTGCACAAGTTTAATTTTCAAAAACCAGGTTGTTTTGCAGAATGAACAAAGGACAAGACCAATTCAAGTGATACAAGGTATTCTGCTCGCTGAAATGCTACACTTCATTTACATACCTTTCTTTCTATCAAATATTACTAAAGAATTGGTACATAAACAATGGTACATGCAATTGATCCCTTTACTAAGAAAAATAAATTTACAGTTCTGTTAAATAAAGGCCAAATGCTATTATATACAGTCTCTTAACTGAAAGGCCTTGTGAGACATTCAGGTCTAATTTTAATACTTTCCAAATAAATACCAGATAATGCAACATTTACAAATAACACACCAACAGTACTTTCATGGTAGTAATTTTAAAAATCAGAATTTAGTCTTTCAATTAAGCAAATGAGTAGCAGCTCCTTCATAAATATTAAGGCATGTCACATAGCATCAAAATGGAACCGATGAGCCTCCTGTCGCTTCTCTCTGTCATCTGCTTTCTGAAAAATAATAATAAAAAAACACTTTGTGGAATCTAGAGCAACACTGTTACAGAAATGAGCTGTCAAGTGTCAGAGAATGGTTGATTTTTTTCAAGCCATTTGACAAAAGGCAAAAAGGCTTAGTAAAAGCCCCAACAATTAACTTTTAAATGATGTCAGCTTGAAATAGCGATAATCTACGCCAAATTGGCTTCTGCTGTTACTGCTCTGCTGTCGTAGTATTTACGACCCACTCTTTTCTGTTATTTCTACTAATGCTTTTTAAAAGGAATAATTCAAACCTGAAGACTGTTTCCTGGTATCCATTTTGTCTACATTAGAAATAGAAGATGAAATTACTCTGGACTAACTGTAAATGTAATTTATGTTACATGTACAAAGAATCTAATTTAAAAAAACATTCTCTTAAATGCAACTTCAGAGCAAGACAGCAGTTCAACCAACAACTAACAGCACCAAGTAGGTGAAAAATGTTCTGTGTCTTTTGTTTGTATTATGAAAATGTGAAGTAGGATGCATTTCCCTGCTTATTTATGCAGAACACACACTAACCTGCTGAAAGAATGAATTGGGTGGTGCTTGGAAAAAAACAGCACATTTAAATTGCACCTAGAATTCATGTCATGTGTCAAAACAAGTCCTCTCCCACTCGTCTGCTCTCGTGTGCTAAAGCACTTAGCAAAGGATGGAAGCATTTCTTCAAGATTCTTGAGCACAGAGTGCAAACTTGTGCTTGTGTCATGACAGACAGTATGTGTAAATCCCAGCATGAGAGAATTTGGCAAAGCAGACTGAAATGCTTTTTAGCTTGCACAGACCCATGTTCTTTCTTTCTTTTTTGTTTTTCTTAAGGACTAAAATGAAGAAAAGCCTCTCCAGTAGGTGCTGCGTGGGCATTCAGAACTGTGTCTCAGTTGATAAAAATACACAACAATTGTGGCAGAAATTGGTGCCCGTCTTCTGCCATGAGAGTTCATCTTCTGCTTTGGCTCAAGGCCAAAGACTTCCTCATTACACAATGTTTATGTGTGATAGCAACTCCACTGGATTAAATATGGATTTTACTGCATTTTGTAGCAGCAGCAGAGCTGTCAGTGAGGTTTAAGATATATCAGTCTGGCTTTTTTGGCAGGGACTTTATCAGTGTCAGTAGTATTCTGGATGTCAAAAAAGGGGTGGGAAGGAGGGAGTGGCACACTCTTTCCTACATTGAAATGCTTGTCACATTCCACAAAATTTCACAGTCTCACTTAGAAAACAATTTCCACTCCATTTCTTGTATGCTTCCTGAAAAAATTACTGCTTCAAATTTGACAGTAACTGATACTTTGCTGGATCCAGCAAACCCCTTCCAGCAGTATTTCCATCACTGTGCAGTGTTTCCCTGACTGGCCTCACGACCCCAAAGCAAGTTCTCAAGAATGAGGATAAGGACTATGGAGGGCTGTAGCAAATGTAGCAGGATTTTCTTTGTTGTAGGATGAATAATGGTGTCAAGTCTTCCTCATTTTCTCTTTCATTTGGTGTATCAAAACTAAAATCTGGTAACTGAGATTTCAAAGCTTTTTTTTTCTTCAATGCATTCAAAATTTCTAAGGCAATACAGAGAAACACCTACCCTTAAACCCTACAGTTATTTCAGTACTCCAATACCTGGCTGGAGATGAGTGTGTAAGAACTAGTGTAGACAAAGGGCTTTGCTATTTATCTGCAGAGGTCAAAGTCCAGGATTTATTTAAACTGCTGAATAAAACACTGTAGCTTACAGTAACATATGTTCCCTGGGGGAAAGAAAAGATTTTAAGTGCCAGTTCATTTCCCCTGCCTTTCTTTGCTACATGTACTCCAGAGATCTGCAAGGGACAGGCATTTAGCCAGGACAGGATTTTTAGGAGAGGATTGCTGAGAGACAGTAAACTAAGAACAAGCTTAGAAACAAGGAACTTTGTTTGGAGTTTAACTTTACACATGTCAATGATGCACAACACAGCCTTGGTGAACATTCTTATCTGTTCAATATCTCAAGTACTTCTAAACATTGGGAAGGTAAAAATCTATAGGAAGAATATAGGAATTAACACCTGTTTATACAATGGTTTGAAAAGACACACAATTTGTCCAAATATTTGTGCCTATTTTGTGCTGCAGAGTTGGAAATGAGTTTACAATATAAAATCCCAGGTTTCATTCACACAAACCTGGGACTGAAAACAGCTCTAAAAGCACTCTGGGCTCAGTCCTTCCTTACACTACAATGCTTGAATTATTGTATAGAAACTGTTTTGAATGTTGCCATTAAATCTCCATTTCTCCAGATGGAATTATGTACAGGTCATCCTTCCCCAACTTAAAGTCCAAGTACCTTTTCTGCTTTCCTTGTTTGCTAAAGATGTGTTGGAAAGAGAATCAAACCCAGGCAGAGCCCAGCCCTGAACTGCAAGTGAGCAGTGCTTTCCTGGTACAACAGGACATGCTAATGACAGCCATCATAAACTTTGTATTTCTTTGCTTTGTGTTTCTTATTCCCAGCTTTGTTATTAGCTGGAGACTATATTTAACATTTTGAAGAGTGAAGACTGGCAGACAAATAACATTTAAATATGAAGCATGCGCAAACTTGTCTGAATGTTTAAGAAGGTCATTTTATTTCCACCATCACAAAAACAAACAGTTATTCCATGTCAGAATGTGCAGTAATTTTATCTGACAGCTAAGATTATGGTTTGGGTATGTAGTAGCATTTATTGGCAACTCTGCCAGCTGGGTATGCCTGTGAACTGAGCATAGTTAAGAAAAATGGGAATGCATTTCTTTTGTGACAAGAAAGGCCCCTTTCAAAATGCTTCTTCAAATCAATGGATTTCTATACCCTGCATGTGTAATTCAGACTCAGACAGCAAAGCAGCCAATATGCACAATTGACTCCCTATATGTTCCTGAATGCTAATGTCAGTGCAACCAGCAAAGAGGGTTACACAAAAAAGACTTTTTCCTTGTTTTTAGATTACCAGCAGAACTCAAAGTAAGTAAACTGAGTTTATGTTCCATTTTCCAAAACAATTCTCCTTAAAACTGCAAAATGGAAAGTTTAGATATGAAACAAAGATGGCTCATTTCAACTGGAAGTAACAGCTTAATGGAAAAAGGGAATGAAGAGCAACATGGACCAGCTCAAGTGTCTTAGAACTTAAATAAAAATAATGCCAATTTTTAAACTTGTGGTAAACACTGAATTAGTAGTAACACCTTTTGTGACAATTCAGTCTGTGTCAAAAGTTACTATACTGTAGAAAAATGTAAAAAAAAAAACCTAATGTACAGGTCTGTAAAATATTAGGGAGTGTGAAATAAAATATTCTAGTAAATTAGCTTACCTTTTCTTGCCAATGTAATATGCCAATTATTGCCAGGATGAAAACACAGACACCAATTAAGGCTATAGCTGTTAGCAGTACAATGTTACTTGGGGTCAAATACAGCTTGGCACTCCAGCTATACAAAAGAAGAAAATCCAAGGAAACATTAATACCCTTCATTAAGAAGCAGAAAACAGATTTTGCTTACAAAGATGAAAAGAACCTGTTAGGATAAGACAGGTGACAACCTGGTCTACAGAAATGAGCAGCTCTATTTAGAGACTGAAGCTTAATGATGTTGACTTGGAAATACATGGCTTAATATAATTATTTTTGAGCAATACCATGTCTAAGTACAGTTTCTGTTTAACTTTTCATGAATGCTATGGATATCCTCAGGGAATTAGCTTTTTCTCATTAGGAGATTTATCTCCTGCCCTTGCCTAGGATGAAGCAAAATGCATAAGGAAACCTTTCACAGGAATGCCTAGGGCCTGGGGGACACAGAACAGCAGGGGAAAATAATTCTGGAAGATTTTTCCACCACATGGGAAGCTCCTCTTGGACAGGCTCATGGGCCTTTTTCTGAAGTTTACCCAGGGACAACTGCAGTTCTAAACATAAGCAGTTGATTATGGCTGAAGATCAACATAATTAAACCCTTTAGGGCTCCTGGAAGACATCTCAAATCATGTGAGGTCCTGAGTCCCAGGGAACCCCTTTTTTGTACTACAGCTTTCCTATCATGGGAAAGCTGTCAGCAGCAGGCTCTGTGTTGAGGCCTCTCAGGCAATCACATACTATGTTAAAAAATATATAAATTAAGAAGCTTTTACTATGAAATCAGATTTCTTCTGGGGATTCCATCCTCTGCTATTCTACAATGTCCATAAACAGACTTTATATGAAAGCAAAAATAGTGTAAGGATACTATAATAGAAATGGTTTTGCATAACACATACCTTTAAATACAGCAAGACTGTAACTAAATTTTCATCTGGCAGATGTTCTTTCTGTGGTTGTTAATTAGCAACTCAAGCAGCACATCAATTCTCCACTGTTATTTGTTCTCTAGTAAAATTAACTGCTGAACTGATGTCAGAATCATTTCTGCGTGATAAATGCAACTGACCTCACTGGTAGATCAAGCGGCAAAATGCAGCTGGAATATTTGGCTAATGTTTTCTCTAATAGCAAAAAGAGAAACATGCTCTCTTTCTGGGAGAAACATTTTAATTGCAAAGTGAATTCCACGTACAAGCTCTCGTGCAACCAACCCGTTCACCTTTACTTAGAGGCAAACATTAATTCCTGTAGCAACAGCTACTGCATTCAGAAGGGCTGAAGCAAAGCTCTTCTATGGAACCAGACAGAAACTGCATGTTTGGTGAAACAAAAATGCTTAATTCAACCATTACCATGTTTATAATTTGTCACCGAGGATGCTGTTAAATCTAGCAAGTATGTTATTATTTACAGGAGTGGAGCTAGTAATACATTTTGATTGCTTGCCTGAGCTGGTAATAGGGTTTTTTTTAGTAGATTGTTTATGGGCACCATCTGAGAGGCTCTGTAAATACCTGAGCAGCATTTTCAGCTCCAGCTCAGCACTGACCCCCTGCCCTTCTTCTTCAGTAACTTCCTATACAAGTAACTATTTCTAAACCTACACAGAATGCCTAATTTACCCTGTGTATTAATGCAATTTTGGGAAGTGCAAATCCAAATGATGACATTACCTTCGAGGAACATTATGTGGATAGGGAATGACTATAAGCTGGGAGTTTGGTATGATAGCTGTCCATTCTTGTTTTCTTATGGACTGAAAGAAAAACAAAGGCTGTGTCAATTCCTAACAAATCAACATATATACAAGCAAAGAAATTCTCTGTTGAAACATACAAAAGGAGAAATAAAAACATTGTGGGTTTTTAAAAAAACTTTAAATATAAGGGATTAATCCCTTTATCTTTGTTGCCTGTTCCTCTAAAAGCTCCAAAATGCTTTAAAACCCACTCCTCAAAAGTAAAAAGCAAAGTAACTATTGCTGACACGAAACACAGCATCTGCTGTAAAAGTACAAAGCAACAACATAATAGGGCAAGAAGAAAAGAGCTGATTCTACAAAGGAGGCAGGAAAACAATTATCCAAACCAGAATTTTGGCCCATTTGAGTATCTCACTTTTCAAAGTAGAACCATCAGATCTTTAAAGACTGAAAGTGGTGAGGACCCCACTTTTATGTTTCATGTGAAGATTAGAGAATCACAGCAATCTTCCCCCACCCTGACAGTGCCCATGGTTTTATCACTGAGGCAGAAGGGATTACGTGAGCCCAGCCCAGCCCAAGCAACTCTGGGAAAGCCCTGCAGCTACTGCAGTCCACAGTAATTGGACTCTCAGACCTAATACCCATTTGCTTTACAAACAAGCACTGAATACCATTTATAGACAGTTTCAGTCATCTTTTGGTGTTATTTTGGCTTCAGAGCTTCAGAGCTTATACACTCCTCAAAAAACTGGGCAAACTGGTTCTTTGGGGCAAACCATTCTATATGCAAACTTCTTTGATATTCTTACTTCAGCAAATGAAAAAGCAGTGTCCCAGCAGTATTTCCATCTAAAGTCTCTTAGGAAAGGCAACACCATAAACAATTAGCTTAAATGCCAACCAACCTTTTCTCCCAGGGGCCGAGGGATGCCCACGTACAGGTGGTCGAGGAAGTTGGCGCTGCGGCCCAGGCCCAGCACGTTGTAGGGCAGCTGCAGAGCGTAATGTGCTGACTGGCTGAGCTGGCCAGCTGCAAGCAAAGCACAAAGCAAGCCAAGTGGGTATTTTAGGGGAAAAAAACTCCAATCAATCAACCAATCAACCCCCAAACTACCAACTTGCTACACAAGTACACATTACCCCGTCTGTAATAAAAATGTTTGAAGATTTTCACCAATTGCGTGATTATTTAATTCTTAAAGCTCAGTCCCACATTTCCAAACCATCTGCGAGTACTCACTTGGAGAAGAGCTTAAATACTTTAAATATTTTTGTGAGTACTATTTCTATGTTAACTCAAATCTCCATTATTTGTTACAAGCTGAGAAGAAATCAACTATCTGCATGTATTTTTATATGATTAGTGCCAAATTTCTTGCCCACTGATTTACAAGATTAGACTCAACATGTGAAGGTTCACTTTAATTCTTGTCAGTGTTAAACTGTAATTACTACTGTCATAAAATTAGCTAAGTAAATTCTCATGAACAAATTTTCAAAGAATAAATTAATTTAATGAAAACAGGATTGCAGCCGTTGCAAGTTAATTCTAGAAGAAACTGTAGATGGAAAATAAGATTCTTGGTTTCCTGAAAAGGCAGTGGGGAAACAGACAAGTGTTGCAGTTATCAACAAGTTCACTGTTGATTCATTTCCAAAGTATCTAGGTATTCCATTTAAATAAAAAAATCTTCTAATAGTTTAATTTCTGGCCAACAGATTCAGCTCCTGTGTGGGTTCTTTGTTCTCTCAGCTCCTGTACGCTCCTCTGGGGACAAACTGGTAGTGCAGGCTGGGGATTCTGACCCCTGCTCATTACAGTGATTGCTTCATGGCTCTGCTTTTGTGAACCTCCCTTCCCCTACCAGCTTTGGAGGAACCCACTTGCCTTATGCATGTTTTGAGATAGGCCTGTTTAATCAGGAGGTAAATATTCTGTATTATTGTGCATTTAGAATTATAATAACTATATTTTAAAAAGCAAGGTAAATGTCAACTGAGATCTGAAAAATCAGCTTGATGCAGTTATCTTGTTATAAAGCAAAAATGCTATTAGCAAAAAGAAACAATAATGGTCTTCCTAATGATAATATACATTGTAGATTTATTTTTTCCTCACGTAGAACCATGTAATGAGCAAGCAGATGAGGAAATATTGAAGTTGGATTTGTACTTTCAGGTCTCTATTGGGAGGACAAGGTGCACTGTGCACATTGTTGGGTAGATTTCTCAATTACAGAAGATGTGGCACAAAGCACTGACTGAGCAGCTTTTCTCTTTAGGAACAGGGATTTTTCCAGGAAGTTGAGATAACACAGGATAGGACAGGAAAGGGTTTGAGTCCTGAGTCTGTCCCTGCCTTGCCAGTGACTTCCCTAACATCATCTTGGCTAAACTGCTCAATCTCCAGGTGTCAGTATCCAAATCTAAACTGGTAGTAATTCTCAAAGTACATAATATCTGACACCTCTAGTTACCAACACACAAATATTCAGGAGCAAAAGTGGGTGTATTTAATTTGACTTGGTTATAGAAACAAACCAAGTATGTTACTTGATCATACGGCAATATAAGAAAGATTTTCTTTTAGCATCTTTTCACTAATGCTGCATGCTGAAGGACTTTCCCCAAAAGAACAAGGTACTGCTGTAACATTGAAAAGCTTTTAGAATTACTTTTGAGTGAAATATTTAGGATCATGAGAAGACTGCAACTAAGATCTTGCTTTTTTCTTTCATCTTAAAAATAAAATGAATGTCAACTAAATTAAAGAGAATAGAAGAAAATGTCATATACTGTGTGCAGTCAGCCTTAAAGAGGTTAGAGAGTCACATACTGCATCCAGAATTCTTAAAGCATTGAATAATTTCATGGCTACTAATGCTGGTTCTTATGCCTAAGATAAGGATAACAAAATCTTATGCTTCAGGATGTAAACAGATCATTTGCAAAGGTCAGAGAAGAATGTTTTCTTCTACACAGCAGGCAGAAATGTGCATATACTTATTTTCTATTTGCCTTTAAAATTGGGAGGTGTTGGCTAAGCAGGATGATAGCATGTAGAAGGTTCCAGTTTACTAAAGCTGACTAAGCACAGAACTTTGAGACTGTTCCTTGCTTTCCTCAGCCTATTTCTATCATAAATTCTGTTTGATGCTTACTGGAAAGTTCCACATAGAATTGCAACCAAGTAATTAAGAATGACAAGTGCTCACCTGAGAAACATAAAAGCCCTGAACCAAGATGAAAAACAAAAAGAGAAATTACAGAGAGTACTGTCAACAGTTTATTGACATTATCTGAGGTTCCCAGTCACTGGTAATTAATTTAGTTATGAAAATATTTAAAATTTAATTAAATGGCAACCACAGCAATTTCCCCTCTTGTAAAACTACTGGAAACAACTTTCTACTTGTTTCAAGAAAATCTGAAAATAGTTTTACATCTTCAAGGAGGGAAGTGGGATTTATTTCTTACATTCAAATTGTTCTTTAGGTTTTTGGAGGTCAGTGTAGGCAAGATGGAGGAAGTGGCTGCTGATTCACAGTTTGTTTTACTTCAGCCATAGAACTGTTACTATAAACAAGACTTGAAAAACCTTCTCCTGATCATGCTACACATAATTTCTTTTTAATACTACTTTTAAGACTATTCAATACTATGTCTTTTGCCCTAAGTTTCTTGTTTCAAAAATGCCATTTCAAAGCACACAGAGATCATGGGCTATGGTACTGGTATTAGTGGTGGTATATATATTCTTGTCTTAAATCATAAATTATTAAGGTTATTGCTTCAAAAAACCTTGGGCAGAGTAAAATCCCCAACATTTTAGGACACAGTTTTCTGTGGTTTCAGCCTATCGGAGATCAAATTTGTAAGAAAAAGCTAATGATGTTAGGCAGCCAAACCTCAGAAGATTTTGCAGAGTTTGATATTCAGAAAACATTCTGGACCTTTTGGAATCAATCTCCTTACCTCTGAAGTCTGGCATACAAAATTGGAAGCAATTCATATCATTAACCTTTCTAAAGTCTTGTCTGACAACCAGAGCCATGTGTTGTCTGTGACAGATCCAGTACTTGTTCTTTTATACCTGAATTAAGTCATTTTCCTTCTGTTTCCATTATCCTGATGTAAACTTGCTGAAAGCTCAAGGGTAGCCTGTTCTCCCCTGAGCTGAACTGAAATGTCCTCAACAGCTTATTTCAGGCTGGAGAATTTAACTTTGTGAGGGCAAAGTGGTTGCAGTTACGTGTAGGAGCAATGCCTTCTCTTGTTTAAACAGCACTGACAGCACCTGGTGCTGATTTAGGAACAGCCTCACTGAACCCACAGAAATAGATGCACAATACTGATAGTGTTCAGTCAGTTTAAATACACTTATTTTGTGAAATAACAGCAGAACATGCAAGATCACTACACAAAACTGAAAGACTAATGGAAAATCTGATTTCAAACTTGTGGTTTCCCAAAGCATTCCTTATAATTATTTTTATTATGCTCTTCTTAACAAAATATTATTTGCATTTAATTAGCCAATTAGAAGCCATTCTGTGTAATTCAGAATTCAGTAATACTATTTAGGATTCCAAAAGTGTATCTTTTAGTCTCAGACCTGCATGTAAATTCTTCTGTATCATCACTGAGGTCAGCACATGAATGACTTTTTAGATCGATTAGACAAACATATGTATCCTAGAAAAAGTAAAAATTAGTTCAAAGCTGCCATGCAGAGGTTGCATGGATTGCTGGCCAGCTGGGAGCAGCACCCAGGCCAAGCTGCAGCAGGACAGAGGCAGTCTGGGGGCAGGTCAAGGTCTGGGTGCACACAGTGACCGAGTGTCCCCTCCCTGCACAGCTGGAGCACTGCAGTGATGCTTCCTCTGCTGCCATTACCAGCACTGGCATAAAGTGCACTGAATATTCGCCCTTTTTTCAAAGCTGGCAGCTCCTTCTTTTATTTGAAAATATGCCAACCACTTACTGCTGGTAAGAGAAAGGGAAAATATAACTGATAGTAATGAAAAACCCATGGAATGTGCCTAAGAATTTACAAAGAAGCTTGCAGGAAAAAAACTAATCTAACAAAACCCCAACAACTTCAAACTTGGAAGCTTCATAGAAAGTTGGAGAAATTGAATTGCTTGGCTTTAGTTGAAAGCTTTACTTCAGTTCCTTTCATATTGCCTTTGGGGTCACTGGTTGGAAAAAAGAAATGTAGTGGTCAAAGAGTTCTTTTTCTGCTTAGAATATGCAATGGTAACTTCATTTTTCTAAGGGCTGGGAGTGCCTCCCTGTTTTCCCCAGCTGGTTGCCTCTTTTCCTTAGTCTCCCTAATAGGAAATTCCAGATTAATGCAGAACACAGCTTCACCTCTCAACCTTTTCTGCAATACCTGGTTCTGGAGTACCAGAAATAACAAACATGGGAAAGGGAATTCAAAGAGCACTCCTGGGACTTGGACACCAATGATTGCAGAGCTGCCAACACCTGGGACACCTCTGCAAGCCCAAACTCCAAACCTGATGCATTTTTATGAGAATATGTATTTTTGTGAAAAATATCTTTACCCCATAAAATTATAAAAGTAAAACTGGTAACTTAAAAACCCCCTCAAACAATAAAATTATCATATTGCTGATAGGGGAAGCTGTGTCATTTGTAATGCCCAAATGTCCAAGGTTTGGTAATATTGCAAGCAACATTACAAATTCAAGTAAGCCTTTGAAACAGAAGAGAGTTATACAGAAAAACATACTAGAAGGCTACTCCTACCTATAGCAAACAGAAAATCCCTCTCATTGAATGCAGCTATTCAATTATTAAATTATTCCAGCTTGTTCCATGAATACACTCTTCTTTCTGTGTAGTGAATTCGACACAATGAACCTTTCAGTGTCAAATGGCCTTTGAAAATAAGCTTATTTTGCTTTTTTTCTGGTACATATTGCAATGTTTATGTTTAAATTCACGACTATAATAGCTGCTAGACATTTGTGTTCACCTCACAATTCAATTTAGTTAAACAGCAGGAGAACTCAATGCAACAACAGGGAAGAGTAAGCAGATTTCAAAAAACCAGAAGGGCACGACTTCACAGCATGTGAAAGGTCATTCTGCCATGGAAGGTTTAAAACAAAACAAAGCAAAAGCAGCAAAATGAAAGAGCTCTGGAATGAGAGATGCAGAGGCCATCAGTCCACACAGCTTCACTCATACAGATGCTTAAACAAATTATGACTTGATGCATATCAGCCATTCAGTGAAACTACTCTTATCATCTTCCCATGGATATGGAGCTTTGAGGAAACCTGAGATATTTACTGCCACCTGTTCCTGGCCCACAGAATTAATGTTTGGTAGACACAAGCTGCAAGTATGAGCCTATTTATTCCAAACTCTATCAGCATATTTTTACTTCAGGAGAGAAAATTCAGATGTGCATAGCACAGGCTGAAACACAGAAGATATTCTCCCAATAAAAGCCTGGAAATGTGTATGTAGAGCTGAAAATCCTGACACTCACACTTAACTGTGGGATCTCCTTAAAAATAATAACTCCAAAAGAAAAGGGAGAAGGCAGGTTGCAGGACACTGATCAGAAAGCATGACTTAAATTTGAGTTGGTGTGCTTCTCCTGAATTTACATTGGACCTGGTCTGATCTCAAGCATGAAATTCCTTAAATATTTGAAGAAGTTGTTGCAGTTGATTTTCCTCTCAGGAAGAGAAGTTCTGTGGAGATATTTACTGCAGATGTAAGGCCCAGAACTTCTCAATTTTAATGCCCATGTTGGCAATTGCTACTCCTTGTAGCTAATTTAACAGTATTTCTTGTAAGACTGCAACTGGATTGAGCAATGTGAAAGTAAAAGCACAGAATACATGCTAATTATTATTCTGCTATCTTTTAACAACATACTGGAATGTTAATAGGAGACAGAACAATTCTAACAATGTTTTGAAGAAAACCCTCATAATTATGCAAATTTCCTGTAGTTAAGGCTTGGCAGATCAAAGAACCTTAAAATGAATTAGATAAGGACAGCCATATGGGCTTTTTTATTTTACTCTTTGCATGAATACTGCCTATATGAAAGATGCCATAACTTACAACTGAAGTCCTGCAGGATTTAGGGGATCACAAACAGAGTGGGGACCATGGCTTTGAGTACTTTATGATGTACTTAATCCCAGGGCTGGAGGGATAACTTAAGGTGATTGGTTGCAGTGTCCAGCCAACAACTGTTCCCCCACTGAGTGCAGCCATAAAGGCAATAAATAACAGCAGGGACATGAAAAGGAATGCTGAGTTTGCTTTTCACCAGAAAAATAACTATATTTTTACTCATGTTATTTCTTGGGAAAGGGATTAATTATTTTAAAATTTCGATTAGCTCATTGCTCCTTTCAGAGAATTAAAAGCTTCAAGCATGGATTGTCCTGTAATATTACATAAGGCAGGCAGATAGGTTGATGAAAATTAAATTAGTTTTAAAATAGCATATGGATGCTATACAAATAAAAGCTTAATATGGAAAAGACGTTTTGAAGGTTTATACATGGCCCAAAAATGATGATGATATCATTTGATATATCAAATGATCTATCCTGATTTATCCTGATAGTCAAATGAAAGAGGATTGTGGTGTAATGGGTTGTTTTTCCAGACAACAGCCTGTATAGGCCAGTAATTCTAGTTAGAACATTTACTGAATCTTACACATAACATTTGCAAGAGAAGAAAATCTAGCTACAAATGTAATGTCACACCCTCAGAAAACATGACTTTCAAAAGTTCTTGCAGGAATTATACAAACTCAAAAAAATCTATTAACTTATTAGTGTTGAGAAATTGATCAAAGACAGCATTAGAAAATTCCCTGTAGCAATGCTGCTGGGGTCATAAATACCCTTGGAATTCATTACTGTTATTTCATAATGTCAGAACAGAAAAGGAAATTCATCATGCCTGGACTCTGTTAGGTTTTTATTGTTGTAAACATGGTAGCTGTGAAGGGAATATAGCAGTATTAAATCACATTTGATAACTGTTTCTTAGAGTAAATAGTAAAAACATTGCATTTCAGAAGAACTGCCCCCCCACCCCAAACACAAACAAAAAACCAGCAAAGCCACAACCAACCAAACTCAGCAAACCCTAAAGAAAATGTTTAAGGAAAATGCATTTGCTTTTGTTCTTGGAAGAGAGAAACAGAAAAAAATTAGAAAAATGATACATGGAATAGGTCCAAATTTTAAGCTAGTTTTATTCCATTTGTAAGATGTAAATTGTTCCATGACGCAGAGTTTGAAAAATGTCTTTATTGTACAAACACAGAAATGCTGGAGTATCAAGATATGTTTTGAAGCTATCTGGTTTGTATTTCAGGCCATCTTCTTTGTCTTTAATTTTTCCCAGGTGGAATTAACAGTCCTGAGCACACTACTCATGGTGAGAGCATTGCCAGTGACTCAGATTGACTCAGGACCTTAACGTATCAGCATTTTCCCTTCTAAATTATTGCTTTTATTTAAGTTAGAGTTATGCAGAATATAATCTGGAACTACTGGAACCATTTTTTAAAATCTTAGTTTAATCTGAACTGAAACTGGAGTGACAGCTACTGATGACTGCACCTACTGATCACGTTCAGCTTTTGAGTTTGGGATTTTTGCCTAAGCAAGAAATGAGTCCATTATAGCCCTAAGATTACCAATCATAAATGAGACTAATAAACCACTTTGTACACTCTCCTGTAATTTCTAGGAGCCATCAGTACACAGCTAGGAAGGCAGCACAAACCCCAGGACATTCTAACATCAGGCACGGCCTGGAGCACAGCCCAATGGACGATTCTCTCTTTGGCTGCTTTGTTTTTGGACTCCTGCTCCTGTGGCAGCTGCCCCATCTCAGCCACTAAAGCTTTAGCTCCAGGTTGCACCAAGTACCCCTTCCCCTTGATTTTGACCCAGGTCCCTGAGGATTGATTCCCTACTTTACCTGGAAGGACACAGGAATTCCCTCTCCAGCTTCCTCAGCCTACTCAGAATGTGATTTTGTTACCTGCCAGTGGTAGTGAACAACTCCAGACAAACACATCCTGTGTGTCCTGAACATTATCCTGATCCTTTCTCATCTGGCTGCTAGGATTGTATTGAGCTATTTCAAGGCCTCTGCTGTTTCTTAATGCATAATTGCTTAGGAAGCAATTAGAAGCTTATGCTATTTCACAAACTGGTGATATTTTACCCAACAATTTTTTGCAACAGGCAACTGTTCAAACCTAACTGGCACAGGACAAATGAAAAAATAATGCAATTGCAATGTTTGTAATAAAAATGCAATCTGTAAAGAAGGAAGAGAACACTGGGGGGTTTGGCATTGTAAACTGAAAGCAACATTGAAACCATTCCCGTTCCCTCTGCCACCTTTGCAACTCCTTAGCTTGCTGAGAAGCACAAGCACAGCCAGACTGTGCCCAGGGTACTCCCACAGTGAGTTTCTCTTACCTGACCCATTTTTCAGGTACCCATTTGCATCTACAGTGGTGTACATGATGTAAGGACCAGGCTGATTAACTCCAAAGGGCTACAAGGGGTCAAAGAAAAAGGCAGGCAATATTTTAGGAACAGAACAAGCTATAGTAATTAAACAGTAAACTGAAGAAAAACGTTTTTACATTAAGAAATTCATTTTTTTTATATCAAGAATTTATTTTTTATATTTTAACTTCAAAATCTTACAACTGTTTTGGTCATAGCATTATGTGGAAATCAATTTTCAAAATCACAGTAATCAGCTGGCTAAGTAATGTTTAGTTTCTCATGAAGAAAGCTCTACTATTCAGTCCTCTGGCAAAAGGTTTAATGTTTCCTTGGAAGCTATTAATAAAGTAAAACCCCCTAAAAATTCAAAGAAATAACTGCATGTTCTGGAAAAGCAGAGCATTTGATACCAAGAAAATGCACTATCTTGTTGGTATTTCTGAATTGAAAAATACAACACAAATTTCATCTTTTTTATCATTATTTAGCAGTAGTTAATTTAATTAATGAAAGTGATTGAACAGTTACTTGTCAAGTAGTGTTATCTATTTTAAGCAAATTTTCTTGAGGAGGAAAATGTTTTTAAGCATCAAAGTAAAGTCATGAGGAAAAATAAAACAAACAAACACCCAAGGAAGTTGTGCATTACTGAGTGATGAACCATAAGAAATGCACCCAAGTAAGAAAGGGTGGGAAGGGAGAGGATGAGAGACAACTGCAAGAACAGATTTTAAAGGAATTTTCCTTCTTTTTTTTTTTTTTTTCCTAGTGCTGAATTCAAGCTGATATTAGGACATCAAATCCAACAGAGCTTTCAAGTAAGTTACAGAAGGAACACTAAAAGAGATGATGACATGTTTCACACCATGCCTCAAAAGTAGTAAGTTTAAACCATGAGAGTAAGTGATAATGATGACAGATGAGATCAAAGCCTGACAATAATAACTGATTAGAATGAAAAGTAAGGAGACCACAGAGGTGATGCTAATACAGATCTATGAAAGATGAGTGAATAAGGTGAAATTTAATTTTTTTTGGTGCCACATAGCTGTACTCTGGCAAAATGTGCCTTATGTTACTTTGTCAGAGAACTCCTATTACAATGGGAGCAATGGTGTTTCAGTGATCTCAATAATGAAATTTCCACCAACATCTGCTGTGAAGATTCGCTTTTTAAACCCTCGATTTTTGTAATTAAGTTAATGATACTATCAAACCTCATTATTTTACAACAGAAATTAAACCCCATGTCTCAAAATAGGCTTGAAGCAAAGGTTAGCCCCATTTGAAGCAGTTTTTCTATTTTCAAGTCAAAATTAAATTTGAAACTTTTGCAGAGCTAAAGTGCTTCTGCTACCTCTGATTACTCTAAGCTCTTCTTTCAGGCCAACTTTCACTGTGAACATTGCTAAACAATTTGCTAATTGGCAGTTTGGTGGGTGAGTTGCAGGTCTCTGGAGATGAATAAAATAATCTAAACAGAAAACACCACATGTGTATGGCTGTCTGCAGAATCATCAGAGCCCAGTGCACTTTTCCTTGGCTGTGCCACTGCTGGAGGTGGGCCCAGAAGTGGCTGCATCTACCCCACAGTCAGTTTTGCCTGGACTTTCTAAGTGCCCACCAAGACTTGGCACAACTCACAGTTTGGGCACCCAAGTTCCTCCTGTCTCTGGTACCTCCCAGCCCCCAGTGTGGGTAACAAAGCTCCTGCACAACAACCATCAACTGATTCCAGCTCTGAGCAGCAGCTGCCCAGAGTTATGGGTCTCACAGAAGCAGAAGTTGGCCAGTCATGACTTGGATTACGCATTATTCCAGTCAATAGCTCTTTTAATATGCTGAGAGTTTTTGGTATAATTAGAGTTCAGCTGATTTGAGGCTAAACACTAAACAAGGCCATGGTTACACTTACTGTTATTTTCCGAGGGCAGTCATTCGAACAGAGGCCGCTGAGAACTGCAAGAACAAAAAGTGAGCATGTTGTGTTTATGTTCACAAACCATCTTAGAAGCACCACCTTTGGAATCTGGTAAAGTCTGGTAAAAGTGTCAGGTAGTCATTAAAACACAAAGAAAATAAATATCTTCTTTGTGATTTATGGTAATGTAATCAGTTGGAAACATACTTGGCAGAAATTCATCACTGTTTTACTCCACCTCACTGGTAAACCAGCTTCAAAAGGGCAAATTTCCCAGTTAGAAAAACTCCAAATTAAAACATTTGTAAAACAGTGAACTATACATTTTATTCATTATTCTTCCTTTCTAATAATTTAAAATACTGGCAGAGATTCAGCTTTACTGTTTTAACTGGTAAAAGATAAAGGCTTTTCCCTCTATACAAAGCATCATTTTAGAACTTGGTTTAAAGCAATTCAAAAAAGCTGTAACAAGCAAAAATCCCATTACCAATTTAGTCTATTAATTCAAAAGTATTATAAGCAGGTGTATATAATGCTAATTAATATCTAAAGCCTGTGACATTTGTTCCAATTAATTTTTTAAAACTTACTGGTTTGAAAAATCAGTTACATTCAGAAATCTCTGTTAAAAAACTAAATGAGGGACAGTGAAAGCCATCTGTTCTGTAAGCCAGGACATCCTGTCACACTGAGTATTAGAAGAAAACAACAAAACCCACACACATACAATAATCTAAGGTCCATTTTGGTGCAAAATTTGGACTTCTAATGACAACAGTTTGGTTGAGCAGCAGGCCAGCAATGGCCATGGGCAGGGACGAGGATGCACACCAGGTACTGAGGCCAGGGAAAAACATTACTGCTCCATGAATTATGGTATCACAAAGCAAACATGGCAGACAGAAAATGAAGATTTGGACCAGATTTGAGGGCAGGTCATCCTAACCATCAGGAGCTTCTTAAAGCATTTGCTGTCTTCTTTAAGGGTCCATTGAGCTAAGGGTACAAAATGTTTAGGACCAGGGAAATACTGAAAGGTGCATGTAAGATGTTCACAGTCTGATTAGAAATCACTCCCTGTGTGAGTCAGAAATGGCACTGCTCTAGTGAACAAAGTTTTCTAATAATTAGTGTGTGAATATTAACAATTGTCAAGACTCTTAAATTACCATTTTTTGCTTGTGATTTCAAAATGTTGAAATTTCTATATACAGTAAGATGTAATATTTTATGCAGTCCAAACCCCCCAATATCTGAACAGTTAAGGCAAATGTGTGTGGCAAAGCAGAATTTGAAGACTATATGCACCTACAGATAGACTTTCAACATTACAGCTTTAATTTTATCTATTAAACATAGGTGAGTCTGCAAGTGGATCCAACTCTTCCCATTTTGATGCAAAAGGGCACACTGAAATTTGCTGTTCAGTTTCACCCCTGGAACAAATTACCTGGCCAAGTATATTTGACATCAGTTATAATGAGCAAAGCTGTTCTCATTGTCCATATGCCAAATAAGTGAACACAATGCATTTATTGATACACTAAATCACACAAAGCACATTTTGTTAGAAATACTTTCCCCAATATCACAGCAAAAATATTTTTAGACTCTCATTAATTCCCATTTCCTGGGGTTTCTATGCAAAAATACTCACACCCTAAAAGGGTGCTAAAAAAAGGCTTGCCCCAGTTTTTAAGACAGATTTACACAGAGTGAATCAAAAAAGCATGTTGCAAATTACTCCCTTCCCCATTAAAATATCACACAATTGTAGTTCTGGTAGGGCTTTGTGAAGTGCAAGATTTTCCCAGAGGATTTTCTGCATGCTTTTGTGAATTACACTACAGATACATGGTATTATTTCAAAGAAGGCTTCCACCAACATGATAAATGATTAAACACTATCACGATGAGAACAGAGCTCAGGCTGTGGACAAAGTAATAATAGCATCAGCCCCCAGCAGTAGCTGCAGTTCTGTTCTCTTCTGGTGTGCAGAATGTGTGCTTTAGAGGATTGGGTGCATTTAAATAACATGAAGGCAAATACAATTTTTGAAGGTGAACCTCCAGTTGTTGCTACTGAGCTCTGTCTTCATAGGCTCCCATACAGCCTCATTTTTCACTCAATCTCAAAAAATCAAGCAAGACAGACGAGAAATGAGCTCAAAGCTCAATGCCTTTGCACTTGAAGAACACAGAAGGGCATGCAGTTAAAAATCCTAATTATGAATATTGTAATTTAACTGAAGCCTTTTAAACCAGCTCTCATTAATTCACACACCCTGGCCATGTTCATGGCCACTCTGCTCTCAGGGTAAGGTGTGGTTTGTGCCACGTGGATTTGGGCTGGAACACAGAAGTGACTCCCACAGGGATGCAAAGTGACCCTCAGAACAGAGGGTCCTACACCATGCAGGAGTCCCTGAAATGAAAGCAGCCCCTTTGGAAGGTGATTCTGCATCACTCCCACATGACACACACACATAAACTCCAGCAAAGCAGGCTTGCTATGGCACAGATACAGAACATTACCATAAGGTTTTCATAGGCAAAGGCTCAAATATTCACAATATCCCATTTTGACTTTATTGTGCATTGATAACTTACCAATAACTTTAACAAAATAGGCATCTGCTTCAAAGTTATTTTTCAATGTATGGATAGCAAAGTCCTTGTTGGAGTAGCCTTTGCTTAGCACAATGATATCCAAGATTCCCTGGAGGAAAAAAATCACAAGTTTACATTAGAATGCTTATTTACTCTTGGGAAAAAAAGCTGTGCAGCAAAGTTTACACCTTTGCTATTTATTTTAATATCTTGCAAACATTATGAATATCATGCAAACCAAGTTGGGATGGAGAGGGCCATCCACAGCTCAGTAAGGTCTGTGCAGGGCCCAGGGATGGGCACAGCCACACCCAGAGCCTGTTTGCTGGGTAAGGAGCTGCACTTACATCCTCATAGATGTCAAAGAAGGTGGCAACCACAGCATCCTTGATCTGATTGAGATCTGAGAGCTCCCAGAACACCCTGAACATGCGCCGCACGCTCTTGCAGCTCACGTTGTTGCATGGGACATTTTCTAGCAAAAATGCTTGTTGATTGCTGTAAAACATACATATATAATACATAAACCAACTTGAGACAAGTCTAAATTACAGAAATTTAAAAATATTGTCATTAAATAGTTTAAGTGCTCTGGAGTTAGATGTAATAAAAGCTCAGCTAGCAGCTGCTGGGTACTTGAAAAATCCATGAGTACTTATGTGAACTTTACAGACAGAACTACAATCACTGTCATGCCTGACTCAGAACAATGAAAACAAGAAATAAATGGATCCAAACCAACAGGAGTAACTTAACCATTCAGTCAAAGGACTGAACATATCCTTACTTTATTCTGAAAAAACTACAAATGAACTTATCTGCCATTTTTCTTAATCCCTGCCACAGTCTGTCAGCTTAAACATTATTTAAAACATGTCCATGCTTTTTCATTATTGCATGACAGCTTCTTCCTATCCCAGGTCCATTAATACTTTTTCTTACACAGTGCATGTTTTAAGCAAATCTGAGATTAAACCAAACCTCTATTTGTATATTTTCCACTGTTTCAAGCAAAATACAAAACACAAACCCCAACCTGCTAAAGTGCAGTAAAAATAGGGCAATACAAACCAAGTTAGGCACTTGCTGACATGTAACACAAAGACAGGTG
This sequence comes from Ammospiza nelsoni, assembly GCF_027579445.1. Lineage (NCBI taxonomy): Eukaryota > Metazoa > Chordata > Aves > Passeriformes > Passerellidae > Ammospiza > Ammospiza nelsoni. The sequence continues at coordinate 8,772,857 of NC_080645.1, forward strand.
CAAAACTAAACAAGAAATGTAGAAACCAAGCAGAGTGCCTGGGCTAGTGTAGGAAAATCTCCCCTCTTAAGAGTATCCAATAGGTGCCTATGGGTCAGTGGGAGACACAAGGTTTCCACTCTCCCTGAGAATGTATCAGTGCTTCTGGAACTGGGAAAACCTCACACTTTACCAGCCTCCAACTCCTCAGGCAGGTTTGCATCCTGGGAGCCTGCTAAAATCCTTCATTGCCTCAGCAATGGAAACAGATGAAGTTTCCTCCTCTCCTTGTGGAGGCAGAGCCAGGAGCCAGAGCAGTGTTGTGTAAAGGCAGCTCAGCTGTCAGAGCCCAGGGCAACACCGGAGCCACGTCCTCAGTGTGACCCTGCACACGCTGCTGGCTCTGTGGGGACAGCGAGGTGGCTCCTGTGCCTCAGCAGCAGCCAGCATGCACAGGCACACACAGGCACTTCTCCTCAGGCAAATCACTGAATTAACTATGGCCAAAGGGAAATGAGGTCATCTGCAATATTCCAGGTGCTGCATTATCTGTATCTGAGAGCTCATAATCACAACTTGAAATTCTTAAGTGCTCACATTCATTTAATGTATTACCTAAGGACCACATCAGAATAGCCAACTCCAAGGTAAGGTGACAAGCTGAGCCACGCAGTTTTTTTCAATTTCTCTTTTTCATTATCTCAACAGAGCTTTTTAAAATTTGGACAAACTTTTACAAACACTCTTTCATTTTAAGACTCAAAGACTCATTCAGATTTTTTTAAATTGTCAGAAATTACTTAGATAATAATTAATAATGAAAGACGTTTGCATTATACTCTGCACACTACTCAAGTCTAAGCTAGAAGCCTTGTGAATGGATAGACACAAGTAGCTTATTCACTACAGGAAACTTTTTTATTTTCTTTCCTTACAACTGAGAAAAAAGGAAAACATTAATCAAAGTGGCACTGAGTATGGAAATGCCACTTTCCTTCACCCTTCTGTATCTACAAGAGAAACAGAAGACAAACAGCAGGAAGAAAAAAGCAATCTGAAACCTTAAACAGATGCTGAAGACCCAAGAAATGCACTGTGGGAGAGCTCTCTTGTAGAGGAAATGAATTAATTCATAGATGTAGCATCCCCTGTCCCATGTGCCTGGGAGGAGGAAATGTTGCTGTGCAGGCCATGCTGCAGCCACAGGAGTTGCAGGCCCTGATTTTCTACAGGGGGGAGAGAACCTGCTGTTCTCTGCCTCCTCAGCTGCTCGGGTTGTTCCTAGGATTTGGCCTGTGAGCTGCCAGTTGAATTCTTCTATGATTTAGGCCTGTGATACACAAGGATCCCTAGAATTGAAGTATCTACTGCCATGTTTCATTCTGATACATACTGTAATAAATAAGTGCAAGCTTACGACCTTCCTATTATTTTGAACAAAATTTTGAAGAGTTCCCATCAGAAAGAATCTCCCTGTAACAAAGATAATCATCTGCATCCTTAAAATGATAAAGCAATGTCCTTGAAAGCCTATAAAGACAGACACTACTGTAATGGTAAAACCTAAAAAATCAATGCTAAAGTGCTCTACAAAGTGTAACAGTCAATAATACCAAACAACTCAGCTTCAATGCTACAAGAGAGAGCACAAGAACTCTGAACTCAGACCAGCTCATTGCCCTTAACATGCCATTTGCAGCACTTCAGATACTGAGCTATACACACCAATCCACAGCTGCGGATAAATGGTGCACTACCCACAGTTTTATTCCAAAGGACATTATATCCCAATTTGGTCCCTTCTGACCAAAGGCATCTATGCAGGAAAGGGAGATTTTATAAGGCTTAACACCAAAGACAGACTGAAGACTTATTTTAGTTTTATTTTAACATATTCCTTTGCAATTAGAATTAAATATTTACTGCTAATTTCATACATCTCTCATGCTGTCAGTTTTAGGGTAATTCATTTAAAGTAATACCAGGGACATCTAAATCACCACTATCTTACTCCAGACGTTCAGAATAATTGAATTTGCCTCTGGTTTTTTAGATTTGCTCAATTACAAGGGGCTCATCAATCCTTCATTTAAAAGAAGTCCTCTATCCAACCTTCCTTCTGACAAGTGACAGCTAATAATGATATAGGAAGAGATAATTTGGTTGAATAAGAGTTCTTCCATATAAAGGATTAATATATATACATTAATTTAAAACTGAGCATGAACACCTAGAAAACTTTCTAGAAGTCTCTCATACTTATAAGTTTTTTATTCAGCTTTCCATATCCAGCTGCTTTTTGTCTCCAAGTTTCAGTCTTTACTGTTATCAACGTATCGGAGATAAAGTATTGTCAATTTGACCAGTGAAAAACATTCCCTTTGAATAAAAATGGATTTGAAAGACTTAGATTACATATTTACAATGCCAGATGCCAATTACTAGTGTCTAATTGGAAAAAATTGTTAAACAAAATTCCCTTCATCTAATTAGATGGGAGATAGATGCTTATAAACTCACATGCAGTACTTACAATTCCAATGTTACCAGAGTCAATTTAAAATCAGCATGTGAAAAAATGAATTCATTTAGGTAAGACAGGAGGTATAGGTGAACCAATTACTAACTACTGATAAAATCCCTTCACCTATTATTATTCTATATACACACACAATTTCTAATACAGAATTCATGTATATATCTAGCCTGAAGAAAAACCCGTGGACTTGAATTCTAATGTGCAGGTTTTGACTCAAGTCAGAAGTTACAAGAATTCAGACTGAACAGATAAATATGTAAAGATCTACAGTGCATTCAGCACCTTCACCTGTTGGAATTTATTGAGTACCTGATGGAATTCATTGAGTCTTAATAAAGGTTCAACTCCCCACAATACCTGCAACCACAAGTGAGACTCCTTTTTGCTGTTTCTGGTAAAGAAATGTCCCTACACTGTCAGAATATTACACAGTGTAATTCCAAATCAAAGGATTATGGCAGGAGATGAAACAGCAGAGTCTTAAAACGGCTGTGGCAGTAATTGAAGCTATTGATAATTTTCTTGACTTGTTCACTGGGCAGGACACTAAACCAACATAATGCCCAACTGTGGTATCTTTATTTCAGTCTTTTGTAGGGATTTGTAAGGATTTGATCTGAAAGTACTTTCTTGAATTGTGATGGAGGCATATAATTGATTTTAATCCTTTTCTTCCATTATCATGTATTGGTATACCTTCAGATGAACAAAATTATTTCTGGCTGCTTTAATTTCTTTACATTACAGACAGCAAGTAGAAACCTAAACGATAGCACAGATTGAGGTCAAGAGTTTACAAAAATGCTTTTATCATTTAATCACAGTAATCAATCACTGAAATTAGATCTGTAGATGTAGCATGAAAGACTTGAGAGAAAGAAATAAACAGCTTGATCCAGAAGTGTTTAAAATCGATTAAATAAGGTTTTCATTTTAATTTGCTCTAATTTAAGGACAGCTTTTAATTTAATTCCCACACTGTTTTAATACTCTCCAATCAGCGACCCAGTTATACATTTTAAAAGAAAGTATTTGCCTAAGTCTCTCAGAACCAATGAATTATTATTGAATGTGTCATTTCATAGTGAGAGTAAAAAAAAAGTGACTTTTGCTCCCATCTCGAACTACAAAGCATGCTTCCATTCCTTCTCTAGAAATACTGGATAGATACAATAGTAATATGCAATTTATTTCTTGATTTTTAGGTTACTTTACTCTGTTTTTGCCAGAATTCCTCAGTTTTCTGAATCTCCTTTTTAATAGTTTGTCACATCATCTGCCAGTGCTTTCAGTCCTTATGCCTTATTGTGTCACTCAACTTTGATGTCAAGTTTAAAAATAATTTTGAATGCACTCAATTGAATAAGCAAACAATTCAGAAGCAAGGAGAATAAAAGTGTATCAAGTAGTTCATTGCAACAAGACATAGGTGACTTCTGGGCTTCTACAGGAGTAACTATTTACAAACTGTTTAATGATTTTACATGACATTACATTGGTGTAATTATACTCCAGCCAGAGGACAGAGGCTCTTAAGACTTAAAACAGCTTCAAGTACATTTTTGAACTCCATACACCTTCATGAAGGCTATCCAGCTATCAGGATACACATGCTGTGTATCAAAACACAAAATTTCTGAGGCTTAGGCAAAAGCAAAGACAGCAACTTTACAGCTCCCACATCACTGTGTTACTTTGACAAAGGGAAGGCAGGTTCTAGCTCACTCTCTGGACTCTGTGCAGTCTCTGCTCAATGACTGCTGAATAGAAAATGCAAAGTCCCAGCTGAGGAAAGCAGTGCAACACCTGACATTCAGGGCCTGAGTGCTTTAACTTTGCCTGGCAAGGTCTGGGCCCTACCAGCATCACCTCCTTCTCGTCTGCCATGTCTGAATAGAAACAGCTGCTCTGCTGTTATTTTAAGGCTCAGAGGTACAGACAGAGCTCAGCTGCTCACAGCCTTGTCATGAATCACATCATGTAGGCTGAACACAGGCACGCTACTCTTCAAACTGGGTCATTTTTAGGTGTGTCACTATCTGAAGAGTTCTAACACAAAAATGTCAGTGGGTTGACTCATGTTTAGGCAACCACTAGAAGACCTGAATTGACTTCTTGGACTTCAGCACCAAATTCTCTTACTATCAGATGCATCAAAGTGAGGTCCTCACTTGTTTTCTATATGGAGTATACATTCAAACTATGCACCCAAGATCATTCCAAATACCATGTAGAGGAAGATACCAAATGCACCTATGAGAGACTTATTCTGCTTTGTAATGCATTAGTGCAAGTATTTGTCAAGTAAGGAAGACATTAAGACTCCACAAAGCAAGGGCTAAAAAACCTTTTAGAAGTGATAACATGAAGCAAAAGGGAACAGCACAGATAAGATTCCATCCCTGCAGAGGCTGGCAGTCAGCTGTGCAGCACAGACAGACTGCCCTCACGTGCACATATCCTGCCTCTGCTGAGCTTCCCTGGCATCCTGGTCTCTGGGGCTCTCAGCTTTTCTCCCAAGTAAACAAGTCTATTCATCATCCCTGCTGTCAAGCAGAAGCATGTTCACATGCAAACATGCTGCTGCACTTGAAGGTAAAGATAAGGACATGGCAGCAGCAGCATCCCCAGGTGCCAGGTGGGAGCTGCCCACAGGCTGATCCGTTCCCATCACTGGCGGCACGAGCTCACCTACCCAGGTCAGCTCTTACACGGATCACTGACTCCTCTGTGTACAACAGGCTCCCTGAGAGCATCCCCACATGCCCTCTTCCACCTAGCACCAGATGGTAGCAGTAGAAAGTAGTGGGAAAGCAAGCAATGAAGAAAAAATTTTAAAAAAAGGAGGATGAGAAAATTACACAGAAAAATTTAATAAGAAGGGTTAGAAGTTTCTTTTTGGAGGGGCTTGGATGTGTGTGCTATTTTCAGTTCTCTTGGACAATGTAAAAATCACTGGTAAATTCCTGGTTCTCAAAAAGGGCAAAGCACTACTGGCTGCATTTTCCAGCAGTCACCAGTCAGTGCTCACTCCATGAGAGCACAGAACAGGTTCCCCAGCTCACACAGCCTGGTGTTACTAGTCAGCACTGACAGCTGAAGTCAGGAATTTACAGAAGATGATGTGGGAAAAGAAAGGCAGAGAATCAGCCCCTAAGCTCTGGGAGGAGTGCCCAAGATGCTGCCTCATACTCCAGTCCCTGATGGAATTCCCCACCCAGAGTCCCAGGATGTATTCTGAATACAGCATGTAAATGCACTCTTGGGTTCAACAGAAAACACTTAGCAGAGATCAAAAGTCTTGTTCACTTGATAAAATGAATGAGATGCACTAAAGTTAGTAATTTCCATGACTGATGATTGAACATGAATCTGATAGCTTTATTTCTAGGTTTGCATTACCTTCCAGAAGTGTTCTTCAATATAGCAAGTGCATCAGGGTAGCCATCCATATTGTAATCTCCAATGTGAAGTGTAATTGGAAATGAAATTTCTGCTGAAGATTTGTCATTTTGATATGGTACAAAGCCCCAGACTGTGTCTTTATTTCTGAAGTCTTGCAAAACTGGAATCCACTGTAACATAAAACAACAACAACAAAAAAAAAGAACAACAACGTAAAGAAATTAATTTTATTTATTTAAACAATGTAGTTCTATTTAAAACAGCTGACACCACATCATCAGGATTCTTAACCATTTACAAGTAAGGATTATTTCCTAAGTCTGTCACCAAAAGAAAAAAATAATTTGAAGTATTTTTTATGCACTCAGTTATTCCGGAATAGGAAAATATAGTTAAGGTTGTAAGAATAAATCCAGAATATGGAAACATTCAGGAACACCTTAACTGAAATTCAGGCTTGCCTGGAATTTCTACTAATCTTTAAATGTAGGTAAGACCAAGGTAAGACCAAACCATCAGGGCCATGAGATCTTGAGTCTCTTTTTTCCTCTGGAATTGCAAGGCAGTGCAATAGGCACCACTAAAGCTGAGGAGATGGAGCCAGGCTCTCTGCTGTGATACATGGCAGAAGAGCCAGAGAAAACGGTCAGACTGACACCAGGGAGGTTCTGACTAGGGATAAACAACCTAATTAAACAGCAAACGAGGCCCTGAGAAGTTGCAGGATCTTTGTCCTTGGGGGTTTTCAAAATCTGCCTGGGCAAAGCTCTAAACAACATGGTCTGAATTCAGTTTGCTCCTGCTTAAAGCAGAAGGCTGGATCTCCTAAGGTTCAATTCAGCTTGAACAATTTTATTATTCATGGATATTTAGAAGTTCAAGAGCTTCAATTCCCCTCTTATATCCCCAGAAGCATCAGATACTGAACTGTTTGATAAGAAATTAAGATTAAAGTATCAAACTGAGACTACAAAAGAAATGCAAAGTGTAATTTCTCCAGGACAGGAAATAGAATGCATCTGCACTTACTTTCCAAAGTACTGCTGAGGTGCTAAATAAAAATTTATCTTAATTAAAATCAAGGTAATTTTGCAAGTTAGTATGAAGCTGAAGTGGCAGGGTTAACATTTCAATGCTACAGAAAAAACCATCAGTGTCATTTTAAAAGTCAGGAGTAGTTTTATATGTCAACTAACTGACAATGCCTTCAAAAGGACAGAGGGGTGCCATCTTAAAGGATCACTATCACCAACATCAAAAGCACTTAACAGATCTTGCATCTCTCTCTCAGCCAAGCCTCAATTCAACTGTTTCAGGAAGCAGAATGAGATCATGGCAGTATCATATCCTGCCATGGAAAGGCTCCCTTGCTGCACAGTGCAGTGGTCAGCAAGACTCCTGCCACATGGTACCTGTGTGTGACACCGGACTGCTCCCTTGGGATTCCAAACCACCCCAGGCAGACGGGAGAAGCCCCCAGACGCCTGCAGCAGTGCACTGAGGGCTGCTGGGTGCAGCCATGGCTGAGGAGCCTGGGCCAGTCCTGCCTGTCACCGACACACCCCGCGTGTGCCACGGCCCCGAGCTGGATCTGACCGCAGCACCTGCTGCAAACTCCACCTGACAGCAAACACACTTGGACCCTCACACCCACAACATGCACGTGTCTCATTAGTTACTTGGAGGTGCTGAAGGCTTGGAAAAATCTAAGAAACAGAAAATAACGACAATACTCTCATCCTGAGGGAAATTTTTCAGAGGGTTGGATTTCTTAGCACTTATTTGTCATGCAGAAGACAGATGAAACAATATTATTGCAAAATAGTCTAATTTTGAAAAACAGTGATTGAAATCAGAACCATGAAATATAATATAGCTTTTCCTTTACATGGTATCATTCACACAGTCATTGCAGTAAAATCCAATTATATCCATCATATACTTTCTAAATGTTCCCAGGTATGGTAATACTATCTTAAAGAGACAAAATTAAAAATTAATTTTTAGGTAGAAATACAAATTTGTTTCTCTTTTCCCTCTATTCAGAGTGATTAATAGAATGCAGTTTCACATTCCTAAGGTCTACAATGAGATACAAAACAACAGGTGAGCACACCACCACCTATTGCTACCAAGCACTAGCACCCCTGACACCACAGAGCAAATCCATCCCTGCCACTGCAGCAGCTGTGGGACTTTTCCCAAAAGCAGCTCTGTAACATCCCAGAACATCAGCCTTGGTTGATGCATAAACAGATCACATCCCAGCACCAGCTGTGCCTTACTGACAGTTTAAATTTAGAGTAATCCATGCTTTTGGTGAAACTCCTTCTGTAGATTTCTACTACAAACTCCACTTTGTGTAATGTAATGCAAAATTAATTGTTCCTGTGCCTCAGGACATATAGTTAAGTACAAAAGGCAGAAAAATGAAAATGTGTTTGTCAACAATATAAATCTCCTGCTTATTTTGTATTTGATAATCCAGACAATTACTTTAAGCTTCATATTTGCTGTTAATAGGAAAAGACTAAAACTAATTTTTTAATTTCTAAGATAGAAATTGGAGGGTATAATGAGGACACATGAAGCTATTTTTTTTCAATTTTCTGATCATATGATTTCTCCTACACAGCTCAAATGAGAAAGACAAAAAAATTGAGTAAGTGTATTTTTAAAAGAAATTTTAAATGAACACATAAAATTCAGTCAGAGAAATCAGATTCACCACATTGACTTCTTCCTTTTCTGTTAAATTCTTCTGCATAGCATCACTGCTAACATCACTTAAAACATTTATATAGATATTTTGGATCCTTCAAATAATGATTTGTAGGCTAACACAGGAAAAATATTTATGTGTTTGAAAATTTTAAACTCCTCAAACATTTGTTTTTCAAGAAGCAGAATGGAGAATGCTTTCCTGCTGGGAAATGTGAAAACAGCATCATTCTAATTTTGAAAAAGATGTAGGGATTTGAGAAAAATGTAAAGCTCCTTGCAGTCACTGTCAAGGGCTCATTTCTTACAAAGTTCACACTCTGCCATACATTGGGGAAGGCACTTCTCTCGCTCAAAAGCCTGTGAGCTGGTCTTTGAGCCCAACCTGTGGGATTAACATGTCTCTATTTTTAAATTATGGCCAGAAACCCAGGCAGCACAAAACCCACCCCCAGCCAGCTGCTGCTTCCAGGCCACAGAACGCAGGCAGGGAGCCAGCTGAGAGTCACAAAGCTGGGAAATGAGTAGCCCCTTCCTGGCCAATGCATTTCCTGGGAATGCCATGGATGAGCAGCAGGAGTGGCCTGAAAGAGCTGCCCCAGCACCAGCAGTACCCCAGGTCCTTTCCCTGGGGCTCCCTCTCTCAGTGCACTGCACACAGCAAATAACTCAGGATTTCAGCATGCATAAGGCTCTCAGTGCATGCAAGGGGCACCTGAATCCCTCAACAGCTGAGGAAATTACTGTGCTTTGCACCATTAACTTATGGTGTTCAAAGCCCAGAAGGTGACAATCCACAGCATTGGTTCAGAATCACAGAAAAAAGTAACCAAAGCAGTAGAAGTCATGTTTTCAATGCTCACAGCCCCCAGCTGCTTTCAGAAAGAGAAACAACTTAGAAATGATGAGAGGATCTTGCAGAAAATGACATTTATAAAAACTACAGCAGCTGAATCCATTTCCCCCTTTAAACTGCTACACAGGAATGAGGAAAAACTTCTGACATTGACTGAGTGCAGCTGATAATCGATGCTGCCACCTCCCTCCCTAGCCCAGAGAATGACACCATGAAGACCTGGGGTTTGCTGCAGCATGTACTGCTGTGCTCTACTTCAGACCTGCTCCATTTCCTAGAGGAATAAAGCTATAACCTTCCTATTGTACAGAAAAAGGTTATGAGAACTATCAAGCCCACAAAGAAACTCTCAGATGAAGGGACTGAAATAATAGTGTTTGCCTCAGGAAACAAATGAAAAATCATACAGAATACTTGGCAAAATTAAAGAAGAATTAGTCATCTCTAAGAATATCACAGCATCTAGAGTTCCTACATTAAACAGTACCAAGGACTTCAAAACATTTCCCAGATTAGACTGTAGTTATTGCAGGTGAATTTAAAGAAGTCTGAGGTGTCCTAACACCTGCCACAATCTGAAACAGCATATAGGATTCCACTTGGATCTGACAGCAATTCTGCTGTTGCTATGGAAACACTCACATTCCTTTAAAACCTTAGGAGGTCTGTATCTCCTTAAGCCACTCATGTGTATTTTGCTGGCCTTTACTTCTGCTCCATCATCTGAAAGAAAAATTCTGAGATATTCCTAACACTTAACCCCCCCAACCAGCATCACATAAATTAAAACCTATGATGAAAGGTTATCCTTGAAAAAATTCTCCTAGCTTGGCCTGGCTTTCCAGGAGCCATCCAGTTGGGCCAAAGACATCAGGAAAACTATCCTGACAGACAGGATCTTTCTGGAACAACTCCAAAGCCTGACAAGCCATTGCCTGCCTCTCCTCAGTGTAAGTTCTAGAGCCACTAATTGTACAGATGTGTGTTTCTGACTTTTATGCATTTCATCCCAAAGCATCACACACCATCATGGAACTGCAGTAACTGTTTCGGTTTGGTTTTATCAAATGCTACAGCAAACAAGCAAGAAAGACAGAACCAGGCCCAATAGGCAAAGTATTTTTTTATAAGACTGTAATCTCATTTGAGGTCCTTCAGATTTGAGATCAGTTGCTTATAAAGAAAAAAGAAATTCTGAAAACAAGAATTTGTTACTACACCCTTAACTAAAAAAAAAAAAAAAAAAAAAAGCCACAAAACCCCACAGCAAAAATGGAAAAAAGACAATGGAGATACAAAGCCTTCTATTTTTTCAATAATAGTCCTGCAATTTCTCAGTTTCCCACAGATTCCCCTCCAGTACCATCGTCTTGTTGAAACACATTCTGCTCACTACAAGGGCTCCTTATTATTTCCATCAAACTGTGAAGGGATTGGTAAATAGAATCTATTCCAGTCTCTTGCCACAAAGTTTATCATTTCTCATGAAGAGTAACTGATTCAGTAAAATCATCTGACCTCACAATGACCAAATTCAGTGAAATGAAACATTTATTTCCAAATAAATATAAGAATTGGCATATTTGAATAGATTTCTACCTGAAGGAAGCATGCAGCACATGGGAAAAGCTGCAGAATGAAGACATGATACTTTTCACTGTTTCAGAACAGAAAGGAGAAAAAGTTTCAAAAGCAAAAAGCTGCATCACCTCCAGATGAGTTCAAGAAAAGAGTATTCTAGATAGAATTCTTTAAAAGGTTAGACCAGAATAAGTCATTATTGCATGCCATTTGATACTGTCATTTTTAATTAAAGTCATTCTAAAAATAGGGAGGGAAAATTGCTTTAACATTTCTAGGTAAGTCCAAATACTTGTTAACACTTTTTCCTAGCAGGGTGAGAATCTTTTGGGTTCTTTGCTGTTTAAAATAAAGGGGCAATATTTAACTGCTAATTTTTATGTCAGAAGTCATTATACTTGTTTTTTTTTTTTTTTCAAATTTAAACAACACAGTGAAATTGCTAAATTGAGTAAACAAATTAAATATAGGTTAAATATCTGATGTATCTGTGACTAAGTAGTTTATTCAAACTAGTAGTTTTTATTGTCAAAAAATGAACTTATGAAGCACTATAAAAACTGGCTGTATGCCATGTTAGATCAGAGCAGGTTACAATCACAGACTCTATCCTGAAACTTTCTAAAATTATGCAAACTGACCCACACCTTCCTCTGGCACTACTGCACCACTTCCTTTTGGGAACATAACCTGACCAACAGGACCCTCAGACCCCACTGCTCCCAGTGGTTCCAGCTGTTTGTGAGGGGTTCACTTTCTACAGAGAAATTACTTGAATTTACAGTGTTTGTCTCAAATTTACTTGAGGAGCAAAACTCAAATTCCTTTTAATTCTTGTATTATCCAGAGTAAGGAAGTAACCTGAGGGCTCCAGTGCAGCTGTCCTTTGCAAGGAGCAGCCCAGGCACCCCCTGTTCCACACAGCCTGGTTCTCCTGGAGCACTGCAAGGATCACAAACTGAGCATCCCCTTGCTTTTGCAAAGGCTCTGCCCCTTAACTCAAACCCTGCTGTACCCCAGCACCCAGCAATGCTCCATTCCACTGGCTGTTCTCTGTGTGTAGAGGGGATGAATGAATGTAAAAAAAATAAATCCAAACCCAAACAAGAACCCAAGAACCCAGAACCAACCAACCAGTGTGCACAGCAAAAGGGGGTTTTGGGAACAGAGCTGCTGAGCTCAGAAGGCTGAAAGATATAAATGACCAAATTTAGAGTTATTCTTTCATACTCTGATGTCATGTCCCATCCCAGTCATCCCCCCTGCACTCACTGGGAGCTCTGTGCTTTCCTTTCCTACACAGAGTGACTTTCCTCACTTGCAGGCTGCAGCCTGTATTCTATAAATTTTGATTCTTTAAATGACAAAATCTACACTCTAAACTTGGGCTGCAGACTGTAACAAGTTCAGCTATAAATTCTGAATTTTAGATCAGAGAGGGTACTACTTTTAGCACAAAATTCAACTTAAAATTTTTCAGTGAGGGAATAATCAGTAATTCATAACATGGTTAGCAACACGTATGGCACACATTTTAGATTTCTCTGAGTACCCTACAGTGGGTTTTGCTGTCAGCTACAAGCACTTTACATGTCACCTTGGCCTTTAGGTTCACATTGCAAAGTATTAATTTAGTAAAACATTTATTAAGCCATCCAACAGACATCTGGCTAATTTATTGTGTGCTGCAACTTTATTATAAATTAGAGCCTGTATATTCTTAAACCAGATGATCACATCCTTAAATAAATGAACATATAATAATCTATTCCATGAATTATAACCAAGTCTGTGAAAGCCAGTAGTGTCACAAACAAACAACCCTCCAATAATTTAACAGATCCCAGCCCTGAAGACACACAGCCTAAAAAAAGTGTTCTATACCACCTCGAAATTTACTTCATTAGTAAGAAACAAAGACAAAGTAGAAATTAGGGGTAAGAAGTGAGGGCTGGTTCAATGATATATGTGTGTGCATATCTATTTTTACTCTAAAATAACTCCCTAAGTTAAACTAAACAAGCTCATTTGAATTACATTTGTTTCCAGCTCTTAGCACAAACCTTGTTTTTCATCTCATGCTGGAACAGTTATGGTGCTTAGAATGCAGTGTTTTACAAGAAAGTCACTCCTCAGGAGCCTCCATCATTTCTTTGAGTAGAATTATCCATTATAAAAAATTCTAGGAACCTCTTTCACCAAACCCACATTTTTTTCAGATATGGAACACACAAGTACATAAATACAAGTCTCTTGTATTCTGTAATTAAAGGTGAGGAGACTTTATTCCTTTCCTGAAAAATTTCTCTTTTATATAATTATATAAACACAGTACTTTGCTTTGTGTTTGCTATTCCAAATTCTCATTACCTGGTCCAGTCCCAGCTTGGTTAGGTAGATGGCACTTCTTTGACATGCTTCATCTTCACAGACTGGTAATAAATGTTCACTTTGTCCATCCCCATCTGTCAAAAAGAAAAAAAAAAAACTTGTCAGCTTTGTATCTGCAAAATCAGAAACCCTGTTTATATGAAATAATCAGCTGTGAATAATTTACACCTTTTTTAAATGTAAAAAATTACATTATATAAACTAGACCTGTTCAAATCCTTAACCTAATAATTTATGTCTTCTGTTTGAAGATTGCCTTTGCCAATGTACTTTCATCTTGACCCATAATATTGAGAGAATTTGAAATTTTCCTGACATACTGAGAAGAGGAAGTCCTTAGTAATTTAATCCCTGTGTTCAGTTGGGGAAAAAATTACCTTTGATACCAATCCACCATTACAAGTCCACCATAGAAACTTATTTAATTTTCTGAACTAGTTTTAAACTCTTGTGCTGTCAGCAAGACTTCAGGAAGAGTCATGAGTTCACAAGTAATATCTTAATCTGTACTTAACACAAAACACAACACTGGGGAGTTGATTAACACAATGGCTAATAAATCCCCGGCTTACAGAATTAGGTAAATTTGAGTAAATTACATGTTTTCAAAAATGTTCTTTAAGAGCCTTTAATCCATGGATTTCCAAAACCTTGAGTAGAATAATGACCTTTTAATATTTAAACAAGCAATGACTATTTGCATCTGGAGTTTTGACACACAGAGCATGGAGTGGGGAAAAAGTAATAATTTACTGTCCATTATCTAGTGCAGGAGAAATCTCAGTGTTGCCATGGTGAGCTTGCAGCCCTGCCTTCCTCCAGGGCCAGGCCAGCAGTGGCAGCTCCCTGGGAGGCACAGAGGGAGAGGAGCAGTGCCCAGGGGCAGCAGCAGGAACTGAGAGCCTGGGCTGCCAGACCCCACCAGAACCACAGCTTGCCATGGTACCCCAGCTCAGGCACACTGCAGGCAATCCACTTCTCCAGCCCATGGAACCAAAGCTCACAGTGTAACAAAAACAATTCACCTCTTCACCCTGCCCCTTAGCCTGTGCAGCTCTGAGGAGCTGGGTGTTTCATTTGAGATAACCACAGTGTTCACTGTGAGCACTGAAACACAGAGAGGTCCTCAGCTGGCACGTTAATGACTTGAATCATTTCCACACTGGATTTATATTATACCTATAAAATATTGCAGGTTACAGCCACAAACATCCTCTCAGTCTGGCTCCCTGACAGCTGCTTGGCTATTCCACAATAAATGAAATTTGTGCTGGTCTGATGTTTCAGAAATGCAGCTTAGGAACATGCTACAAAACAGATTTCTGTACGAACCACAAAAGTGCTGAGAGCACCAAGGGGCCTCAAGCACATCTACTGCTTGGCTTTGCAGAAATCCAAACCAGTTTATTTAGGGAAGTGGATTTTGTAAAATTCCTTGATGAAATCTCCTGAGCTAATATGCAAAACCCAGAGTTGCCTGTCACTGAAGCCCTTATTCATTTTCCAGTCCAGAACCGGCCCCAGCCCGGAGGTCCTGTCATAGTTCACCAGCACCATGAGAAAGCTGCCTCAGCTGCCAGCCCATAACTCTGTGAGGCTGCACTCCCTCTGGGGCTGTGTGCACATCCACGGCTGTGCAGCTGCAGCTCTGGGTCCCTCCCCTATTCCATCAGCAAGCTGGGAGATGGAAAGGAGGGTTATAAGGGGAGGAGGAGTGATGAAAATATCAGACTTCCCCAAATATCTCCAAGTGATAAAGCCAAACTTTTAGTGGCTTCCTACATCCCATCTGCCTCATGAATTACTTTACCTCACCACCAAAGCCCTCCCAAATCCTCATGGCAGCTCTCTGCTCCAGGATAGAGAATTTAGGAAGTGAAGTAGCCTAGGTGATAGAAATCCAGGAAGTTCACACCCAAAGAGAAGGGAAAGGGAATCCCCACTCTTGAACAGAGAAATCAACACAGCAACTATTGAATCTGTCTGAAATCAGCACAGGTTTTCCTTCTGCATCACTCAAGAACAAGAATTAAAACATGTTGTCATCTTCAATCTTTGCTTGCATGAACACATTAAAATGCTGTTGGACTACAGTTTTTTCTAAACTTAAATGGAAGAAAGTGTTCAATTTGCAAATTATAAACCATGGGAATATTGAAGGATTTGCTAAAATTTAATTAATGCTGCAGAGATATGTGTTTTCTGAATATAAAATGTAAATTAAGCCCTAACATTTTAAATACATTTCCACAAAAGTTTCAGTCTGAAGTGATTTTAGAAGTTTTTCAATAACACACAAGGACAAAGAGCCACATTCCTGTGTTTGAGAAAGGGACAAGAATGAGGATGTTCTCATTTTAAATTATGCTATGGAGCAGAGGAGAATATAAAATGTTTGATTCTACTTATACTGCAAACATTCATCTTGTTATACCAATAACTCAGTTTGATAGTGTGGGTAGGAGATGCTCACAGTAGGGCAGGACGTTGATGAAAACACCCTTGGAGCTTTGAGGAATAACCAATGCATAGGACAGGAGGGACAGAACTGGCACACAATTACACACAGAGCCATCACCTTCCATGTGAAGGTGCTGCTGATTAATTACAAGCTCAAGACTTGATTAAAAGATTTGATTAAAATATCCAGTATGATCAAAGAATGAATAAATACAAATATGCATCAAACACCACGCCTTTGTCCCTGCAAATTGAAAATACTAGGATATATATTCCATATTGGTAGGCCAGAGTTTCCTCAATTCCTTTGACCAGAAGATAGAAGTCCATTTACATAATTTCTCTTACAGAATCATGTTTTCAGTTGCAATTTCTCTTCAGTTCTGTGTAACAGATATTTAAGAATCCAGTAGTAAAAAAAAAAAAATTCAAGATAAAGAGAAAAATCTGTTTAAAATTTACAGCACAGTTTTGAAAAAAATATTTATTTTAAAAATATATCTTGTCAAAAAACATCCTGAAAACAAGATGAGAGGCCATTCTTAAGCTGACACAACTCAAATTATTGTTGTTTCCACCTCACAGAAATTTCCCAGATAAAGGCATCCATACTATGGAGACTGGATCAGATTGCTTGGATTTTGTTTGTTTGGTCTTTATTTTCCTCTTTTACACTCTGCTCAGCTGAATTTAAAGATCACAAAGATGAGATATAAAAACATTAATTCGGCACTTAGAGCAGACAGAACAAATGTTAAAAGGTTTCAAGTAAAGCTCCAGCATTGAACATGTAGATGGAAACAGGACATCAATGAAACAAGAATATCTTCTGAGTTGTACCTAAATAGTTTAAGAAAATCCACCATTAGTCAAATTCTGTATTACAGAAAAGTAGCAATCAAGGAAAGAAAAGCCCAACATTCTTCATTTCTATTATAATATTTCATCTTATTTCCTTTACAGTTTTTATTTCCAAAGCACATCTTACGATGTACAGATCCATCTTTTATAACCAGAAATAAAATGTTTCCTGCATTTCTGAAGCTTTTTCAAAGACACTGTGAAACCAACAAATCGATACAGCAGCTTTTCCAAAATATTTCCTTCTTCATCTTTACATGATTCCACCTTGGAAGCACCTGCTGGAATGCAAACTACTGGCCTTGAAGACCACAGAAAAAACAACCCCAGCAGTAGCTAATTCAAGAGTTTTAACTAACAACAAATTCACCTTGGATTGAAGAAACACCTCCTATCTTCATGCCTGCTTTCAATCCCAATGTAAATAAACATCCTTCAGTTTTTAATTCTGATCTTGAAGTTAAATTTCTCCACAAAGGAAGACACAAATTCAAAGGAGTATCATTAGCACAACTGATCAGTGCAATTAGGTATGCACAGGTGACAAAACATGCATTGGTGACAACAGCTGGATGATCCCATCACACCTAGGCTGGTTTCAAGTATTTATGAAAAATACCTTGCATTACATGTCTTTAATAATCTCCTGCAGCCTAGGTCTACCTAGGAAACCTGTCATGGAGACCCTCTGTAATCTTCACAGAGTTCTGGGGTCTACCACTCTGTCTTTCTGTCCCTTTCATTTAAAACTGAAATCTCATTCCAAACTGGTGGAAATCTTATTTGCAATTCCAATATCATTTGCAGCAGTAGGTGTGCCCCAACACTCCAGACTCCAAATGTCCTGTGCTAGTAGCACTCAGCTTGGAGCAAGAAACAAAAACTCAACTGTTAATGAGCAAGTTCTCTACACATAAATTCTGGCTTGACTGTGATCCAGTATAACCCCATGGTTAATAAAGATCAAGTCTTGTAGGCTTGAAAAGGGCTAGAAAAAGAACAGTCCTACGTACTCATCACCTGCAAAACTGCACTTATGTCTAAATATGTAAAGATAAAATTAGAAGTCTTATTCCATCTAGGAATCATGTGAGAATCATTACCTACAACTGCCTGTTTGCTGTATTTCTAACAAGAACCTTCTTTCCAACACTTGCCCATGTTTGCCAAGGGCTGGCAGCCCCATCCCAGCACCCCAAAACCACTGTCCTGGGAGCACACCTTGCACAGACAGGCTGTGTGAGAGCCATTGCTGAGCTTTAACACTGATTGTCAATGTTCACACAGATCAAGTATTTTCAATCTGTTCTAAAAGTAAATTTGAATGGGAGTGAGCAGAAAAAGTCTTGTCAATCAGATTAAACACAACATAATGTTATTGGAATTGTTAGATGCTCCAAAAGCAATACCAAGGAACTGCAGTCTGAGAACACATTTTAAACTGAATTCACAAATAGCAAATGGTCAAAGGAGCTCCACACAAGAAACTTCTTCCCAAACTCAGAGCTATCAGAGGTGCTTATAAAACAAACACACTTGTAACTTCCTTAGCATGTGTAAACCTAGGCAAAAGAAATTCAACCTCAATGTTCAAATTCCTTAACAAACATAGAAAAAGGTGTCACAAAGTGACACCAGGTTCAAGGACTGTTAGATTCATGCTTGTGCAATGTACTTTCCAATATGGGCTATGAAAAGAAGATGGCACTTGGGCAATTTCTTTGATGGCAATGGCAAGTTCTGTGATCACTCACTCCAAAACTGTTTCATAATACTGCAAGATAAAAGTTGTAGCTATGAAGAGCAAGACAGCTTTTGGTGGGTGTATGATCTAAACCTTTTTAATTTAAATGCTCTGTACTTTTGCTGCAGTGTAATCTTCTGCTCCTTTAAAAACAAAAATGGAATCAACTTTTTGGGGTTATTCTGAGATCATAGACTGATCATTGTAACTTTTGAAAGTTCTGTTAAATAGAGAAGAAGTTTTCTAGCAAGCTGGGAGTTGGACTTGATGATCTGTAGAGGTCCTTTCTAACCCTATTTGTTGAAATGGAAATATGTTAACTATACAGGCCAAGAAAGTCAGCTTTCATAATTCTGAACATAAAAACAAGAACATTCATGTACCACAAAGTTCTCATTCATACATCTCTCCCTCTTGTCTTTGCTCAGTTCTCAGTATCCTCTCTCATGAGTCTTCAATTTACAGCTCTGAAGAACAATAAGAGGAAAAAGAAGCAAAAAGCCCTGTCAGGGTTGTACTACAGCAATACCCTTCTGGGGCAGGCAAGAAGCCTACAATAAGTACAACTGAGCTGGATATTCAAATAAAATAAAGGTTTGTTTGAAAGCTGATTATCTTAAATTTATCTTCTCAAGTAATTAAATAATTAGAATTAAATTATTAATTAAATTAAATAATTAGAATTCTTTTGTCACTCTGTGCCTTTAGGTGCTCAGTGAGATGGTCATGACAGAGGCAGTTATAATAAATTACTAAGAAAATTACACATTATTAAAACAATCAATGTCAGCTGCCTTTAGCAAATGTGAATCATAACTTCAAAAAACAGATGCAAAGAGCTTTTACAGATGATTCAAAGTTCTGTGGACATTAAAGAAAGCCTCATAACCCTCTTCTTCACACTAAATCAATTCTGATTTTAAGTCCTTCCAAAGAAGGCATATTCACAGCTCCACTGCATAGAAGCACTTAAACACAGCGTGCCAGCAAACTGCACAGTGAGACTTCCAGGCTGCAGCAGAGCCAACAGAGCAGCCTTCTGCCTCAAATGGCAATTCCAGCACTAGCTGTGATCCAAGCAGGGAAAAGAAACTGCAGCAAATACAATGTGAACTGCCCCCACACCACACAAAATCACTGCTGGAACTCCTGGGCTGTTTCTGCTGAAAGATGCTTGTTTCACCTGTTTCACATTAAAACAAACTCCCAAGCCTGGCTGTACTTTTGGAGCTCTGTGATGTTCCTCATCTTCAAAGCTCCCATGGCAACAAAGCTGCAGGTGCTGGCAAAGGAAGGGATGGGTAACACAAAGCAAGGCAAGGCACTGGTGGAACTGCCTTGGGTCAGCTCAGCCTGGGCCCAGAGCTCCTCCTGCACCAACCATCAACAGGGCCAAAGAAAAACTCAATCCTGTGAAGTTGTTCAACAAGGAACAGATAACCAAGTGCCACATGCAGCACTACACCGATTTTATTGTTGGAAAGAAAGAAAAGTTCTTCTTAAGTTTCAAGCCCCTTTGACTTAAAAAATAATATGAAGCATCAGCAGTTCTTTTTCCCAGGAGATTCTAGCATTCGTCTGAACATAAAGACCTTGGCAAAACATGGGAACCTGATTTTCGCCCCTCAGAAACTGACACTGTTTGGGATCTACATTTAAAACATTGAGATATCACTTTCCCAGACTCAAAACACAAGTGCCAATTATCCTGCTATGTCTCTATACACTGCTGCTTCAGAAGTGCATCTGGTAGTAAAAGAATCTCTTCCATATCTAAAGTCTCTCATAAGGCTTCATTTCCATTAACTTTCATACCTTTTCCACCCAAACTGATCCCAGTAAACCCAGCTTCCCTCATATGCAGAGCATTTCACACACAGAAGTATTGTCACCCTGCATCTTAAGGTTCTTAGAGAATCCTTCCATTGACTACAGGAGCACTAAATATTTTCACAACACAGTGCTCAAAGGAGAATGGTTTTCTTAAGGGCTTATTTACCAAAATGGACCATTAAAATTTCCTTTTGATACATTGCTACTGCATCTGAGGATGCAACATTCTGAGTGTAAAAAGAAATTCAGATGTTAGAATGAAGCTGACAGATAAAATGAAAAGGTACAAAATCAAAATGCAACTGCAGGCAGAAAAGCAGTGCATTTAAAGTATATTCAGCTGCAGGATAATTAAGGTCTACTTTAAAAAAATCTTTCAACAAAATGCATTTGGCACTGTGCAATGAAAGGCTGAAAAACCCCCAAAGGTTAGGCACTATGTTATCCTCTTTAAACATAATTAATTGGCAATAATGAGCTATCATTTCCTACAAGGAAAGTGATAATTACTACCACATGTCATACAAGTAGTTAATATCCATCAAATAGTTCAATTACTTGGTAGGGGGGAGAACAGAGAGGATTCTATTAGGATTATTAGTTGGATAACTGGATTTTAAATATGAGAAAAAATTGAGTTCAGGTCTCTAAAAGACTTTGATGGAACTTTAACAAACCCAACTCATATTTGCTCAAAAAGCATAGCATAGTTCAAAAAGTGTGCACAGCAGAGGTGAATGCAAACTTCTTAGAGAAGAGAAAGGGCAGCAGCTAAGAAATCAAATGGTGACTAAAAAATAAAGGACTGGGTTGGCTAAAAGCTACCTAGAGAAACGAGGAGTTGCACTGTATTTACTTATGAGGACACCATGATCAAGTTTGATTTCAAAAAGCCATTTTCTCCCTCCTTTAAATACAGGCCAAAACAAAGTTCTTTGCCTTAACTAAGCAAAATCAATGAGTGATTAATCAAACTTTCACAGTCTCAGATACCAAAGGATGATCTTAAATCTCTGCTATCCAACTGAAGTAATCATAGTTAAATACCAATTACAACACCAGTTTCCTATAGAAATGAATTAATGGCTCGTATAATCAGCACAATATCCTGTGCTAATCATTTCTGACTCACTACTTCAAAACCATGTCATTAATCTTTACATTAATGAGAAAATAGCAGGTTATTGTGTCCAAAATATGGTTCACATTCATCTAATGCTAAAAAAACTGGTCATTTTCAGATTGTCCCATTGAAATCCTTCAATGTCTTTAAAAATACAACATTTTCCTAGTAATTTAAGTGACATTTAATAAAACTCTCTATATACTTGCAAGTATTTATCAGGATTCTAGACAACATCTATGATTTCCTCTAAAGACAGTACAAGCAGATCTTATAAAACTCCTCTGCCAGCTCACAGATAACAACAGTGCAGGATTAATCATTTTTGCTATAGCAACCACTGCACTGCAATTACCATAGTGACATGAGAATAGAAAAAGTAATAATGAAGAGCTCTTACTTGTTTGGAGCAATGTGGCAACTAAATAAGTGCAGAATTCTCGAGCGTCCAACTCTGCTCACCTTAATCAATTGAAATGCCATTTGTAATAGATGTCAAAAAGCATTTCTGATTTATTTTTAAAAGGGCAATACAAATTTGTCAATTGTTCCCTGTCCTTTGATCAGATTGATGTACAAATCACTGCTATCATGTAACAGGGGGAAGTGCTACTTATTGCAGAGGTTCCAACTTAGTCATAAAGTATAAGGTCTGCTCCATTACCATCAGTGTATTGATATACACACACATCCTTCTATGTAATTTTCCATTAAAATACACACACACACACACACACACACACACACACACACACATATATATATATAAATGTACTGGACTTTCAGATGCATACAAACATAGATCTGCATATTTTTTTAATGAAAAAAAAATCTTTATTTTTTCAGTATTCAGGAACACTTGGTACTAAGATTATACCAACATCTGTGACAGCTTCTCATGAGTCACCTAATTGCTGGTTTTTCCAACTCCACTTAGCCAAATAATTTATACTTGATAGCTGTTGTTCAACGTGCTTAGTTTAAGAAAGGAAATCTTATCCCAAATTAGTTGCTTTTGGAAGTTCTCAGTCAGAATAAGCTTTGTATAAGCTCAGTCAGAGCTTATACAAAGCTCCCCCCTTTTTTCAAATGACTGGTAAATACTCATGGCTGGAAAGGGTACTTGAAATAAAATTTTCAGAAGCAGGAAAGAATGTTAGACAAAGTGACCTTTTGAAACAATGCTTGTTTTGTGAAGAGGCAGGTGTGATCAGTAAATCAGAACCTTGCACTGCAGGAGTGCAAGAAGGCACAAGCACAAAGGAGGGTGTGAGAGGGAAGGCAGCAGCCCCAAGCTCAGGTCTGACACTGCTGCAGAGCCCAACAGGCACACAGTTAATTCGTGGCAAGTGCCAGAGGGAAAGCACAGAGATGCAGAACCCTCTGAGACCTTGAGCAAATGGCAAAGCTGGCACATCAGCTGTGAGGTACAGAAAATGTCAAGGAGGGGAAGAAAAATAGAGGCAGGCAAGTCAGAAGTAAGAATGTCAGAGGCTTGTGCTGTGTTTTGAACATTTCTAGTGCCAGTGGCTGTGTCCCCGTGCCAAGAGCAGGGTGCCTGTGGCACAGCAGAGTGTGAGTGCACAGCACATTCTGCATCATGCACAGCTTGGCAGAACCTGCCAAAGGTAGAGGCAGCACAATCTTCTAATATATCTCATTTTCCATTTCATTGTGGTATTTTGATTTGTTGTGCAATCAGTGAGCTCCATTATAGATGGCCACATTATTCCAAACTGCAAACCATCACACCTTAACTTTCTTTGACTCACAATCATGATTCTGTCAGTTTTGAAATGGAAAACTGAAAACAGGAGAGGTTCAAGTCTGACAATCCATTTCTAGTACTCATTGTCTTTAACTCCAGCTCAGCACAAGCAGCTGTAAGCTCAAAGCCAGCACTGTGAAGTACCTAAATGTGAGCAGACATAGCACAGGGGGAAATGCAGGTACTGTGCCAGAGCAGCAAACCCACCATGGGAGATGCTGCCCCTTGGTTGGGCTGGTGCAGAACAAATCAATCTGATGATAATTAGCAGTGAGGGCATTGAACAAGGGTGCTGCAGCTCCAGCCCAGCAGTCCCTGGGCCACTGCCCCTCCTCCCAAGCTCAGCTGTACCAAACCACTGCCCTGCCACAGCACTGTGCTCTCCATTTAGCCACACAGTCAAAATGTTAACTTTCACATTGGAACAGTTCCACTTCTCTTTGTGAAGATATCCAGGGTTTATTACAATTCTATTAATTACTATGAATTTCTAAGATTATGATTTATCATTTGGGCTCATTAGAGATAAAATTATCCTACGTTAAGATAGCTCTTCACACTGCCATTGTTAAAAACTTATTAAAAATTTCTATTTAGTACCTATTAAGACACATTATTCAGAACATCAGCTTGGAAAATTATTACAAAAGACCCAGCATATTTAATTTTTTTTAACTGCAAAAACTGTATTATTCTATTCTTTCCTTCATATATTACATAGGTAAGTATTCAAACTTGAAGATAAATAGTAAAATATTTTATTAAAACTTTGCCAAAGATTTTAGAAAATGGGGCAAACATTTCACAGAAGAGCCTGGGGCACAGTTCAGGTTCTACCTGAGTTCATCTCCTGTAGATCTGATCTAGGGACCATTGCCCATCCAGCAGAGGTGCCTTGCATTCACAGGTCAGCCTCCAAACACTTGTAAGTGGCAGCACAGAGCAAGTGAGTCACACTGAGGAGTTTAAAAATTGTCATTTTCTTTAAAATAAGTTTTTGAAGGAAATGTTGTCAAACAATAGCACTGTTTCAACATTTGAAGACAGGGTCAGTCTCACTGTAACAAGTGTGTTGTATAAATACAGTAAATTATTTTTTTAAAGATGTTATTTACAGTCAATTATATCAGCAGAGTCAGGCCTGCAACACCTTGCCTCTGGTTGGAAAATTGCTATTTTACTGCATAGAAAAATATTATTGTCTGCACTACAAAACCAACATGCCCCATTCTTTGTAACATGACAAAACATTGATAAGCCACAATTGACTGGGAAGGTACATTCTAATAGAAAAATATAGGCTTTCACTAACCCTTGCAAAAATAGATTTACATATAAATTAAATTTTTCTTCTGTCCAAAAGCCTTCCAGAATTTTCAATTACAACCATTAAGATTTTACCATGTTCCAGCAATTTTTATTCAAGTAATTTTATTTCATTTAGTCTTTATTAGTTTGTACAAGTGAAGAATTTAGAAACATTTAATCAGATAATGTTTTCTGAACAAGGTTAGAGACAACAAAATCAAAATCATGACAAATAAAATAAGTGTCTGATAAAATTAAGTTTAGTGTAGCATCACACCTCAAAGCAACTAAAATTAGATACACGTGAGGCAGAATGTACTGGGATAACCAAAGCTGAATTTGTAAATAATTATTCCCAGACATTTCAAGATTTACAAACAAATATAACACATTAAAGAGAAAAAGCAGAGAAACATAAAAGCTCCATTTGGAGCTAAGCACCTTTATTTGTTCTCTGGTGTAAAGCAGCTAACCAAAACAAGAGAAAGCAACACTGAGGGCAGTGTAAAAGAAGCAAACTCACCAAAATCTGCAAACACAGACTGTCCAACAACTTTGGCACCACTGGGCATTTCCTTACTTTTTCCAACTTTAGAGAAGTTCCCATCCTGGAAAACAGAACAAGGATGATGGAAAGACTGAATTGCAGAGTAAGTGAAAAAACCTGACTTTTGAACCAAAGAAAATACAGATCACTAGGGAAGGGCTTTAGCAGATAAGAAAGAGACATCTCAGCTATGGAAAAAACTGCACTCTTCAAAAATTGGGACTGAGATTTTGCATTTCTAATCCTTCCTGGATTCTTGTGGAAATCCATCCATAGTAATATTCAGATACACTTTCCATAAATTTTGCTGTGCGACGAGGAAGAGATTGGATTATTTCAGCAACATTATCTAAATGATAATTAAATGATTATGAATACAACTGTGCATTTTTGCATATTAGCATGTGATTTTATAGACACATGTAATATATAACAATACACCTGCATAAAAATTAAAAATAGGGTCCTGATTTGCCTTCTAATTAGGAAATAAATTGATTTTTATTAGGTCTGGCTTAGAACTTGTTTTATTTATCCTTTATTAAAATCTATGCCTGGAGAAAACAACAGTTCATTATACCATCAGAAAGATAAAAAGTGCTAAATCTTTGTTTATCACAGAACTGGATCACAGCTGGCACAAACCCATTTGAAGGTGTTGAGTTTTTGCAGCCATGTTAAAGGAGCCAAGGATCCTTCCCCAGGCACTGCCACCAGCTCAGCACAGGGCTCTGCACACACAGGCACAGAGCCAAAGGCTTGGGAAGGGAGCAGAGTTAGTTATCCATACCCAACAGGAGCAGAGTTATCCATACCCAACAGGAGCAGAGTTATCCATATCCAACAGGACCCACATCATATTTAGTTTGCAGACTTCACTGCAACTCTGGACACAGTGCTACTTGTACTGCATGTCTGACTATTTATCTTTACCTTGACACATAATTTATAGTGATTCTGATGAGAAAAATTAATATTGATGCATTTCCATGTAGTGAAATAGAAGAGGTCCTGAGTTGGCCCTAAAAGCATATCTTGTGTAAGGCAAATATTTAAAAAGCATTTTATAGTGCATCAATGAAGGGAATTACTTTTTTCTATAAAGAGCAGTTTACCAGCTTTAATGGATCAGTTAAAGTATTTGTAGTTTCATACACATGTCCAATCATTTTACATGTATAACCTATTTTCCTGGGCTGATTGATTCCCAAGAACAGAATTCTTTCTTTCTAAAGATAAGCAAATCTATCAGTACAAAATGTATAATGCAGGATTATATTTACAATACGAGTCCAAAATCTGTAAGAAAATTCAAAGAAATCCCCCTAACGGGACAAACACCTTGTGTACTAACAAACACTCACCAGGCAATGATTTTTAAAGTCTACCTAAAGCTGTAAATCCAGGATTCATGACTCAGTGCTTTCAGTACTCTTGCTTGGGAGAAGATGGCCAGGTTATCTCACACAAGACTCTGTTCTGCAGTGACTCACTGTGATCTGCTGGATTCATTTTCAGGCAAAAACTCATCCCTTAACTAACAAGAAACACACTGAGCACTTTCCATCATCATTAAGAAGTGAACTGATAGCTCTAGTCCTTTTGGATAACAAGGTACAAAGGATGCCCCTGGCCAGGTTAGACAATACAAAAGCAGAATCTCAATAAATTATTAATCCCTTGATCTATTACTCCTCACCCCTGAATTTCAGTTATGATATTTAGTTAACACAGGACTTGGGATTTCCTCAAATGTAACTTGCACAGTCAGAAGTGACATTTTGAACCTCTGTCCCAGAAAATCTCACCCAAGACCTAGAGTCATATATCTAATAAAGCTCACTTAATATAAAAAAAAATCTTTCAGACAGCAAGAATAAAACCAAACTGATCAGTCTTCTATCTATAAATCACCATAAATGTCAGAAGAGAACTCTTTGGTGTTTATAACTTTTTCTTTCTTACCTTATTTACCCATGTCTCAAACTGAATGGTTTTGGAATTTGGTGATGTGGTAAGGAACAAATCTGTGAGGAAAATTTAAGAGAAAAGAGATATTTAACAGTAGACCACACTCTCAAATATATGATCACTTAGTAAATATATATTGTTTAAAAATATTACCTATATTTTAGAAGTTATAAATACATTGTATTCTAGTGATAAATTAAGTAAGAAAGACTAAAACCACAACCCTCAAAACTATTTTCATGTCTTGTACTCTTCTGTATAAATAGATATCAATAAATACCAACTAGCCTTTTATTTGGGATATGGTGAATTAAGCAACAGATACACTGTTGACAGGAGAAGAAAAGTAGATGGAGAAATATTTCTGGCTTCCTATACACTAAAATTCTTTAAAACATCAAACCAGTGCAAAGTAGAGCTTCAAAGGATTTATCTGGCAAGGCCTACAGAGAAGCTTATTTGCTGCCTTTGAGAGAAGTCCCCAAATGAGGAAAATGGGAAGAAAAAGCTGTTATTAAAAAAATAAAAAAAGTGGTTGTCTCTTACAGTTGAGGAATAAAAAAAATTTTAAAAATTAAGTCAAGTGTTTGGAAATCGAGATTTAAGAAAACCACTCTTTAAGATTTAAACACCTGTTTTCTTTTTCCTCGTCTCCTCCCTCCCTGCAATTTCAACTGCCATTCTTTGAGCTAGAACACAATGGTTACTTTGCAGGAAAAAGAAAAAAAAAAAAAAGAAAAAAAGAATATTAATGCTTTACCCTGAAGTGTTTTACTGAATAAGCAGGTAGATGGCTGTACAGGGAATTTCAAATAGCACAATAAGGGATATTGTATTCCAGGGAAAAAAACCCAGCAACAAACAACAACCACAAAACTAGAAACCTCCCCACACCTAACAAGCAAAACTCAAACAAAAACCCCACATACTCACAAAAAACAACAAAGATTCTCCTTACAGATGTCTCCCCCCCACAGCTTAAAAGCTTTACCATTTAATTTTATTCCTCTGAATATCTGAAATGGCTATTTCCTTTACAGCATACACATGAAAAGCATGGTAGTGTGTGCTTCATTGGAATGAATTACAGTGATACTTAAGGACTTCCTGAAGGTGAGACAGAAGTAATGAAAATAATCTGAAGACACTATAAATGTAAGTTAGAAAACTTATATATACTTTCAAATATTAACTTTGCATCTAGAAGGAAGCTTGTGCAATACTGTTGATTACTATTGATATAAGCCAGAAAAATATTAAAAATCCAGTATTTTCATAGGGGCAGAAAGAGAAACATGAAATAACAGAAGCCTTAACTAATTTTCCTACAGGTCAAAATGCACCTATCTCTTAAAAAATGTTTTTGAGGTTTAAATAATCATTTCAAGTAGGGTTCTTGCTGTACTTGGTACAGAAATTTACTCTGAGCTCCAGGCTGTGTTGCTGCCAGGTTATGTTACAAGTGCTCCCAGGTTATGCTGCAAGGCTCTGAAGTGTTCTATTGAAATGCCCAGCCAAGGATGAGCATTTGCTCCCCAGCTGGGGCAGGCTGGGTGACCCTCAGCCATCCTGTCTGCTCTGTAACCTCTGCCCAGCACCTCTGACTCCATCTCTCACTGCAGAGCTGATCTCCCACCTCCACTGCTGAGTGAGTCCTCTCTGCTCAGTCCTCGGTGCAAGGGCAGATCCTGGCAGGGGTAACTCAGCATTCCCTCTGCTAATGCTCTGTACCCACATTTTGGGACTCTGCCCCAGACTGAGACAAGGTGGCCCAGCTGCCAACACCAGACAGAACTCACCCAATGGCACCATGCCAGAACCTGCCCCAGCTCCCTCAGCCCTTCCTCAGCAGAGCTGCTCCTGTCCCTTCACCATCTGTGTCACCCTCGGCTGCTCCAGGAGCTCCGCATCTCTCTGGCACTGGGGAGCCCAGAGCTGGGCACAGCCCTGCAGTGCTCCTCACCAGGGCTGAGCAGAGGGGCAGGGTCACCTCCCTGAGCTGCTCAGTGCTCTTCTCAAAGCCCCCAGGATCCCATTGGCCTCACAAGGACACAGTGCTGGCTCCTGCTGTTCACCAGGACCCCCCAGCCCCCTCTCAGAGCTGCTCTGGGTCACCCCCTGCCTGTGCTGGTGCTGGGGTTGTTCCTGCCCAGGACCCTGCTCTGCCTTTCTCCCCAGCAGCTTAAAGACAATTCCATTCAGAAACATTCCTGTTTTGCACTGAACTCCCTCCTCCAAACCAGCTTCTCTTTTAAGTCAGTAAATAATTTTGCTCTCTGCCCCTCTCCCTGTACTCCTCCATCTCCTTTTTCCTAACTCCAGGCACATAACACTGTACAGAACAAATGGAACCAACACAGCAGAGCAGCTCCAAGGCTGCTGTAATGTCACACTGCACTGGCAAAATGCAAAGGCAGGCTAAGAGAGCAGATAATCTTCTAAAAATAGTCTAGAGGAGCTGGTGCCACGCTGCTCCTGCATTAAAGGAACAAGCTGTGATTTCCCATAGGACAACTTAATACAGGTACAACAACACCACCTCTAGTTCTAGAGCCCTCTGAGCCAGCTCCACTGGTACCTTATTGCCAATTGTCCTCTTTCTTATCCTTAAGCCTTCTGAGAAGCTACAAGTTTGAAATGCTTATGCATGATTCTGGGATTAAACTCTCTTGCACTGAATCCAAGTCAAATTGTTAATATTTACAAGCAATTATCCATTTGGATCAAGAATGTCAGATTTCAAACCAAGCAAAACAAAAGCATTTCTTTGCAACAGCAGTATAAAAAGGTGATGCAATTTAGACACCTGAAATAACTACTCACAAATTTGTATAGTTCAGAATTACAAGTATTTTCTCCTAAGTTTGTGAAAGAAATGCGTAAGAAAACACAAGTCCTGTCTGGAACAGTGTTCTAGATCAGTTAATTCCCAAATTTTACTTTCAACCTACCTCACTTCATGATTCTTTCTGGTTTGATTATGTAAGTTTTTGACCCCAAGAGAATCTGAGAGAGGCAACAAGAATATGTGCACTTTAAAATACCTAACAGCCATAGCAAAGAATCCTTGCAAATGTTTCCTCTCCAAAAGAATGGTGTCCACAACATATCTCCCACCTCACTGTCACTGCTTTCCATGTCTATTATTACTAAATTCCTAAAGATGTAAGAGCTGCAGGAGAACAGATGGAGCCAACAAATGCATTAATATCTCTATGATCAGTACTGGGGTTACACAACAATGAAGACATGTACAGTTCTTTTCTACACTTTCTGTGTTACAATACACTAATCACATTGAAAACTGCAACATTTCTGTTTTGCTTCTGGCTGCATCAAGAAAACTCAGCCCCTTATTCCTACAAGGAACGCCTATCATGTTAAATATGCTCAGAAAAAGTCACTTGTCTGTAGCTATGCTGCACACTGCCTTTGGAAGGCAGTTCAGGTTGCAATTTCAGCTGTTAGAATCTATTCCATAAAGATCTCTGAGTTTAAAAAGCACAGACAAAGTACTGAGGGCTGTTCAAATTCCTATGACCCTCACGGCAGCACAGTGAGAGATATTTCCAACCTGAGGTTATTAAACCAACTAATCTGGAGCTCAACAAGCAATTCTTCACAGAATACAAAGGTGATGGTTTTACCAGACAACAGGTACATGAAGAGATGGTAAAAATAAAAGGCAAGGAGGTACCTTTAACAGCCCTAGGGTAGTTGTAGATTCTATAGATATAAAAATGGAAATATGAAAAAGGAAGGGGAAAAAAATCCACTTTTCTGCTGCCAGGGAAAGAATACTGAGCTAGCTGGATGGAGCACTAGACTAAGCCTGCAGGGCATTTCTTGCATCCCCAATTTGTGACATGATGCAGCAAAGATAAGGAAAACACTCAATAGTTGGGATGGGGGAAGATCTTGTTGTCAGATTCAGGCAGATTTCCTGAGATGTAGCACCTATGGCATAAGTGAATGGATAGAAGTAAAAAACAAACACTGCCTGAGAGGAAACCTTTCTCTTAAAGAAATGCAAAATGTGTTCACATTTAAATACACTTTCCTATTTTGGATTTAACAGCCAGTGATTAACATAAATACAAGATAAGCAATTGGAATATTCATCAACAAAACTCAACAGCCTGAGAATACAATAAGGAAGCACGGAAGTTATCCAGCATTTTAGATCTACAATACTGAAAATCAACTAAAATATACACCAGACACTTAATACAAAAGATATCTCATAATGCGGCAGCACAAAACCACTGTGTATTAGCATTTTACTCACAACTCACCCTAAAAAGTGAGTTGGTGAGCAAATTTGGCTATAATTGAATTTAGCTTAGTAATTGGCTTAGTAATAAGATGCTGCTACCCCACCTCTGCTACATCTGATCACCAGTTAATATATATATATATATAAATACTGAATTCAGCATTCATTCTTACAAAAAAAAGGAAACAGATTATTAGAATGTATGTTTCTGCCTGTAAAAGGGAAGCTATTTGAGTACAGTGCTCCTAGCTCCAAGATTCTAAAGCTTGCTCCAGAGGAAGCACAGCACTCCCATCCATCTTTTCTTGATAGGATCAGGGAATTTTGACACTGCATCAACATACTGCCCACTGAAGACTGAAAAATCTCCCCCAAAAGCAACATAAAACTTGACTGGCTAGACTGCATTGAGTTTATTTAGTGCATTTAGAACTACCCTGTATCAATGTCCAAGTCACCCCAGACACAGCCACAAACACTAAAACTGTAATTTGAACACAGCACAGCCCATCTTGAGCTAGCTACATTTTTAGCAATGTTTGTACAATGTACCTAAAGGAGCTTTACTGTCTGTGGTGCCCACCTTGGGCAGCAAGAGCACAGCTTTTGTGCCATGGGGCTTGGGAACCAGAGAGCTGCACTGGAGAGAAGCAGCTGCTGAGAACCCAGTGCCGGGACCAAACTGATCAAGGGCAGCAGCACCTCTCCTGTGCAGATGGGCTGGGAGCTGGGGCTGCTCAGTCTGCAGGAGGAACCCCAGAGCCCCTTCCAGGACATAAAGAGAGCTGGGGAGGGGCTTTGGACAAGGACATGCAGAGACAGGGCAAGGGGGAATGGCCTTAGGCTGGAAGAGAGCAGGTTTAGGTTAGAAATAAGGAAGAAATTCTTCCCTGTGAGGGTGGTGAGGCCTTGCACAGGCTGCCCCTGGATCCCTGGCAGTGCCCAAGGCCAGGTTGAATGGGGCTTGGAGCAACCTGGGATAGTGGAAGGTGTCCTGCCCATGGCAGGGGTTGTAACTGGATGAGATCTAAGGTACCTTCTAACCCAAGCAACTCTGGGATAATTGCAACAGCTTATGGATCATGACAAGGGAAATCCATAAACAAGACAGATTAAAATGCAGGACAGCACTCTAACACCTTAAACATGAAAGCATTTCTATTTTTCCTGTAAATCTTTTTGCTGCAGAACTAAACATACAGGCAGTTTCCAACCACCCACCTCCACACCCAACAGCAGGTCCAGCCCTGATCCATATCCCATGGTTTCTGTCACACAGAAAGACTCCTAGACTCCCCCCAACCCAGCCTTTTGCAGCTGTGCTTCCTTTACCCCACACACCATTAGGTCAGTCCTCCTCTCAGAATTTCAAGTCCATCTGAAATGAACATCCTCTTTTATAGAAATTCATCCAGGGTTTGCTCTTCACCATCTCCAACTAAATTCTCTGCCTTCAGTCTGGATTTCCTCTCCGCCCCCCTCCGGTGCAGCCATTCCTGCCTGTGCCCCTGCTCTCAGCTGAGCACCCAAACACTGACCACAGCCCAGAGGCACCATGGAAGGGAAAGGTTCCACAGCCCCTGGCCTCTCCTGATGGCTGCCTGAGAAAGGCAGTGAGAGCCAGGAAGGAAAACAGCAACAGCACCCCAGCTGAGAATTTGAAACCTGTTTCAAACTGGTTAGCTTCAATGAATCTTTGAATCAACAGTAAATAAAACAGGTCAGGGTAAAAAAGTACAGTGCAGTCTCACCCTGCTTCCCCTGATTTTACTTACTAGAACTAGAAATTGCAATGAAACCTAACTGTACAGAACCTGCTGCAAGTTCACTTCTGATTACCCTTGTTATTTTCTGTCACTTTTGAGTGTTATAAAAATAGTGCTATTTTTAGATGGAGCATTCATTTCACTAATGACTGTTTTGACCTTTCTGTTTAATGTCAGAGGGCTTTATTTCAGAATAAAACCCCCCAGCACCTGACTGTCTTGAGAAGCCACCAGGGTACAAGCAACATGAAGTAACTGTTTGATTTCACATTGACTTCAGAAGTTTAAGTTTATAAAGGAGGGGGGGAAGTGCCCTTTTTATAAACACTATTGCCACGGAGAAGGCAGTTCCCAATTAGAACATTTATGTGTACACTCCAAACATGCCTAAAAATGATTTCATCAATGTGGAAGAACAGGAGTGTCTGTGCATATTCTCTAAGCAGGAGTTACTTTTGGAGATAAAAGTGCCTGCTTTATCTATATGTAAATAATGCACTGAAGTAAAAATCTCTGCTTTGCAGTGTGTTGACAGAATAGTAATGTAACAACTGTATTAAAATCATTAAATACCCTAAAACCCAAGGCAAAATAAAAGATAACTTTATTTACATTACAGATTGAACACTGGTAGGAAAAAAAGTATTCAAAACCAAACATTACTTAAAATTTTTTTATTGTAACGACACAATATTAATTGTACAATACTTCTACTATGCACAAACCTAATTTTATAAAAAAAAAGTTAGATATAATCAGTTTTATTTCTTTACTACATCAAAACAGAAAACAAAATCTTCCAAATTTCATGCTTCTTTTCCTAAGTATTTTATTCAGGCAGAGAAACTCTCTACATGTGGTACTTGTTAAACATGAGCTTTCAGACAGAAAGTGCTCTTTATTTTCAGATATGGGCAACAACATTGTTTCAAGGAACAAAAAATAATGCCCCTCAAGAGTGCTTTCAGAACCCATTTTCACATTCATGTTTTCTCAACAAAATGCTATTTGGGGCACAACCAATTTATTTCTCACCTGTATTGAGTTATTGATTACCATAAAAATATAACTCCCCAGTGTATATAACTATATCAGTATATAATTAAAAATTGCAAAAGGAATAGCTTTTGAGACACTTCATAATGGCAATTTTAAAATTAAATCTGCTAAGCAGATAGCAGAGATTATGGGCTCCTTTAGAAAGATTAGGAAAAAAGTTAAACCTAAAGCTCTTTCTTTTCTCTAATGATCTCTATCCATCCTCTGGTTCTCTCTGCAAGGAAAGCTGTGAGTAAGAGAAGGCACTGGCAAATGCAGCTCAGTCCCATCAGCAGGAGGAGATGCAGCTAAACCCAGCTCTGGTTTGATTTTATGAGCTGGAACTTCCTGTGGGATTGAACACTGGGAAGGAGCAAGTGGAGGAATGAGGGTGACAGGGGATCATATAATCCAAAACATTTTTAATTAGATATAACAAACACGTAAGGAATAGAATTAATGAAAAACAAACCAAACTTTACAGACTGAAGCCCTCTGAAATATATCCTATCTTACATGATACATTTTTTGCCTCTATTATCGGCAGTAAACTTAGAGGTAAGCTCTGCTATCAGAGCTAAAACTCTGATAAGAAATTTTAAAATTTTTACCTGTTAAAGAATGACACAGTGACATGGCTTTACTGAATACTTGCTTGGGCAGAAGTGTGAGGGAGGAGGCAGAACCAGAGAGAACAGATTAACTTCAAATATATGGACACACCCCCATGCCCCACCCAAGTTTTAAAATGCCACCAGATACTTTGTGTGCCAGTGATTTGAATAGTGAATAAATGCAGATCTACTGCAGAAAATCAGCTCTGCTGGTAATATGAGCTGCAGAGAGACTACCAGCTTCCATGAAGAGCAAACTCACTGAAAATATGACCAGAGAATCTGACATTGAGCATTAGACTATTTTCAGAATCTAGATTTAAATGACTACAACAGAAATATCACCTGTGATTTGAATGATTGGTTTGCAAGAAGAAAACTATCCACATTTATACATTTAAACTAAGTGGGAATCAAAAAGAAAACACATTGTGAACGTTCTGGTACATTAGGTTTCTAAATTCCCAAAGCAAAACAACATAAGAAAATTAACACCAGAAATCAGTAAAGAGACTAGCAATTAGCTTACAGCAAGCTGTTTCTGACTAATGATTTTTCCATTTTAGTTTTCCCAAACCCAAATTTATGATTTTTCCTTCATTTTATATAAACAGCTCCAGAAATATCTCCAACTATACACACCACATGCTAGTGTTCAACATGAGATCAGGACTTCCAAGCTGTGGAGTCACATATCCAAGTGACACACAGAGTATTTAATACATCAGCTATTTTTCACAGCATTCAAGGATACAGTGACACATGTACAGTATGAAGTTACAGTGGGACTCACAGTCCAAGGCAGCTTGTCTCATGTATTTGAGCACTTTAAAAGTGTTTGTAGGGCCTAACTTCTTGGTAGAAGACTTGTATTTCTGAATGCAAACTAATCTATGGTTTAATAATTCTGGTTTTTTTTCCCCAAGTTTAAAAAGAGAGCACTAGCACTAAGTGAATACCTGACATGGTAGGATGTTTACAATAAAAGTTATGAAGATGTCTAATTAGAAAAAAATGACACAGCAAAATAATCACTATCCTAAAAATTTCAACTGTGATATTTTTAAGAAAGGCCTCTTGATGATCCTTCTTTGGAAATGCTCACCTGGACTGCTTCGTAAAATACACCCAATGTTAATCTGTTCACACAAGTCTATTATTATTATTAGCTGGAGATTATTGTCCTAAGCCAGCTGTGAAAAAGAACTAATGACAAGTGTGAGTATGAATTACCAGACACCCAGCAGCCCTGTTCTACCAGGGGCCAGCACATTTGCTCCTCACCTTGCAGCCTCAGGACCACTGTCCCAGCAGTGGCAGTGATGGGAGCTGCCTGACCAGCCCATTTCCAGACATCCCTCCCAGTTCAGCCTCTCTGTGAAGCAGATACTCCTCCCTGGAGCAACACATGCTTAATATGCATGCAAAAAAATACTTTAAAGTTTGCTATTTAGTTTATCCATTAAGCACATACAGACCCTTTAGTAAAGGTTTTATACTGCAAATTTTTGCATGGTTTTAATGAAATTCCTGGTCTAACTCAGAATTCCTTACTGAATTAATAACTATAGGGAGCTGAGATGTCTGCATGAGGATGCTTTCTTTAAAAACAGCAGCAGCATTACTCTCTGAAATGGCCCAGTTTATCTCTGACCAAGAAAGATTAGTATTATCTTTGTTGTGGTTAGAGGATTTTTGGATTATAAAATCCTTACACTGTTAGCCTTTCATGAAGCATTGTCAGGGATTAAACACATCTTTATGAGCAAGTTCTCCTATAATGAAATCATAACAATTCAACTTCATTTCACCCAGAGCATGAGAAGTGTGGCAATTAAAAGCTCTGCTCTGAGTGTTTAATATCAGCAGGTTGAAAACAGGTTAGGCAATAAACTAGCAAAAAGCTTCTCAGCCCAGAGAGGATTTTTTGTTTTATGTCAAGCACACTTTAAATCTCCTAAGCTGTTTATAATGATAGAGTTGCCAAAAATAGCCCAGCTAAAAATCATCAAATTGGCTGCATCTGTTACAGAATACAAAGAGTGCCAAAATATTGCAGAATATTAAAAAAACCTTGAAAATACCTGCAAAAAAACCCTATGGAGAGTAAGTAAAATGGCATGTCCTGGTGATCTATTTGTAAACAAAAATCACTCCATCAATTTTAGGTGCAATTATATCCTTATAATCATGAACAGTAGCATTGCCTGTGAGTAAACAGCCTGAATATTTCAGTCCAAAAATCCCACAGCAGCATCAAATCCCATGATTATTAAGTGTTTTGGGCCACATGATTTCAGCAGGCAGATTATTCCCCTGCATCTTGTGAATGCCTCCTTTTTAATTAATACAATTCTAACGTGCAGCAGCCCTGCTCCTGATGAGGCTTTGCTCCCACTGCAGAGTGGCTGTGTGGGTGAGCTCTGAGTCACAAACTCTCCCCTCCCCAAACACTGGCACCCAGCCCTGCTGTGCCCTGCCTGCCCCAGGGCATTCCCACCAGTCCTGCACACACTTCCAGCTCCTGTTGTTTTGCCCTTTTCCCCCTGAATTTCTATCACCTGACTGCTTTGATGACTGCCTGTGAGTCACTTCCCAGCCCTGTACAGACACACAATTAGAGCAGACGTGGTGAGAACACTGCACAGGTATTTTCTGGAAGAGGCACAGTGAGATTCAAGGTACAATTTCATGCTTGGTTAAAGGCAGCATACAACTGCTGCTACTAAAAGAGGAGTCAACCTTTCCCCTGTGCTTACATCTGCTCTGACAATCCTGCATAGGGAGTTGGATCAACTTAACTCCAGTGACAATGAACTGTGCTCCTCAGCAGCCCCAGTTCCAAGCAGTTACTAGAGCTGATGTCAGGGAACTGCCACAAATGCACAGGCAGGACTAGAAAACTGGCAACTTTTCATTTTGCCAGGAAAAAGACATCAGTCATGAAATATCAGATATACTGATACTATTTTTCAGCATGATTTTTGGTTAGTCCCATCTTCATAGGGACGGTAAAAAAAATTATCATTCCCACCTTAGAAGTAAAACATTACTTAAAAAAATAATAATAGTGCAATAGTTTCTCCAGTTTTCTTGTCAGGATGAATTATTTTCCTTACAATTTTCCCCAGGTTCCTTTAACAAACACTTCCCACAGCACTAAACATTAACACCCTAACATAGATCCTCAGCTTGAGGTGTCACAGCCTTGCTGCTACAAGAAAATAAAAGTCAGGATCTTTATGGGAAGAGCTTCACAGGAGCTTCTACTCCCATCTTGAGATATAAAAATAGATGTGACTCTATAAAAGCTCCCAGCACTACCCACACAAAGATCCTGACTCTCATTTCTGTTTAATAGAGAAGCTTCCACAGCAGCAGCACTAACCAGAACTCTTGGAACATTCTTTAGTCTGGCAGCTGTCAAAAACCCTGAAAAATTGATCAGTGTGTGACCGATCAATGTAAGGATCTTAGACTTCTTACCTTTACTCACCTCTGAGTTTAGATTTCAATGTACTCCACTTAAAATGCTACCTGGAATGCTCATCTATGCTGTTTATGCCACTAAAAAAAAATTCCAGAAGGCTTCTAGAGCTAAGTGTGTTAGAACTGGTTATTACATGACACTGATTACGGTAAGCAACCATATATTTAATTTTCTAGTTGGAATTTCCACTTGACAGCTTCACATAGCAATGTGCCAGAACTGGATATTAAGGTTTGACTGCATACTAAAGCAATTAACTTAATCCCCAACATTTATAAGCATCTTAATTAAATTTATGGAATCATTCCTCTCTCATTCCCATGCAACTAAACAGGAAAAAGATAAGCTCTCTTTCCAAAATTACCATATATGAATTGATGTACACTGCACATCTAGCAGAAGATAAAGCACTTCAGAATTAATTTAGTGTGTGAAGAAATTAAGTTTATCACAATATTTAAATGTGCTTGGAAATATGAGCCAGGTATGGAAATGATAAACAGATTCACCATGGTAACTGAATCACATTGACAAAATACCCCAACAAAATAAAGGGAGAACACAGTTAGTTCTATCAGTGATAGAATTAACTACAACATAATAGACTGAAGCCATAATGAAATCCTGAAAGCAAATTTTAAGTCCAGTCTTAAAAACCTTCTGCTGAATCAAACTACCTATTTCCATACTCAAATGAAAAACTGCAGCCCTGCAGCAGTTGCCACAGCAGTTGTACTAGAGTACAGAATTGTGAAGAGCAGCAAACAACACTTTAAGGGTGAACACGACATCATTCAGAACATGCAGCAGTTATGATTATCATCAAGAAGTAGCAAATGCTATTAGGACATTTATTTTAAAAGTTGTTTTTTAAAACCCAGAATTTTCAAATCATAGATTTTAAAATTAAGTAACTGGAAAACCCGAATCAGAAGTAGCAAAATCATATAATTACTGAAGGAAGCTGCAACACATGACATTGACACTTAGTGATAATTATTTTTAGGATGATTTCTAACACTTCTATGACTTACCAGCAGTGAAGTCATTATTTAAATCTATAAAGGCATGGGAGTGTGGTATATACATTTTACTTTGAGTTTCCAGTGCAGGATGCCATGACAAGTTCCTACAGACAAGAATAAAAATACATTTCATCAATGTGTAGGGACTGTTAATCATGATAATACAGCTTAAAAAACAGTGAAACTTTAAATAAAAATGGGACAGAAAGCATGTTCTCCCAATGCTAAAACAAAATTCATGTTTAGCTTACAATATACCCAGTAACTCCAGGAATTGCTTGAAAGATTCTGTGAGTTCCATTTTATTAATTTTCTAAAGCAACTTTTTTTGTTTTGCACAGAACAGTGTCACTAGCCATGAAGTTATAGTTAGTGCCAAGGCTCCTGTACCGCAGATCCTGAGACACTGATCCCTGTCCTCAGTTTCCCCAAGCAGCTTTACTTCTGCAAGTACTTCTGGAATTTACTTGCTGATTAATAAACATGAGCAGAAGTAAGCACATGCTGCTAGAGCAGCTCATGCCTGCTGCATGAAAATACACTTTATTTCAGCTCACCTAAAAATCAACATATGAATTAAACTTTCACATTACGATGGACTACTAGCTAATTATGTAATTTCCCAAGCAGGTGATACTTTTATTTATTTATTTATTTATAAATACACATGCCCTGCTGGTTTCTGTTCTAAAAATGGCTGAAATTCCAGCACACCTCCCTGTTAGCAGTGATTTGAAGTGCAACAAATCCTTCAAAAGTCACAATATGACTTTCAGAACCCTTACCTAAAACACTCAGGAAAATCTCAATGTGCACTATACAACAGCAGGTACAAATATTACTACTACTAGTTGGGAGCTGCTTTATTTATTCCAGTGACATTACATACATTTTATTGAAGTCCTTATCTTCCTTGACTAATTTATGGTAAGAAAATAAATAATATTCTGATTACTTCCCAAAGATCATAACCAAGTCTTAGAAATGTTAAAATGCATCCCTTAATCCAAAAGAAATAATTATTTTCTCTAGGTTTTTCTATGTATTCAGTCTTGAAGACTGCCATTGAAGTTAGTCAAAGTTCTAGAATAAATCTTAAAATATTTTGGATTAAAATATAAAAGTGCTTTTCTAAGCAGATGACAAGGCTGTTTTCCATGAACAAGACATGGCTTATGCTATTACCTATAGCACTCAGTCTCATTTTGAGCTCTGATGAGTAATTTTATTTTTACCTTAAAGGTCCTGAAAGAATTTCTTCAACAAAATGCAACAAATCTTTCCCACTTCTCCATTTCTTCAAGAGCTCATACAATTTATTTAATATATAATCATTACAAAGTGCTCAGAAACATCCTTGTGAACCTGAAATCTGTTTCATAAGCCACCAGTACAAGGATAGTGATACAATTCGAGTTGGGATTAATGAACAAAAGCACACTGCCAAGAAGGGCACAGCTTCCACTGACACAGTCAAATGTTATTTAACCTAGGAAAGGAAAAGAGACAGGAACTACAGGTATAAGGTTTTTTATTTTCAAATTATGGACTTTAAGTTCTTTGGCATCCTGCCCAATACTAGACTTTGCTACTCTATATTACTTGGTTACAGACTGGTTCTTCTGAGCCAGTAGAGACAATCTTTTGTTATATTTTGATTTCAGCTTAACCAAGACAGTTAAAAATAACCATTTTCACAGTCCTTGTTAAACATTTAAGTATGCCATTATTTTTACTCCAGTATTTGATAACTGGGCCCATTCTAGAAATTTCAGGGCTAGCAGAAATTTAATCATGAAACTTAGTCCCCTTTGCTGCAATTTCATCTAATAAGGCTTCAGTCAACTTCTATCTGCTCATGAGTGGCCTGAGGCATTCCTTAACACAAGGGATGTGATACAGACATCACTTGTATGCACACTTGTGCTGCTACTTAGTCACCTCTGCTTTACACCACTTCAGAAATCTCTTCCTCTTTATTTTCTTTATATATCTAGTTCAATACTTTTACATCCTGCACTTCCTGTGCTTTTGATTTCCTATGGTGCACAACCTTCCCATTACAAATCATTTCCCAGACAGATGAGAATGTTTTTTTAAATTTACCCCAAACATCTGCAGATTTTTCTTTTGCCATCCCTTTCATTATAAGATCTATTTCAGTAGTTCTTGCATCATCAACCTGAGAGCAGCTTTTATACAGCACAAGTTCCATAACAGATTATAATACTAAACACCAAAAATGTACTAAACAAATGGGACTAGACTATAACTTCTAGGAACTAATTGTTCCAAGAGTCAATTTTCCTCTTTCTGATGTCTAGTGTCAGTGGCTCTGTTTTCTCAGCTCTCATGGAATTTCTACTTACACTATAAAATAGCACTTTAAAGAGCAGATGAAGAGTGTCACTGAATGTTTGCCAGGGACAGCAAGAAGAGTCACACACAAATCCTACACTTTAATGGGAAGTGAATACACAATGCCCAAGTTCCAAAGCCATGCTGAGCCCTCAGCTTACCCTCCCAGCAGGATCTGTGGCTTACTCGAGTCACTGGTGACACCAAACACATCAGGAATCAAGTCTCCATTGAAGCTGAAAATGGAACACAATGTCAGTGCCACCTCAGTCCCCACAGGAGTTCAAACCACCTGTTCTCAAACTCATCTGCACTGGGACATTTTCACAAAGGCTGTGCAGAACTCTCAGCTGTGGCTCTGAATTTTGGCTCCTGTCTGAGCTGCTGTAAAGGTCTGTCAGTGCTTCCCACTCTGCCTTACAGATCTACTGCCCTCCACTTTTGTTCAGCATTTCACACACAGGCAAGCACGTTGTGAAAGGGACATTTGCTCATTGTGGTAAGCCAGTAAGGTTTTTGCTTGACAAAATTCACTGAGAAATGAATGGCTTTTTAAATGAATACTCACAGTACTGGAATGAAAGAAATTAAAAGATCATGCAGTTACTATTGCCAGGATAATATAATATACAACAGAGAGAATTGTAAAGATAACCATTTTGGTTCATCATCTTTTGTTGGATTAGTTGACATTACACAAACCACCCTGTTCTTAAAAGATAAAGAACATGAGCATATGTTTCAAATTTTAGCATTAAAATATATTTAAGTTGCTCTTAGTCACCATTATAAATGTGGTTTTCTAAAAAAGTAGGTTATACTTACTCCATTACTAGAGGCTCATCATGAAAAGTCTTATTTAACACAGTTTTATGGTTAAGATCTGAAAAATGAAAATATTAACTTGATTCAGTTACCAATATATTCTGACATTTGCATTTGCAACTAAGACATAATTCTTCTATTTATTTAAAACTATCTGTCATATGATTAAAAAAAAAGGCACCACTTAATATAAAAAACTAAATGGCTTCCTGAAATTTTGCAGGAAAGGTGAGTTACAGTTAAAAGACTGCAGGCTTTTTCTCTCTCCACCAAACTCCTCAACAAATTATTCCAAGTAGATCTTAGTGAAACCTATTTCTGTGTATGACTGCAATCACTCAGTGAGGAAACTGATTACAAACTCAATACAGGGAAACTGAAACAGTTGGGATAAAGACAGGCTAGAAGTTTAACATTCATTGTATGGTAGACTTCTGTTTAAATAACATTCTTAATTATACACACTGAATATTTGAAATAAGCAATCAAGGCAGACTTTCTAAATGGGAAGCGAGCACTAAGTTCCAATCAGGTTATCACCTTAGACTTCACTTGTACTTGTAATCCAAACTCCTTGCCAGATTATTCCCATTTCCCTCCTCTCTCCACAATGTTTGTCTTTACAATTTCCACATTTCATACAGCAGTCCCCTCCTACTGACTTGTGTGTCACACTCCTATTACCCAAGGGGACACCCCATACCTTGCCAGTGGCCTCAGCACAAACCAACCACTGCCTGAATTTTTAACCTCTGACTCCTCCTCCAGGCCCCATAGCTCATTGTGTTTCCCCCAACACTTGGGGTTTTTTTCTGAAACAAAACGGAATAACCTAATTCAACTCCTCATATTCTTCCCAATCCTAGAGATACCTGCTATTCACTTGATATTGATCCACTGCACGTTTCTGGGTTGCTTGTTTCAGCTCTGATCAAAGCCAGAAGCAATGGTGTCTGAGGCAAACTTGCCTCATCTGTAACTATGCCATGACACAGTTCTTTACAATAGTGATTATTCTTCAGTAGTTTTTGTAGATTAAACAGTATTTTCTTTTGCTTATCTGTCCTTGTTCAAACCCTAAATTCCTCCCCAAACCCTTTCCTAGCAAAGTCAACAGAAAACAGAGGAGACCTCAAGAGTTCACACAATCCATAACTCTACCCCAAGACAGAATCAGCTACAACTTGAACACAGCTAAGAGACACCTGAAAAATCAATTCTAAAGGTCTTGAAAACTTTCAGCAATAGAGACTCTAGAAACCTTTCTTCCAATACTCACTTTAGTGTGTCACTGTCTTTAAAGAATTTCGTTTAACACAAATATTATATTACTGGTGGTAGGTTTAGGGATGTGATTTTGAAAGCTGATGCACTTAAGTTCACAGCAGGTTCCCTGTGCATTTTAAACTGAAGATAAATTTTTTGAGATAGTCTTTGTGAAGCTGACATGCATGATGGGGAAGCCATGAGAAGCAGCTCTTCAGTTAATAGGTACTGCCAAATCAGAATAATGTTTGGTTCTATCTGTTGCATAATACACTGCAAGTATTGTTCTCTTTCATTAATTATTGAACACAGTTTAACAGCAGGATAATATATGGGTGTGCAGCTGAATAGCTGCTAATCCC
Source organism: Ammospiza nelsoni (assembly GCF_027579445.1). Classification (NCBI taxonomy): domain Eukaryota; kingdom Metazoa; phylum Chordata; class Aves; order Passeriformes; family Passerellidae; genus Ammospiza; species Ammospiza nelsoni. The sequence continues at coordinate 8,816,964 of NC_080645.1, forward strand.
TATTTTAGTGCTAAAAACAATCATTACACTGTAAAAATGAGTTGTAACTTCTTAACAATACTTTGAATAAGGAAATCTAACAATCTTACTAAGAACCAGTCTCAGCAACTCACCCAAGGTTTGGTTGTGTCCCCAGAAAATAAACACTGAAAGTTCATCTTTGCCATGACTTGGGGCCTGGGTAGTGAGGAGCACATCCATCTGGGAATCTCCATCATAATCTCCAGGAACTACACTGGTTATGGTGACACCAAGGGATCTGGAATTAAAAACAAAAGCCCCCACATGCAAATAATGGTAAAAAGGTGTGCATGTAAAAAGCACTTGTGTAGTCAAAGGCTTGCCCTATTATTATTAGTTGGTCCAATGCAATCTTAATCCTAAACCAGGTTGTTGAAGGGTAAATCCTTACCTATTGCAAAAGTATCTCAAAATCAGGCACCTGATCGGCTGTCCCTGTCTAAGGAAATTGACACTTCAAACTTCAGCTATCAGACATTCTTCAGCCATATCCTGTTAATGCTATCTACACTTCATTAAATCCTCACATTTGTTTAGAACCAGTCAACCAAATGTGTTTCAGAGAGCAGGATCTTCTGGTTGCATTCCAAGAGCAAGAACATAAGGCAACAGGAGCTGTTTAAACAGCAGGAGTCAGGCACAGGTGGATTTTTAAAGCCAATTCCATTTCCTCCTACCTTCTGCCAGGTCTTACTATTCCTTCCTACCTTTGTTTGTTCTATCTTTTTTTATTTGCTTACCTACTCTGCTTTACACACACAAACACAGGTCACATTAAGGATTAAAAGCAGATCCTTTCTAATGCATTAAACAAATTAGTTCCTTCCGAGACAGGAGGGAATAAGGAAAAATAAAAATATGTAGCGTACAGAAGATGAAGCTGAGCTATAAAGGCATTTTAACTTTTAATAAACATAATACTATTGGTAAGCATTATTCCTAAGCAATAGCCATAATAATATAACAGGATATTGAAGCTAGACATATATATATGCACATATAAACAGATTGGCTTACATCTATTAAAAACTGATGTTTTTTTAAAGGCCACATGTAAACTTGACAGAGGAACATCTCTACACAGAAACACCAGAACACCACCTTTCATATCTCTTCTAAATCAGATGATACTGGCTGGATTCCATTAGTAACTACAGCAAATGCATGAATTTCCCTGAAAACATGTCTTGGCATTGATACTAAACCTGCCCACCACAAAGACCTATGTATGCCACGGAATGACAGTTTACCTCACTAGGAAATACAGTCCTGAAAATCCAAATCAACTGCAAAGATATTTCACATATGGGTACTTTAAATACTAATTTGAGGACAAAACCTAAACCATAAATATTCCATAAGGGTTGGGAAGTAACACTTTTTAGTAAACAACTTGAATGACACAACTCATCTCCATAGACTCTGTCATATGACCAACAAAACAAAAGCGCATCAGGGCATGGATCAGGAAGTTGGTCAAAGAACCAGAGCTGGAATGACAAGTGAACAATGAGTCAAAGAGGCAACAAGAGCACAGACAAGTGCAGCAGCTCCCCCTGAGAGGAGAGAGGCCCTTCCAAGCAAACACTGAACAGCCATACTTACTTCATTGGTAGCTTAACACGGGGCTTAAAGTAGGGCTCCTTCTGGTCAGCCAAAAAAATCACCAGCTCATTTCCTGCCAAGGCAAACAGATCATGAGCAACAGAGGAAGACTGGAAATGGCTTATATACAAACCCAACATTTAAACAACTGCCACAAATGACCATTCCCCACAGCAGCAAGAACTTTCAAAGACATCTCATACCACTACCTCCTCATCCAAAAGGAGACAAAAGGAGCACTTCTTCAACACAAAGTCAGTTGCATCTTAAAGGAATGCTAATATCACAAATCTTCTTTGGGGGTTTAGTGTTAGAACTTTCCCTCTGTTATTTTTATCATATTGCTTAAAATAAAACTTTCTGTAATGAATTAAGAAATATTACACATGGAAAAGTAATAGGCAGCAGCTCCACAAAACTAATTAAAGCTTAAAGTCTAACTCAAATTAATTCTTTTAATAGTATGTCTCACATAGCAGGATCTGATACTGCTTTCCCATGTCAGCTGTCCAAAGCACTTTAAAGGAAACTCAGAATTTACTTGGTTCCCTGCAGCATCTCCCCATCTAGAGGCAATGATATAAGTATCGTTTCATTATTTCAGGATAATCTAAATAAAAGCCCATATTTTATGCTGCAGAAATAACTGAAATTCAGGGAGGAAAGGAAGAATTTCAACTTCAGTGATGAAATAAAAATTTTTAGTCTGTAAACCACAAAACACACACACACCTCTGTAAGTAAAACATAGCTCACAGTGCCACAATAGTATTTTTTCTTTGCTTCATTCTCCAATAAACCCACCTCCAGCACCACAAAATCATTCTCTATTAAAGAATAATTCTAAGGCTCCAAACTTGAGCTACCACAGTACTTTTTTAGAGTATTGTTTTGTGGCAGAGTTCAGAGCTGGGAAATAGCAGGGAACACAAGGCTCCTGCTACAAACCTCTTGAGGAGAAGGAGAATCCAGCACCAGATGAGCAAATGACCAGGAGCCCTTTCAGAGAGGCCAGCTCAGGCCAGAGTGACACTGCCTGAGCTGCAGCCACGCTCCTGGGGCAGGGAAAGGCTGGCACAGGCCAGGGCTGGGAGCCTGGGGCTGCCTCAGCTGGGGACAGCTCACCTGGGGCTGCCTGCTGAACTGGAATTCCCATTTCACACCTCTCACTCTCACCTGCCTTTTTACTGGTTACTTGGTAAAGTAATGACTAGGATGAAAAAGGAAATGTGTTTTTACACATATCAGGTTCCAAGTTAGCTGCAACACTGAGAAATGAGATTTTTTTGGTCATTAAAGATAGAGATATAAAAATTTCAGCTCAGTGCTCAAGTCAAAGCAAATTAACCATTAAAAATTATTTATTACATGAACAGAAAAGAGAATTACTATGCCACTACAATCAATCCTAAAAGCTGTTTGCAGTTCTGTATTCTTTTTGAGATAAGAGGACAGTAAGAAAAAATCAGTGCATTGGAGAGTGTGAAAAAACAGGAACAGTTTCCATACAAACAACAATTATGTAGATTAGAGGTCTTCAGGCTGAGTATCTGTGTGACATATATCACACACACACATATATATGTATATATGAAATAAATAGCACAGAAATTTCCCAAATTCCCCAATGAAATGCAGCAGGTGAACAGGGAATGCTCACTCACTTCCAGCAGAGGCATCAAGCATAGCCAGGAGCTGGTACATGAAAAAGCAACCAGCACGAGCTTCCCCACTGAGCTGTTACAGGCACAGACTCACAGACAGGTAAGTGTATGCATAATTCCATTTATCTGTAGATTCTGAGTTTCAAAAAGTGACTAAACCCAGAGGCCTGGTACTTTGGAATTAGCCTTGCAATGGGATGCTCCTGGATCCAGACTATCCCTTACATTCAGCGAGCTGACTATTTCTTACAAAGGTATCAGCACAATCTGAATTTCTTTTCTGTATCTGAGTATAGGGAACATTACTCTCACTCAACTGAAGTAAGGCAAGATCAGAAAAATAATATATATCCAGCCAAAGGTCCAAGGCATCATCCCCATTTCTTTATTAAGGGTCAGGATTATTAGGACAGGGCTGCTGTACAGACTCCTGTTCCTCAAAGTCTCATGTCATCTCCAGTGCTCATCTGCTCATGCTGTTTACAACTGGCTGCCATAAATGCCACCATTTAGAACTACTACCTTTTGTTTTGAGAGTATTCTGTAGTTACTTTTCACCAAGGCTTATGGTATGAAAAATAATGTTTGAATAACTATGTTATTTCAATCAGATTTTTACAGTAAGTACCACACAGGAAAATTATTTATCAAGTGCTGCTAAAGAAATCACAAATCTCATTCCTGAAACTTATAACTATTCCCATTTTTATACACACTCATCTGAAAGATAAGAAAGTAAAAATTAAATCTCTTATCATAGACATTCATTTTAAGTCTGACCATTTTTTCAGTAGATGAGCCAGTGGAGCATTTCCAGGGAGTCATGCATTTCAATAACTCAACTAGATGGGAAAATCACTCATGCTTTACCAAAGCTACTCAGAAAAAAATTTCTGAGATGGAAGGAATAAAAAAAGGTGAATCTGAGAATAAATTTACTATCTTAATGTGCTTCAAGAAAGTAAAATATTCTAAGATTAATGTCTGCAAACAACACTGACCACTGAAAATAAATCCTGATTTGAGGTCTCCCCATATCTGAAGCCTGAAGAGAAACCTGTGGCAAGTGACAGCTACCATGGCACTTTAACTTTTAATGGACAGAGTAGAACAATGTGCAATTTTTCCTTCACATCTGCGAAATGTTCATCTTTGTTTCCAAAACTAGAGTGAAAGCAGGAGCAAAACAACAATTTGTGACCATTCAAGTTGTAGGATGAAGTGTCTACATTATTTCACAACCAGAAATTCAACTTTAAAAACAAATGCTCCCTATGTGAACCATTCTAGTGCAAACCGAACACCGTATGTCACACAGGAAATACCTGGGAGCAAAACAAGTGTCAATTTCACCCTGCAAACAACGCTGCGCTCACCGCGCCGGCCCTGGCAGCACAGCCCCGGCACTCGGGCCGAGCTCGGGGAGCGAACGAGCAGCCAGGAAGGGACAGGCCACAGGGACCGCAGGGACTGCAGGGCCCGGCGAGCCCATCCCTCTCGGGCCGGGCATCTCGCACCGGCAGCGCTGCCCCGCAGCCCCAGCCCTGCCATCACCCCGCACGGGCTGCCGGGCCCCGGGGGTGGCAGCACCTTCGGCTGTCCCCCTTGGATGAGGGACAGAGAGCCCAGCTAACACCGCCCGTGCCCCGCAGCCCCCGGGCCCGCCGCGGCGCCGCACTCACCGCCGCGCAGCACGAACAGGTCCGTCTGCTTGTCCGAGTTGAAGTCGCCGAAGGCCGCCAGGGTCCCGCGGGCCTCGGGCCCGAAGAGCTGAGCGGTCACATTCTGCAGGGCTCGGGCGGGCCCCGCCAGGGCCAGCAGGGCCAGGGCCAGCAGCGGGGCCAGCGGCGGGCACGGCCCGCGGGCCCCCATCGCGCACGGCCTCGCCCCGCCCGCGCTCTGACGGCAGCGGGGCGGGCCCGGCCCGGCGGCCGCGGTTTGCGGCAGCGGCGGCGGAGCCTGCGCGAGCGCTTTACGGCGGGAGCCAGGCAGGGCCCGCCCGGCGCCGCGCACCCGCGCCCGGGGCTCTCCGGGACCGCTCCGCCATGGCGGCGACTCACATGGCTGATGTGAGCTGGAAGATGCTGGAGCTGCGCGCTCGCTCCAAACGCTCAGGTCTGACCTCTTGGCTTAGCCCGGGAGGAGCTCCGGGGACCCCTGTGCCTCCTGTCACTCACCGCCCCGCTCCCGGCCCGGCCCGGGGCTGTTTCCCCGTCCTCACCGCGGGTGGCGGTGCCCGGCCGGGCCGGGCCCTGAGGGGCGCAGGGGACAGCTGGGGGTGGCGGCCCCGCCCGAGCCCTCCTCGGCTGGCACAGCCCCCGGTGCCCTCAGGTGCCACCTGTGCCCACGGTAGCAAAGGCAGCGTGTTCAGCACCGCAGCTGTATAAAGTGTTGCGGCTGTGGAGCAGATGCAGTGTTTAGGGGAAAGTCCCAGCTCTTGGCAGGTTTCTCTTAGCTAAAGGTAACTGCTATACAGCGTGGCAATTCCGTGTTCTGAGCGTGGGGCAGCTCGTTCTGGCCTAAACCAAAGGGTGATGTTTGCTGAGTTAGCCTGAATTTCTAAACTTCAAAAAACTTGTAGGTTTTTTTTTTGGGGTTTTTTTTTTTTTTTTAAGTAAAGTACAGTCATAGCAGGCGTTTAGTTGTTCTAACGGAAAAACTTTTCGGGAAGATCCCTGTGTTTATTTATACACCACACATGCTTGTAACACTCAGTTGTTGCTTATTTGCATGTTTGGTTAGTTTTGTTTTGCTAGTAACTGATCAGACATTGTGAGACCAAAACGGGGCTTTACGAGGGCTCTAAAGAATTGATTGTTTAAAGTCTGGTACGATTAATTTGGCTTTAAAAGTTCGGTTTGTGCATTGACTGATTGGCAGTCCCGCGCTGAGGACTGCCCGCTGAAGGAGGTGTCACTGGCGGCCGGTTACCATTACCGGGGCCGGGAGTGTGACTGACAGACGGAGCGTGGGGCTCTGCAGGGCCGGGGCGGGCAGTGCAGCCCCGGGCGGATCGGGAATCCCGAGCCTCAGGGAGCACTCGGGTTTGGGATCTCCCTGCAGGGTCAGCCCTCAGGGAGCACTCGGGTTTGGGATCTCCCTGCAGGGTCAGCCCTCAGGGAGCACTCGGGTTTGGGGATCCCCTGCAGGGTCAGCCCTCAGGGAGCACTCGGGTTTGGGATCTCCCTGCAGGGTCAGCCCTCAGGGAGCACTCGGGTTTGGGATCTCCCTGCAGGGTCAGCCCTCAGGGAGCACTCGGGTTTGGGGATCCCCTGCAGGGTCAGCCCTCAGGGAGCACTCGGGTTTGGGATCTCCCTGCAGGGTCAGCCCTCAGGGAGCACTCGGGTTTGGGATCTCCCTGCAGGGTCAGCACTCGGGTTTGGGATCCCCTGCAGGGTCAGCCCTCAGGGAGAGCAGGGCTAAGGGAATCCTCTGCAGGGTCAAGCCTGCCTGCAGAAGGTGTTTGATGGTTTCAAACACTTCACGTTTTCTTTGCTGCTGCTGCCTGTTACTTTTTTGTTACATGTATAAAGAATTGTATTCTGAGCAATGACAGGTTGTAGTTCACTTCCATCTTTCCCATTGTCTAGAGATTTGTTCATGGCATTTTACATAACAACTGAATAAATTTGGTCAAGAAATAAACGTTATTTTTAGTTGAAAAGTTTTTCTGATTAAAGAGTTGATTTAAAAATCAAATTTTATTAAATATCTTTCAGGTAACATTCATAGCTAAAAATAAGAATAATGTTCTTACATTTCAAGTTTACTGCTGCATCTTTATGTTGAAATTTGTATAGCTTCAGGGCTTTTTTCTTCCTTCCTGGCCCTGTCAGAAGGAGACGTGGTTGGGATTGTCATAGAAAGTGACTGAAAGTCCCCCACATGTTCCTGGTTTGGCTGAGGCCTGTGCTGGAGTCCCAGCTCACAGACAGCACTATTTTGTTTGATTTGGGTTTTTTTTACTAGTGTGCTTTTTGGAGTAAGATGTAGTAAATGTGGAGTATAGACACGTGCCTGAAATGCACCAGTGACTCATGTTTTATAGCCTGCAGCAATGGATCATGTAAGATTCAAATCCTGTAGGAGGGAATTTGTATCCTCATGTTTATGTGTATTAAATGATGAATTACTTTTTTCCAGTAAAACCAAATTTTATTCAGAAATTTTCATTTCCCTTCCTGAAGCAATAAAATACTGTTTCATTTGTTGCTACTCTGATTAGGAGCAGATTCTAAATGTAGTAGTTAATTAGTTAAAAGCCCACAAAATTTTTCTTACTTTAAAAAAATAAACTTTAAAGATTTGGAAAAACTTGTTATCATAATTGCAGACATGTTTTTCCTAAAGTGGAAGATGTCCTACCCCCAATAACTGAGATATTCAGTGCATAAGTAATGTGTATGACTGCAGGAAACATCCTGGTGTAGATTTCACATGGGATGAAAGCAGCACTGTGCATAAGCAGTTTTAGCTCCTTATCATTGTTCCTTAACACTTTAGTGTGCACTAGTTAAATCAGTATCTTTATTTCATCTAGAAATATATCAGATGGTATTAATCACCTTTTGGTGTTTGTAGCTAATTCCCTATTGAATAAGGGAGCTCATGTCAATATCCAAAAGATGGATTTTTTTGTAAACTGTGTCCTTTCACTCAGAAGGAGTAAACTACTAAGTTTTATGGAAGTAAAACAAAATAAAACCAAGAGGTCAGCGTAGAAGAAAGAAACATAAGATGTAATGAAAGTTTGTGCTGTGCACTGTGTTGTGTTAATAACTCCACTAACATTGCTTTCACTTAATTTAATGCTGATTGCCTTTAACATTTACTAAACAGTTTTGAAAATGGCTGTAGCTTAGCCTGAGCCGTTTGTGATTAGCTGCACCAATTTGAAATGGCCAGTTTGGATGATGACAGAGCCTCCTCTGCGCATGCTTTTTTAAAATTTGGTAAGTGTGCAGTTCTGTGTTTTGTTTTTGTTTGTGGCTATTTAATTCAACAAAAAATAGTTGTATGTTTTGTTTCATGCAGTGTTCTGTGTTAGTAGCTCTTTAGTACTGTACAATAAAACTTAAAAATTTGAACTCTTTCAGTAAAAATTTCTGACAATTGTAATCTACTTAGATTGAAATCTACTATCAAATCTTCCTGCTTTGTTTGTTTAGTGTTCCTGTCAGTATCCCTCAGTGCAACCACCTCTGACCTCCAATTTCTCTTTTAAGATGACAGTCATGTAAAAGGTGCATTAGGAATGCTGTTTGTAATTGACTCCTAAAAAACCCCAGCGTGACAAGTATAGAGAGAAGTAAAATTTCCAGTCAGTCAGTCACTGGTTACAAAGTTGGACATTTGGAAATTAAGTGGAAGCAAAGTAAAGCCCCCTGGCACAGCTTCTCCTCAGGTGCAGCAGAAGCTGGAATATATGAAGCTGTCAAGGCCATTCCTGAGTGTTTTGAAGGGAGTTTGGGATGAGGTGTATCCATATGTGACACTCTGTGATGGGGGAAACTCTTGGGTAGTCTTTGCTGAAACTCAGTAGGAGAACAAGTTTAAGGCAACACAACTGGGTGGCTTGGACTCCCCTGCCCTTCCTGTGGCTTTTCAGTTGTGCCTCTCTGACCCATCAAAAAATGTCATGTGTTGACAGCATTAAAGAAAAATTACTCTTTCCTAATTCTTGCAAAGATCTTTGATGTTTCTCCTTTATGATGCAAAATAAACATTTTTAATAGTTTTGACACCTATTGTTTTGAATTCTCAGAAATTACAATGCCTGCCTTGAATATCCTGAGTGGTTTCCAGCCTTGCTTGTAGCATTTACAAGGCTTGTGTGGTAGACTTTGGCATTTTGGTTGTGTGAAGCTCCTGTGTACTGGCATGATGGTCAGGATTTTATTTCTGGTGTTTAGTAGCTTTTGTTGGTTTTGTTGTTTGTTACTGTAAATCCTGAAATCATAGTTTCCATTAAGTGCAATATACTTGACAAAGAGCTGCCTTTGGATGAGTAGGAAATAGAGAAAGGACAGAATAAATTGGTGTGTATTTTTTTCTTTTTCCCCTGTGGTGATCAGTGAAGAAATGGTTGGAGCTGTGTTAGGGGAGGGTTAGGCTGGATATCAGGAAAAGGTTCTTCACCCAGGGGGTGGCTGGGCACTGGAACAGGCTCCCCAGGACAGTGGGCACAGCACCCAACCTGACAGAGCTCAGGAAGGTCTGGACAATGCTCTCAGGCACAGGGTGCCATCCTGGGCTTGCTCTGTGCAGGGCCAGCAGCTGGACCTTGACAGTCCTTGTGGGTCCCTTCCAGCTCTGGATGTTCCGTGACTCTGTGAAACACTAACTGAATTACTTGCACAGTGTAACATGTGATTTTTCTTGATCAATTATAGTTTTAAAGCTTTTCTCTTTAATGTTATTTAAATTAAACTATTACAAGATTTTACTCATTTTTATTAATGTGTAATTGTCACTCAACCAAGGTTTATGACTTTTTGCTTACTTCTGCTGTGTATTCAGGTAGAGGAATACTTTAATACCTTTTCTGTCTGCCTCTCCAAGCCCTCTCCTGGTGTTTCCTTACCCTGGTTTGTAGAACAGTTCAGTCTGGAAGGGTTCTCAGGATGTCACCTACACCAGCCTCTTGCTCAAAGCAGGATCAACTATGAGATCATGGTTTCCTCCTGTATGTAGTGATTAAAATCCCCTTGGGATATCTTTTCTTAAACTTTGCTGTGAGTAGAAATCAAATCCTCTTTGGTCCCAGTGCCTTCTGTAAGGTGAAGCTGCCACTGCCCTTACTGGGTAATGAAAGTTACAGGGATCTGAGCTCCAGGGCTTGCCTCTGTCTCAAGTGTTAGATTATGTCCAGACCTAATGTCACATCAGAGCCTGTGATCAGTTTTCATTCTTATCAAATATACAAAGAAATCTTGTGTTCTCAGCTTTTTTCTTTTGGCCTGGCCTGATAGAATTATGCAAAGCAATGTTTTCTTTTCTTATTCTGGCATGTGAAATATTAGAAGTAAATTTCTTGCCATGTTGCTTCCATTTGTGTGGGATTAGCTTTCTGGAAGTGTTTGTTTATATTAATTCTGTACTTTGAAAGATTTGAATAAACTGTCCTTGTTGAAATATGCAAATCTTTATCCATAGACTCAGTGCAGAATTCCATTCTAATCCCTATTTTTCTTTAATTTGCACAATTACTGCCATCTCCAAGGATGTGTGTGTGTCCAAAGCTTCCATATATACAAATTTGGAACAGAGCTGTTTTAAAGCCATTTTGGCCATAGCTTCTGAATCCAAACATCTGGGCAGTTCATATCTCTTCCCTGAAGAGCAGTTAATGCTGATCTCAGGTGTAACTGGAATAAAAATGAGGGGGATGGGAAATTAGCATCAGGATGACACAGTTTATTCAGTATCCAGAGGTTGTACATAGAATTGAAATTTCTTCCTGTTCTCTATTACTTTGAAAGGAATCTCTATCATTTTTAGTGATGAATCAACTTGAAGAGAGTTGAAATCATATTACTCTGGGACCTGTAAATGGTGGGAAATGAAAGGGGATTATTTTTCCTTCAGATTAGGAATATAGGCATTTAGTCAGTGCAATGTCTGACGACAAAAGGGATTTAATTGGACTTGGGATCAAGACTTTGAGTGTTCTCTTATCAGACATTATTTATATTAACCCAGAAAGTGACACTGGGATTTTTGGTCAGTTTTTTACTGATTGTGAAGTAGGTACTGCCTGCAGCAATGCTCTTGTGGTGTAAGGAAATAATGGGCACACTTCATTCTTTGTAGGAAGAAAAGCTGAATTCCCAAATAACCTATTTAAATGTTGGATGGGGTTGTTACACCCCTAGACAGCAGACAAACTAGTAAATCAACAGAACAGGTTTTTGTGTTCCTCCTAGCATACCTACTTGTTTGCCTAAAATAAAACTCCCACTGTATGGTTATAACAAAGTGATGTATTTATGAAAAACAGTATTTAAAATTGATGTCCTCACTGTTTCTTCTGAATGCAGCTGTACAAAGTGAGACCTCCAGGGTCCCATTTGCAAATGTCACTCTGTTATGTTTAGAGTGCTGCAGTCTTGCTGTTGTCATCTCTTTAATTTTACTTTTTTTTTGTTTGAAAATTGATTTTAAATATGTAATTGAAAATAGCTTTCTGTGACAGGTTTTTATCTTGCTGAAATGAGCTCAAATAGATTTTAGATGAGACTGGAGTCAGGCTTTTTTTAGCCATCCTTAAAATAGCTTCCTCTGTTATGGGCTCTCTCCAAAAGCTCAAGGAAGGAGCAGCTTCGTGTTTGTCCTGACTGTTCCTTGCTTTGATTAGGTTGTGGCAATAATGAAATGCAATTTACCACATGATTTCTCCAGGAGAATGCTGTAACAGCCAAGCAAAACATAAACTATATAGATGCTAATAAGGAATTAATGAAGAATATGTGAAAAACTGATTTAAACAAGTTCTTCTCCTTATAGTAGGAGTAATTTTAGGGAATACTCAAAAGTTTAAAACTATTTTTTGTCAGTTTTTCAAACTTTGAATTCTGTTCCCCTTTCTGTTCCATCAGCACTCTACTCTGTTTTACTATATTTGTATTAAAGTTTCAAACATCTAGAATAATGTAATTTGTAGTGACATTTTGACATTTTCATGCTTTCTGTTCTGTTTAATCTTCTTTCTGCACTAAGTTGAAATCTTTGAATGCTCTGAAATAGAAGAATATGCTTGCTTTTTGTTCTTGATACCTTTGTTTTGTTTCTCTGTTGGCCACAGAGGGTCACAGTTTGTCTGGTGAGTATTTAAATGAAAACAATTTTAGTTCAGGACCTTTTGACTTGTGTGTGTGTGCCTGTGTGTCCTGGTGCCACACTGGGGTGGGCAGCCTGCAGGAGGTGAACGTTCTGAACCTGTTTCACACACAAACAATGGTGGATATGCATGTGGTATTCAGTCAGCTAATCCAAGAGTTAGAAACTTTATTTTGCCTTTGAAAATTTCTAAGTGAATTTCTCATAAAATTGCTGCTCTTTATGAAGATTTTTTTCTTTTGTCTATTCTGTGCTTTCACTACAACACTGTACAAGATTACAGTTACTGCAGCTCACTGTATTGTGTGCTTTTGCAAGATAACTGAATTAATTGTGTAACAGTAATTAATTGTATAAATTATTAATCATTTCATGGACAGGGATTCATAGGCTAAAAGAAGTAGGAAAGCAAAATAGCTTCAAAAATGGATTTAAATTGGTTCAGAATGTTCATTATTTATTTATTTATTTATTTATTTATTTTAATAGAAGATACAAAAGCTGTGATATGTTGCAAGTTTTTATTTTCCATTACAGAACAATTTCATTTCTTTTGCCTTTGTTTTTTAAGGCAGTTTAAATACACTGGGCTCTCTGTGCTTCCCTTTCAGGCCCTTTCCTACATGCAGGTGTTTATTTCTCATTTAACCTTTCCCAAGGAGGAAAGGCTGGAGGGGCAGCTCAGATGGGTTGGGAAGCTCACATGGGTTGGGAAGCATCGCCAGGACATCCAAGCAGAGCTGGCACCCAGGGCCCTGCCTGGGGAGGGATGGGGTTTTTTCTCTGCTGTGCTGGCAAAGCCAAGGCAGTCTAACTTGGGGTGAGGTTTGCAATCTTGAATGGCTACACATTTTCATTCTCCCCCAAAGGACTTGATTCATGAAGCTCTGTCACCATTCTGCACGCATCCCAGTTAGGTTGGAAAGGACCTCTGAGGTCATCAACTCCAACATTTGACCAAACACCATCTTGGCAACTGGGCAGGGCACTGAGTCCCACATCCGCTTGTTTCTTGAACACTTTTCTTTTTCTTCATTTTGTTTTTTCATTTCCTGGGCTGAGAGTCCTGTATATGGACAGTCACGAGTCTGATGCCTGGGAGGGTGCTGGGATTGCCAGGGAGGCTCTGTGAAAAGGAGCACTGGCTGTGTCCTGCCAGAACTGCTTGGCTGGCTGGGCTGCCCTGGCACTGCATCCCCTGAGCTGTCCCAAAGGGCAGGGTGCAGGCTGGGAAGGGAAATTCTCATTCTTCTGTTAGCACATGGCTCTTGTGGGGATCCTGCCATCCAGAACACTGAATAAATCCTGAGTGATTTGTGGGGGAGAGCAGGATTACTCTGAAATCAGAAGTTGGAAATGGTTCACCCCAATAATTTGGAATGGGTAGCTCATCTCAGCTCTCAGTAAAGTGACTTTTCAGGTGCAGATAGGGAAGTAGTGAGAATGAAAGATGGGGATTTGATAGCATTGGATTTCTCTGGAATATAGGTGACTTGAGGGCTTTATCTGTTGGATAACTTGTTTAAGCTTTAGCAGCATGTGGGAACAAGCCAATCCCTGTACTGACATGAATCAGCTGGGCTGGCTGGTGGGTGCAAACAGGGTTGGGTAGGTGAAACACTGAGGGTGTTGAACACCTTCACAATTTAGAAGGCAGGTAGGGCAGTAAGAATTGAATATGGTCTACTTTTGTCCCTCTTCTGTTTTCCTACTTATCTTCTGGAATTTTCTCTGTAACATACTTAAGTTCTAAGAAAATGTTCATAGAAAATTCTCAACATTTAATAGTTGTCTTCAATAATTAATTCTACACTTATGTAGCATTTGCTGTATCTGCAAGGCGCTGGAGATACAGGTGGAGGTCTGGTTTGTAGACAGTAGTGTAAAAAAAAATTCTCTGAGACTGTAGAGATAACAACTTTTCTATTTCAATTGAAATTTGATAAATTGTGCTCTTGAATAACAAACATGAAGAAATGCCTTATCACAGTAATTTTTAGCAATATTACAATTATGAAACTCATTCTGATCTTGATTTTGGTATTCTTTTTTCTTCTTATTTTAGGTTCAATTTATGAGCCACTTAAATGTATTAACCTCCCAAAGCCAGAGGGGGAAACTCTGTGGGACAAATTAAATCATTACTATAGAATTGGTAAGTTAATAATGCTTGAACTAACCCAGATGTGAGTTAGAATTGATATTTGCATGATAAATATCAGCTCTACATTATTCATACTTAAGGATAGTTTCCTAAACTTCTGCTGGAAGTTGGAAGGTGCAAAGAGAAGGGCTGAGTTACATTTTTTTCTGTAAATCAAAATGTCTGTTGAAATTCCAGTTCAGCTGTAAGATTGAATTTAGAATTATTTTGGATAAAGGGGTAGCTTAGGATTGTAGCATTGACCAGGTCCAGCTGAGGAAAAATTTAAATGGACAAAAGCTTTTGTGTAGTACTTGGAACAGTCTGGCAGTTCTTTTTTGTTATTAATGGTGCCATAATGTATTTTTGGTTTTGGCAACCTGAAAATTCCTGTCTTAATCTATTTTCATATCAAGGTACTGAGTTAAATAATTGTAGTTGTCCTTTCTCCTTGCTTACTCCCCTCTACTTATATAAGTATTGATACAATCATCAGGCCTGAGTTAAAAATGTAATTTTTATGAATGTAGATTTCTGGAGAGTTTAAGCATTTAATTGACTGGGGGGCAGTTGACATACTGTAGTCACTTTTTTCTTCTGTTTTCATAGAAAGGAAGTTACTGGGTTGCTTTGTAGAAATTCTGTACAAAGTGGGTTGTGCTAGAACAGTCATAGAAATAATTTTGAATACTGCTGGGTTTTTGTGTAAAAAGGGCTAATTTGTCTGAAAAAAACAATGTAACAAGTTTTGTGTGTGTTACTTCTTACTTTTCTTTCCCTTATTTTATCTTGTGCATGCTCTAACAGGTTGTTTACACCTTGATCTGTTCCTGGAAATCTGTTTAGAATCTGGAAGAAATACAAATGTTGTTAACAATCTTTTTTATTTTTCCTTTTTGCAGTTAAATCAACGTTGCTGGTCTATCAAAGCCCAACCACAGGTCTGTTCCCTACCAAGACTTTTGGGAGTAACCAAAGGGCAAAAGTCCATGACAGCCTTTACTGTGCTGCCTGTGCCTGGGCACTGGCCCTTGCTTACAGGTGAATAACTTCTACCCTCATGTCTCTGCCAGGTCACCCCTCTCTTATTCAGCTCCCTGGGAAAGTTATAAAAGATGAAGCTTTATCAAAAATAGATTTGTAAACCCATAGGGAATGGTGCATTTCCAAATCTCAGTAAAAATATTTATGAAGGTGTTAGGTTAAAAATGTCACTCTTCTTTAGGTTAGTAAACATGTTTTCATATAATGTAATTGGTGCCAGCATTTTTTGCAGTGGAATTAATGCCTGCTACTAAAAATAGAGCTTCTTCTGGCAAATTGTACTCGGGATACTTTTAAATCTAGCAGGAGAGTTCAGGGCATTGGCAGCATTGTTGCTGGTCCTAAGAATCATTTATTTGCAAGGGACTGGATGTTAGATTATCAAGAAGGACTTTTTTTTAATTCTTAAATTTCGAAAGAGGAATGCTTGTGTAAGTTGCCAGACAAAAACCCTTTTCTTATTTTTATTATGATTTTTATTAATGAGGAAGGATGGCTAGGGCTGTAAATACGTAGATATGAGTGAGGGCACCACTCTGCACCAGCGTTAGTTAAATACTTCATACCCCCAAGCACCAATGTCTCCCTTTCCCCCCAGTGCTGCATTTGCAGTTTGTCTGTGAGTTCTCTCCCTGTGCAGGCGCATTGATGATGACAAGGGCAGGACCCACGAGCTGGAGCACTCTGCCATCAAGTGCATGAGGGGAATTCTCTACTGCTACATGCGCCAGGCCGATAAGGTGAGACTGCTGTGGGCACAGCCTTGCCTCCCTCCAGGGATTCATTCAGCTGGGAGACAAATCCTAAATACACAGCAAATTCTCAGTGCTAGGGTGCCCCTAACAGAGCAGCTGCTTCGTTGTTGTGGCAGCATCAATTTAGGGTGTACGTGTGAGCATTTTGGGTAGGAAAGTGCAGGGTACGCTTGAAACTTCTTTGTGTTCATTTTGCAGTTATTTGTCCCATTCAAATATTACACCATTAGTACTTGTGGGGGATTTTATGTCTTTTTATAGTGATTAATTGGAAAGATGTAGAAGTACTTTTTGTTAAGGCTGGAGAGGGTTTTTTTGCACTGTTGTCTTGGTTATTGTGTTTGTAGTTGTTCTCCTTACCTAGGTGATAATTTTAATTTTTTGCTTGGTTTCTTTAGCAGACATTTTCCAGCACTATTTTACGTAATGACATAACTTCAGAAGGGCACACGTTTCCAAAATGAGTAAGGAAACAGAGTAGTCTACTTATGTTGCAACACAGTTGATTTAGTCAGCCCTTAATTCTCTTGTGAATATACTCTGAATATTCAGGCCTTCTTATTAAAATCTGGTGTGGTGGATAAATTTTGCATATTGGTCAGCAGCAGATCTAGAAGTAGTTAGATACACATATTCCTTGTGGTTATTTGAATTTTCAGGTCACTGACTTTTAACTGTATTATTAGAAATAGTTTTTGTGTAAGTCCATAGCTTCCCTCACAGCTGAGCACACAATCTGAAATGGGAAGCCCACAGGTATGGGGTATCAGTAGCAGTAATAATGAGCAAGTATTGTATTGCCACTTGTATCTATGCTGACATATATTTTCTGAGGGGTTGGATTGCTTCTTGAGAGTCTCATATCTTTAAATAATCTTGACCTAAATTGATCTTGTTACATTTAAGCTGTTGTTTTTCTCTTTGATGTGCAGTTTTTGTTCTGGGGTGAGGAGTGCCAGATAAGAATAATGAGCATTAAATTACCAGAGGTGTCCCACTGCTGGCACACTGCCTGTCTGCTTTTGCCTTGTTTACTACAGATGTTTTTCTCTTCCTACAGTGTAGTAATAAACAGTTTCTGGTAGCCAACAGACAGAAGTCAAGCTGGACTTTATTCTGAGAGACTGTGTGGCCTCATAAAAGGAAGATATTTTTTAGTTCCATTTGTTTAAGACATGACTTGAGCAAATGCTGCTGCTTTTAGCAAAAATGCAGATGTTGCATTCTATTGCCAATGTGAGTCATGACCTGAAGTCTATTAAATGTATTTGTAGAGCAGACTCCAATACAGTACTTGTTTGCTTGTTCTGAGGCACGTGCTGTGTTTTGTTGGTAGAGAAGAAAATCTTATGAAGGTAGCATCAATGATGACAATACTGTGAAATGTGGATCAGGTACTGGCAATGATGGTTATAAAATTTTAAAATTTGTTGGAGAGCAAAGTGTGACTTAAAGAGTTATGGAGTTATCTTGGTTTCATTTAATTACCAGCTATAAAGTAATTGTTCTGAAAATACACTGTTGATGATAAGGTTTACATAGTGGTCAAATTAAAAAAAAAATTAGTTTGGAAATAATAACAATAGTAATAATAATTTAAATAAGGTATATGGTGAAATTATGGTTGCCAAACATACTGAAATTATTGCCTTTGCTTTTATATTTTGCCTTTCATTCACCTTTAGGTTCAGAAATTTAAACAAGACCCCAAACCATCTGCATGTCTGCATTCTGTGTTCAATGCACAAACTGGAGATGAGGTCTTCTCCCATGAGGAGTATGGACACCTTCAGGTAACACATCCATCCTGTTGTAAATCCAAGTTTGGCTGATTTTTTAATAATATTGTCTTCCATTCTTCCATGCAGCTGTCTCAGTTTGGTTAGATTTGTGTTAGATGTGCTGTGTGTGGTAAAAGTGAGTCAGTTTCCTTTTGCATCTTCTGCTGAAAAAGACAGAGTGTTTTGAAACATAACTGAATGATGTGCTTTGGTCAGAAGGGACTGAGATAACTGCGAGATTGTAGAAGTAGATGGTTGGTTGTTTGCAGAGTTGCTTCTTTTTGAAACCAACAGATGGCTGTCAATAAATAATCCTGGCAAAAGAATGTTGTGGTCAGGAAAGTGAAAGATTTAGAGTAATCTTATGGTGAATATTCCCAGTTTCATTTTCCATCATTTTGAGCAATTTTCATTCATTTAATGCACATTGACAGCAGTTAGGAATTGTTCCCTGCTTTGCATAGTGGTTCCTAGTCAGACTAATTGCATAACTGATTGTTTTGTTGTCTCTCATTTTCCAGAGTTTTAATCTTTACTCCTTTTATTTCCCATTCTCTTTACTTTCAGACCCACCTTTCCTTTCATGATCTTGTTATTTTGCATTCCATAAGTCTGCACACAACTTCTAGCTCAGAAATTGCTAGTGAAATTATTCAGAACTGACACAGTGGGTTGATGATTATTTCATTTCATGGTGACAGTATTACTTAAATAGTTTGTACAGTGAATGTGTTGGATTCAGAAATTGTATGTTCTGGGGAAAATGCTTTATGGAGTTATCTTAAGTTAGCATTTTGGACTGTGGGAAATTTCATGAAAAGGCACATGTTTTATCTATGAGAGGAGACAATCTGGGGACCTGGGGAGCACTGTATGACAGTTTAGAGTCTGCTTTTTGTGGCAGCTCAACCCTTCCCATAAACATGAATGCACATTGCCATCTGTCATCTGCATACCTCAAGAATTAGAGGGTTTTCAGCTCTGTGGAGACAAGAGTACAGAGTAACTGAGAGGGCTCAGCTGGGAAACATTGAATATGTTATCTAGCCCTTACTGCTGTATTTGGTGCTTTTCAGTTTGTATTAAGACACTAGAGTCAATTGTCTTTAAATATTTATAGATTTTTAGAATTTGGACCGAATTTTTGATCTGCTGTGTTCCAGATAAGAGTCCTTTTTTTTGTTCTAGATGGTTTCTTTAAATTTCATGTAATGAGATTGTTATTTTATACCTCATACTGTGATAAGCTTAGTTTCTCTATTGAAGTTATAGAAATTCTCAAGTATAGGAAAGTTCTGTAATAAAAACCAAACCAGCAGTTTCCTTTGATTCCTCAGTGAGTTGACATGATGATGCTCAGCTGCTGAAGGTAATTACTGTTTACAATAAATGCAGCTTATGTGTACTAAAAATATAGTTTTTCAATATCTGATCATATCTGAATGTTGTAATTCTCCTCCTGTCAGCTGATAATGCCAAAATTCCCACCAGGGCAGAAGGGATTTGCTTTCTGGGTGTGCTGTGCACTATTCAATGTGCTGCTTGCCTTTCTGGTAACCCACTGGCTAGTGAGTTGTCATGTATGGAAACATGAAAACAGCTTGGGACAAAGTGATTACCTGTGGGTCAAAGCATGTGCCTAAGGGAGAACATTTTGCTAGCACAGTTTGAAATTTAAAAGTCATAAAACATCAGAGGTTCTAGAAGACAAGGCTTGTTTGTGCCACCTTTTCCTATTGATTGTTTCCACATCATTAGATGCAGACTTTTTTAGAAGCAGTAGTGTGTTATAGTGGGACCATCTTTGCTAGTGAATTATACCATGTTTATTTTGTTTACATGACTCCAATGAACATAAAGTTAATTACAGTTTCCTTTCTGTGTTTAATTGCTCCAGATCAATGCTTTGTCATTATTTCTTCTCTATTTGGTTGAGATGATCTCTTCGGGGCTGCAGATTATCTACAACACAGATGAGGTACAAATTGATTTCCTGTCCTAAAACATGCTTCAAATTGTTTCTGTTTTTTCTGGCTTTTATTTCATTACCAACTGCAAATTAATTGTTCTGAAAATATGCTGCAGGTATTCTGTGCTTTGAGTGGAACTCAGAAAAAGTAATGGAATGAATGGATAGTGAAATAATAGCTAAAAAAGTGTTAGATGTGCAAAGAGTAAATGTAACATGACATTGAAAGTTTTATAGTTCTCTGCTATTTCTGATAGCTGCAATGTCAAGAATTAAAAGATCAGAGTTCCAACATGTTAGGACAGTTAACCTCTACTTACATTGCTCTCACTTTTCACAATATTTCAAACTCTGTCAGTTCACCCTGTCCAATGAAAATTCAGTGTAATAAATACTGGGGTTAATTTTCAGGGAAGCTGCAGGGCTTTCTTCAAACAATATGAATATGAGTGTTAAGAATTTTTGCTGTATCTTTAATTGAAAATAAAAGAATTTTATATCATAGTAAGGGATGTTTCTAGAGAGTGTTAACTCCTCTGTAAATAAGATAATAATAGCCTTGGCTTGAGTACAAGTCATGTCAGGACAACCTGCTGGCCTGCTCTAAAATGAGGTTATGTTTTGAAACTGGAATAGAAAGCACAGATGTACATACTTTTTTAATTCTTCTTTTCTCCAATTTTCTTAATCTGGATTTGTTTAAATTTACTCTGTTCTGTTTGATAGTTGCTGCTGTATTGCCTTAAAAAGCTTAAATGTGCTTGCAGTACTACTATTAAAAAGAAAGATTTTTCCACTAATAGTGAATTTGCATTATTTTTGTATAACATATATCTTCAGTAATCTATTTTTTTACATAATTACAAAACTAAATTTTGCAACATGCCTTCTTTCTTTCTTAGATCATATGATAGGCCTATATTATTTCCTCTGAACTGCCTTTATATCTGTGAGGAGGCAAATGTATATAATTAAGGATTTAATTAGCTTGATATATAATTTATGTTATCCTCCAGATGTTTGCATTTAATTACAGATTCTGCAGAAGAAGTGCATGTTTATAGACTCTCCATCAGTGGATATTCTCCTCTTCCTTGCCAGGATGTCCTTATCCTAGCAACTGTCCCCTCTAAATCTCTGCACTATGGACATTCATACTCAGATTTTTTTACCACAGACCTGCACTTTCTGTTGGGTTTCTATGGCTAATTCTATGTGGTGCTATTTGCTCCTTCTTAGAAATTTCAGTTACTGATAGAGCATGGGAAAAGCCACACTCTTAATATTTGGGTGTTTGGCTTCATTCAGAGAAAGTTCATTTTAATACAAGGAAATGCTAAATTACAGGGATGAATATACTGGGCATAGCTGAAGAGTGAGACAGAGGTTTCTTGGAAGCAGTAACTATGACCAGATCTAGTGTGCAGATAATTGTGAACCTCATAGTGACATTTTAGCAGAGACATTAAATAAAGACAGACCAGTGTGTCTAGAATTATAATATTGGTATGAGATAAAAGAGTAAATATAAAAATATAAAGAGTAAATCTGAAATAGTAAATTTTTAAAATTTAAAGAAAAATGGAGAAAAAAGGCAAAACAAAGGTGTACAGGCAAATACCTTTCAGTAAAAGATTGGGGTTTTGTTACATAGCTCATTGGAAAAAAAAACCCAAAGTGGATGCTTCTCTGTAGTTCCTCAGTAAGGTTTTACTTTTAGCCATTGCAGTATTTTCTTTTCCACAGTCCCCTAGAATAATTTGGATGGGAGGGGATAAAATCCCTGCTTTGGAGATGAACCAGTGTAAATCTTGTGCTTGTGGTTACATTTTCTTTAAGCTCCAATCTGTGGACTCTTTAAAGTGAACTATAAAACTTATGTTCAATTTCATTTTTCTACAGTCAAGCAACTCCAAATGTCTCTTTGAACAGTGTAAATCAGGAAAAATTATCTGTTTAAATAAGTTCCCAGCTATAGTTGAATACATCTTAAATACCTTCAGTACTTTGGTATTCAGTTGAAATGTGTTGGTCCAAGAAGAGATTTTAATTATAATAAATTGGCTTAGAGTTTTATTTATGTTTACAAAGGAGTGTGTTTGAATCTGCATAAATATATGTTATCTGGAGCTTATTTAATAAAACTTTGGCATATTAGTTCTCTTAAAATGAATTAAGAAAAAGCACCAGGATTTCTGTGTTCTAATTTTGGTTTTGTTTCTGATGTTGTTAGTATAAATTTTTTTGAAAATATCAAAATATCACCTTTTTGGCTATCACCTTTTTGAAGAGCTTTTTGGAGCTCTTCAAATATGTGTCTTCAATATGAAATCATTTTTATCCCTGCCTTTGTTGCAACTTCTCTGTAAATTCACACATCAGTTGGGACAGCTCTTAACATATTGTGGTTAAAAACTGGTTTTAAGGAGAATATTTGAACTTGACAACACCATCCTTTGAGTTGAGACAGAAAAGGATGGAAAGAACAGTTACAAGGAATAGCAAGTTTATCTTTTGGAAAAAGACAGAAAAGATGTGCTTTCATTTTCCTTCAGTCACTTTTCTTCCCTGTAGGTGTCCTTTATCCAGAACCTTGTGTTTTGTGTGGAGAGAGCCTATCGTGTGCCAGACTTTGGTGTGTGGGAGAGAGGCAGCAAGTACAACAATGGCTGTCCAGAGCTGCACTCAAGGTGGGTGAGCAAATGCAGCTCTGTTAGCCAGGGCAAGTAAATCAATGGAAAGAATTCATAATGGGTAAGCTATAAATAATAATGCATGAAAATACTGCTTGAACTAGATTAAGGTTCTCTAAAGACTGAGGGATGTATTTTGGGAAAATGTGAGGATAATTTCATCATGATATGCATGCTGAAATAACCACATGGATGCTTAGCTATTTGAGTATTCAAATTCCAGTAATTATGTGCAGCTGCATGTATATAATTCTGAAACTTGTGTTCAGAGCAGCTCAGGGTCTTTAGGCATGTGCACTGGGATTGGAATCATATTCAAAAAACTGGTTAGGATTATCCTGCTTTAAAAAGGTGTGGAATCATGAGATTAGATTTTCTCTTCTACACTGTGGTGGGAAGGAGATGCTGTACACTGGAGAGCAGCCTAGGGCCAAGCTCTTTTCCAGGTTCTTCAGATGCTGCAAGTTCTGAGTCCTGTCAGGGACAGGGAGCAATCCTGGGAGCATTTTAATGCTGGACTTGTCCTGCTCACCTCAGTGGAATCACTCATGTGCTCTCTGCCTTGAAGGATCAAATCTGTAATCTGACAACTTGATTATTCCAGTGTTACTATTGTTTCCTTCACCTTTGGACTTCTGAGGTTTTAATAATCATAAAAATGGCTATAGCTTGGATATCTTTGGATTTTGAAAACATTATTGATCATCTTTATTATCAAGGGCTTGTAAAGAATACACATTTCTTCCAGCCTTCAATATTGCCAAAGAAATCTGTCTTGTCATTTGAGAATGAATTATTTTTCTTAGCGCACATGCAGGCATGTATATTTTAACCTTTAGATATACTTACATGTCCTTGCAGCAAAACTATTAATGTAGGGCTGTTTTTCAGGGCTTTTATAGAACCTTTTAATCAATATGAGAGCTAAAAAAAAAAAAAAAGAGTTGT
Organism: Ammospiza nelsoni; assembly: GCF_027579445.1. NCBI lineage: Eukaryota > Metazoa > Chordata > Aves > Passeriformes > Passerellidae > Ammospiza > Ammospiza nelsoni. Next base: position 8,840,425 of record NC_080645.1, read on the forward strand.
TATATAATCTGCTTTATGACTTTGCTGATTTTCTTTTCTCCTACTGTGTCTGTAAAATTGTCAAATGCCAGACTACATGACTACATAGAGAAACAAATGCTTCTTTCCAGATCTCACCTTGTAAAAATGTGCAAAAGGAGCACTGAAACTCCTGTGTCTCCTGTTTTCAGCATCCTGGCTATTCAATATGTGAATTTTCTTCAGGGACAACTGAGCATCTTTTAAACAGATGGAAATGGGCATGTTGTTTTATCTTAATCTAGGCTGACATTTATAGGTTGGTTTTTCTAAGGGTAAAGTTTAGTGAGATGGACTGGGCCAATCTAACAGATCATTGAGCTAGCATAAGGGGAAGCACAGAGCTTGGTCCTAATTGAAGAAGTAGACTTTGGTCATCAGAAACAAGTATTGCCTCTATTTATCACCCTTGGTGTACATGTGGATACTCTGCTTCGCTGTGGAAAGCTGGTAGGCAATTTCCCTGGTTCTCATAAATCAGGAAAAATGGGATGGCAACATGCATCAAAAGGCATTTTTAGATATTGAGGAAAGCTCTGTGTACACTGAAATGTTCTTTATACTTTATGTTCCAATTGTATCTACCAAAGAGAGCTATAAAATCCCCTTTTGTTTCAAATTGATGAAGCAATTATGAATATCAGGTCTACTCACAAATGCTATATGGGGGTCTCCTGTGATTAGGGACCCCAAAGTGCTCTCTTCAGGGGCAGTGTTAAGGATGGTGCACTCCTGACCCTTAAATTCTGGGATGGAAATCTCCATACAGGCTGTGTTTGCTTTCAGAATAAGTAGGTAATTCTTGTGTTTTATTGAAAGAGGCTTTCTGTTCAAAGAAGATATTTTACAGTTGGAAGTCTGTGAATAATAGCTGCACATTATGGCCCATGTTAAAAGATGCAGATATTTTAAGCCTTCACAGTCTCTTAGTACAGCTCCAAACACTTGTGATAAATGATAAATAGCAGAACACTCTGTGGAGCACGTCTGCACTGATGTATGCAAATTGATGTCTTTTATTGGTTCAAAGGCAAGATTTGTAACAGCTTTTATTGTAGTGTGATCCCTTCCCATACGGCTGAACTTGACAGAAATGAATTTGTCCTGTAGCTGTTTGATCCAGCTGCTGTGCAGGCATTGCTGAGGAGCTGTGCAAAGTGCCTCTGACACCTCCCATATGCACCCTGAGAATCAGGAAATCACCAAAGCAGCATCCTCATATCCCAAATGTGGAGCTGCAGGGCCTCAGTCATGCTCTTCTCTGGGGTATATAGCACATTGCTGTAGTGCTGTCCCTCCTTGTTCTTTTTTGGGTTATAGAGTTACAAAATTATTAGTGATGTAGAAACTTTTTTCTCATTTGCTTATTTTTCACATCTGCTTGATGTTCCAGTTGAAATGCACAGCATTCAGATAGAGGCAAGAAATTGAATAGGAGGAGGATTAAGGATGGATGTACTTGAAGGTGTATTTTGATTTACATTTGCTAAAAATGTGCAAGTTTTAGTGTTTGCCCTTAGGTATTTTACTGAGGGGTTGAATCCAACAATTAAAAAGTAATGAGAATTATGAATGTTGTTTAAGTTTGTTTAGTAAATCTCTTTTAGCAAGCTGGAAGTGGTTTCTCTAGGTTAGTCTCATCTTGCCCTGCCCTAAATATGGCTCAAGGTCAAATGTTACCTTGCAGCAGCATTATGATTGCAAGGCTGCTCTTGATAATCCTTGACACACTAAAATAACTGGCAGCTCCAGTAAGGTCTGAGAATTGCACCTGGTGAAGTTCAGTGGGGACATGAAGAAGAAACCTTTTCATTGGAAGCACAGAGAAGGAAAGAGCAGGATGCTCAAAGCAGAGTCACCATCCCTGGAGGTTTGTGAGACTTGTCTAGTATAGGCTGGGGTTTACTTAAATTGGTCTTGGTTAGATATTGGGCTTCAAGTGAGGTTGTGTGTTGGGCTAGATAAGTTCCATATGTCCCTTCTGGCCAATGACTTCATCATCCTGTCACATTTTTAGAGGACTGTTTGAAGAGGGTTTGGGTGAGGTTTTGCTTTGTGCCCATCTCCTTTTTCTCCAGGCAGAGTCCCACAGGTCAGTATGGTCTATTCATAGTGGTTTAATGAGTGGAGGAAGCAACACATTTATTAAAATACATTTTGCCATTCATCCATTCAGTTAAGACACTCCATTTCTTTTGTTACTAAATTGTAGAGTCTGAGGAATGTATTTTCTATATAAACACATAAGCATAATGTTTATTACAGAACCTCTTTAGCAATTTTCCCAACAGGAAGGCATTAATCAGTAGCAATGAAATGAGTGTGAAGTGTGATCACAGTCCTGAAGAGTGCTGTGCTGTGATTGTTCACTCTTGTAAAGACACACTTGATACAAAGGCTCTTCACAGACTTCTTTTTTCTTTTAAAGGACTTCCTCCTGTCATTTACCCAATAAAACTTTTGATAATTTAAGTAGTACTTGTGTGTGTGGTGAAGAGAGTGATTGACAATGTTGGGATGTTTATATGGTCACTGGCAAGTAATTGTGAGAATAATGAAGTTTCCAGGGGCTTTCAATAACTAGAGATAGAAAAATGCTGATAAATTACAGTAAATTACTAAGTTTTTTACTACTATTATTGTAGAATAATGATTGAGTCTGCAAAGCAGAGATGATTTCAAGGAAGGAATACATGTTTGTCTTGAATGTCATTCAAGCAGTATCAGCCTATTTTGCAGACAGGTTGAGTAGTTTTACGTTATCTGAATACCAACTGAACATTTATTACTTCTCTACCTTTTATCAGTAAGTTTTTTCTCACTCTGAAAATAGATCATGTTGATATTAGGACTGTTACTTGAAAGGAAAATATGAGATTTTAACATGTGATACAACCTCAAGTGTGCAAGATTTCTCTGATTTTTACCTTCTGTATACGCAGTTTGATAATACTGAATTCGTCTGAAAAGTTCTGAGTCATCATACCAATTTATTTGGTCAATGGCTAGGTGATAATTAGAATAAAGCAATTTTTAGAACAATTACCTTTTTTTTTTTTTTAGGTATGAAACAAAGCCAGAAAAATAATTACATTCCCAGCTCTTCTGAGTTCAGTTTATTTCTTCATCTCATTCTGCAGCTCTCAAAGCTTTCAGCATCAGAGGGCACCAGGCAGAGGCAGCTGCTCAGAGCAGGCTGTGGTTAGGCTGCTTCAGCCTTCTCTTGTTGAGCAATTAGAACTGGAGCCCAGGAGAATCATTCCTGGCAGTGTTTCAGAGAGGAACATGGGGGTTTGTAAATGATAAAGTGTGAAAACAGTACAAAGTATTTCTAATATTAGAACTAACACAGGTAAAATAATACTTAAAAAACCAAATTCTTGAACTGCATTGAATTATTTTCATTCTTTTCAGTATTTCTTGTGTAATCATAATTAGACCCCATATTAAAAATATTAATTTGTTTGTAATCATTTGAAATTACATATTTTACAATACTAGATAGTAAAAATCAGTTTATTTAGAGTAAGGTAAAATGTTTGCTTCCATCCCAGAGTGCTGCATGGAGTATAGAAAAATAAGGATTGAAGCAGTCCCTGTTTGCAGATTTCTGACAATTTAATTGTTGTCAATTTTTTGGTGGGGGGCTCGATGATGATGTTGTTTGTCAATACAGTCACAACACCTCTTACATAGAAGTGTGAGTTAGTGCTTATTATCTGAATATTTATCTATAATTATGTAATCTTAAAAACTAAGAAAAAGAGAAGTGAAACTGAAAGGAAAAGAATGCTCCTTCACTTTTTTTAATAATTCTCACAAGGTAAATAGAAAAGGACACTTTTTAAATGAAAATGTTGAAAACTTTGTTAAAATGTATTTTATTTGTACTGTGGCATTTACATAAGGGTTAATAAATAATTTTAATATATAATTTGATATTTTTAATTATATAATTATTAGTGATTTTAATCCATAGTGTCTTAAAATGTGAGTGGAATTGTTGATGGAATTTCTGGGTCCTGTTTTCTTTGATGAATGAAATTAAAGATGTGTCACTATATGGTTGACATCAGAAAATCCTTCTGTTGTGAGTTCAGATTGATGAGCTCTTTTATTATATTGAAAGCTAGAAATCAGTCTTTAAAGTTTAATGCTCGAGAGCTGGTTTGAAAAATTGTGCTGAATTAAATCTTCTGTCTCTGTGCTATTAGCAAGACCTTGAAATGCATAATGCCAATGTCTGATAGCAAGGTGAGAACAAAAGTTCATTTATGAGATGCTCTCTGACATTTGAAGACAAATAAAAATGCTGGGTAGTACTTCAGAGAAAAAAACCCAACCTACCACCAAACCAACCCCAAATCTGCTGCATCATCATTTTAGTAACATAAAGGTTAAGCGTGAAATTCAAATCAAGAAAAGGTCCTGGCACTCAAAGCTATCAAGTGTGTCAAGTTTTAGCCTGGGCTTGAATTGTGATACCTCTGGGTTTTGTTTTGCTTTCTCCTCAGCTCCGTGGGACTGGCAAAAGCAGCTTTAGAAGCAATTAATGGTTTCAATCTCTTTGGAAATCAGGTAATAGAAGTGTTTGTTTCCCTCCTTTGTTGTTAGCATTAATGATTTACCAGGTAGATCAGAGGATATTTAGAAGTGTCTAGCACAGTTTGTTAGAGTCCAGCTTTAAAGAAAGTCAGCAAACTGCTTGCTGCTGTTTCAGGTACAGAATTTATCTGATAAAATCATTAGTGCCCTTTCTATCAAGAATCACTTGAGATTTTTCCTTAGAAAAATTCTAAAGTGGTTGTAGCTTAGTCTAAAAAAGAATTTTGTTGCCAAAATGTTTTTTTCCTTCAGAACTGTATCTGTTGCTGATACTAGAATATACTTCCCCCTTCAAGCATTACCTTCCTTTTGTCTGCTTCCTTCATGTGCCTTTTGATCAAGACTTTAAACAAGCTGCTTTTATATAATCCCACTTTTTAACCTGTTTTTAATTTCAGTGTGTTGCACATCTGTGAAGTCTTTTCTCATCCTTTATTTGGCTTGGATCAATTAGGGAAGCAAGCCTTTTCTGAGACTTTTATATCTGCTGTGGGTTCCCCTTCTGTGTGCATCTTTGTCTTTGGTGCTATACAGTAGTCTGTAGCTAAAATCTTCCAAATTAATGGTTTAGAAAATGTATATATGGGAGAGAGATGCCATGCATTCTAAAAGCTGATGTCAGGTGTTCAGAACTAGGAGTAGTAAGGATCTTTAGTAATGACCACACACTGTATATGCATTGTTATTCTTTCAGAAATGACATTTATCTATAATCTTTACCTTCCCAATAGTTTCAAGCACCAGTAAATGTGGCTGTTGAGGTTTTTTTCAATTTTTTTTTTGCTGAATTCTAAAAAGGATGAATAAATTGCTGAAGCAAGACCCATTTAAATGCTTTGAGAGGTTGTTTGAGAGTTTATTTCTGAGATCTGTAGCTGGCATTAACAGAACCCATTTTGACCTTCAGTCTATGCAGAGTTTGCCTTTGTGCTTAGCTCCAGCTGTGTTCCAGTGGCTTTGAGAAATCCCCTTGAGCCCCTCAAGAGATTTGTTTGCACCTGCAGCTGCACAGGTACAGCCTGCAGAAATCACTGCTGGGTAGCACTGCTCACAGCAAGAGCAGCACATTGAAGCCTGACCTGGGCACAGTTGTTTGTGTATGAGCTGCATGCCCTCTACTGGGTTGGGCAAAAACAATTTTTTAAATTTTTTTTTTCATAAATCAAGTCTCTGTACAGTGTTCTTACTCCAGAAGTTTACAGTCTTTAGAGAAGTGAAAAATAGTTCATTTGTCAAACAAGGTGCTTGTGGGTTTAGGGAATGCAAATGAGGCTGCTCCTGAACCCCCAGAGGATCCTTCCCTGCAGCACAGACTTTGGAACTGCATGTGGAGGCAGGTTGTGTTCAGGGTTTGTAGGTGAGTTTAGAGAATTGTGAATAATCAGAACCTGGATTAAGAAGAAAGTTAAAACCATCAAAGCCAATGTGATTTATTTTTTGTGGACATTCTTATTGCAGCACTAGTCAGTGTGTATCTTGCTAGAATGACTGAGAAAACAGATTATTTCCCATGGGGACAGTGGAAAAAATTGGGGTTTTGTTTACCCTAGTAAAGCAAAAGCTGTGCATTTTTATGATAACTATATATAATTAGAGTGCAGTAAAGTATAAGTAAGAATAAAACCCTTTGGAGAAGCATCTTAGTGGATGTTGGTACTGGCACACAAAGAAGGGTGGTGAGGTATTTATGTAGAAACTTCACTGGAAATTGAAATTTTTAATAATTAGAATGGTGGGCTCTGGAACAGTCTTCCTAGGAAAGTTGTATACAAAAAATTGGCTGCTGTTTAGGAGAAATTTGGTGGATTTATGAAAATTTCTAGGATTTATGACCATTAGTGGAATGAATTCACATTGACTGAGATTCACGTTCTGAAATTCATTATCAGTTGCAACACTTATGAAGATACCTATTCATTAACAAACCTGAAGAAGAAGTTGCCTCCTGGTAATAGTTCTAAATTATATTGATTCTATTTAAACTCTGTCTCAGCCAGGGGAATTTAGTGTTTCAGGAAGTATCAGGAAGTTGACAGAGAAATACTGTGTGAAATTACTGATTTTATTAGGAAGTGAATTTTACCAAGGAATAGATGTTGATAATGCAAACCTTACAATAACTGAAAAGCAGACTATTTTTATTTGCTATGAAAGTCCTTTTCCAAAGCAGTACCTGTGCTGAATATCCAATATTTTGTGTTCTAACTGACTTGTAATGAAATATTCAGCATCACTGTTTAGAACATTTCCTGTGTTCACAGGGAAGAACAACTACTTTTTTTTGTTTGTCCTTAATAGAGGCCTCATTTTTCAAATATTAATAGAAGAGTTAACAGCTTGAATGAATCATATAATTACTAATCAGTGATAAAGCCATCTAATTTTGGCTATACTTCAATATATTGAAAAATCAAAATATTTTCAACTTGATGTTGTGCTGTGTTTTCTGATTAGAATTTTCAGCAACGACAACATAACCTAAATGAAACACAGGAGCAGTGTTTCAGCAGGATGCACCAAGCTTCTTCCCTTTGCCTAAACAATGCAATGTTGTGTTCCAGGGCTGCTCTTGGTCTGTCATATTTGTGGATTTCGATGCCCATAACCGGAACAGACAGACCCTGTGCTCGCTGCTGCCCCGGGAGTCAAGGTCTCATGTAAGTCATTAAAGAAATTCACCTCAGCAGAGTGTGGGGGAAACAAGTGCATATGACCTTCTGATCTGCTTGATAAATGTGAAATTTGCTGGGAAGCTGTTAAAGTTCTGCTTGTTAAGTGTCACTGCGTTGTAGTTAATATGGAATTAATATGATCTTCTTTATTTTTTTAATAGTTAGATTAAAATGGTAACCTCTTGGTAGCTTTCCAGACAATTTTAAAATAAAATTTGAAATAACTTAAGTGAGATTTGCAGCCTTGGGGATTTGTTTTTCTTTTGGCCTAGTTTCCACTATACACAGTGTCTGCACTTTTGAAACCCTTTGTTTTAGCTTTAATTCTTTCTTTTGTCTAGGAAAAAAGCCTTTAAGCTTGGCTTATCATAAATTGCTGAATATGAACAATTTCTTGTTGTTATAAACTACCGTTACAAATGTATTTCCTTAGTGAGTAAATCTAAATGACATAAATATAGATTAGCTAAAAAAACATCTAGTTCAGTGCTACCATCAAAGGTAAATGTGGTGGTAGAAAATCTGTAATTTAAAATGAGTGATAATAGGGTTCTGCTTTTTTTATTCATTCTGGAATATAATAGCAGTTTTGTTCATGAAACAGGCTATTAATCTGAAACATTAATAGTTTACTTATTGTGTAGAAGAATTATAGCAGAGTTGTAGTGCTGGATAATTTAAATAAAAGGCACTGTCAGCTACTTTTTCTATAGTCAAATGGTCTTTTTGAGCTCTTGCTGTTTGTTATTTGCTGGAGACTTGAAATATTCCAATAGAAGCTGATTTTATAACTTCTCCCATACAAATCTTTGTGTTCTTTTCTTCCTTTGTTGGGTTAATTTCAGTCATATTGGCTGAAATTTTAAATAGTTAAGTATCCTGACTATATCAGCAGAAAATGATACTTTTTGTGTGTTTTTGGAAGCTTACCTGTAGAGGTGATGCACTAATTAGTAATTTTTCTAGTGTTTGTAATTCATGAACGATCTGCATGGTTCCTGAGAAGGTTTCTCTTATTTTTTCCTGGAATTATTCCCTTATCTTCTTAATTGTAAATCAGATAGGCTTGTTTGTTCCAGCACCCTAAGAATGTTTCTGAAAAAGCTGTTCAAAAATGACAATTTAATCACAGATACTTCTCAGCATTGCACCTTTATGAAATACTTGTGCTTCTTTTTGAGCATATGATACCCAAATGTTTGTGTTTTCTCCAGGAATAATCTGGAGAATGTATTTAAAAAACAAACAAAAAAGTCCCAAAACACAAAGTTTTATGTTTTCAAATGTGCCTGCACATTATCAGCTGTAAAACAGGTGACATTCTGAATTAAATTAGTTATCTTCTAAATTGTATATCTGCACATTTGGTTTGTAGTTTATCTTGATACTTCCTAAGAAGTCTTATTTTGCACACTATTTCCTATATTAGCACTACGATTTTGATAAGATAATGTTCCAAATGTATATTTCACTTAGTAAGTTAAACAGTCTTTGTTTGTGCATCAAATAATTGTCAGAGATCTAATTAAATTCATAATGTCATTTCTCACTCTCCTACAGAATACTGATGCAGCTCTTCTGCCCTGCCTTAGTTATCCTGGATTTGCTTTGGATGATGAGGTTCTGTTTGGTCAAACACTAGATAAAATTATTAGGAAGTTGAAAGGCAAATATGGGTTTAAGAGGTTTCTGAGGGATGGCTACAGGACGGCGCTGGAGGACAGGACACGGCGTTACTACAAACCAGCAGAGATCAAGGTAAATCCTGCCCCCCTGAGCCCCTGCAGCCACACTGCTCAGGGGCTCCCAAAGCCTCCAAGGCAAGGAGGTGCCTGCTGGAATTTGCATCTGCAGTTTTCAGAGATTGCTAAGTCAGCATTGAGTCATTGGCTTGTTTTGTAATGAATGTGCTTTCATTTACATTTAGGGTACAGTTGATTTCACATAACAAATAAGGAAATTATTTATCATTTCATTTAATTTCACAGCTGACTACAGTTTGAGTGTGTGGAAAACAATTTTGCTTTTGATCACAGTATTTATCAGTTAAGGTTATCTAAATGAAAATTTATTTATATTTTCCCCCATAGCTTCTCTCTAAAAAATGAAAAGTAGATTATTTAAATAGTCTGCTTGAGAAAAAGCCACAGCAGATGTAAAGGCACAGTTAAAGTGCCCATAGAATTAACTGATACTAAATGTACTAAAATATTTTTGCATTCAAGTTTGCCTTTTGTTGCTAGGAAATTACTCTGCAGGATTATTCAGATATATATTTACTTAAATGAAAATTATGAAATGTCTGATGAATTTTTCTTCTTTGCAGCTTTTTGATGGCATTGAGTGTGAATTCCCTATTTTTTTTATTTTCATGATAATTGATGGTAAGTATAGTTTTACATTCCTGTTCCTTAAAGGCATAAGAGAAATGAGCTTTTAGAGGAAAGATACAAAATTACTTTCCTGTCCTGCCAAAATAAACCATAATGCAGTGGCACTAAATATCTCAGTGAGAGTTCTGCCTCCTGGCTCACAAAACCCCAAGCATCCCAACCCGCTATATTTCAGCATTTCTAATGTGAACTGTTTTTAGAATATAACTTGGTAAGGATGTGTTAAAAGCTTCAGTCTGTGGCATTGTCCTGCATTGCCTTTTAAGCCTGAAAAACTTTCAGATGTATCAGAACTTCACAGCAGCACGGGAAAGAAAAGGGAGGGAGAGCACACTGCCACACTCAATGTGCACCAGGGCTTCTCAAGTTGAGCATTGTGTGGCAATTCAGTCAGAATTCAGAAGAGAAGAAAGGCAACCAGGAAAGGTTTCATTTCCTTCTAGCCACAATTTTTCACATAGTCAGTCTGATTGAATAATAAAACAAAATAAAAACATCAAAACAAAACCAACAAAAATGACACTCCGTCGGTCTTGACGTGAGCACGGGAGACACACCAAAGGAGCTCAAGGGGTGATCTCAGGATGGAAGCTGGAACTTGCATAGAACAGAAGTCTGAATAAGAACATGAGTAGGGTTACAATTGTCAAAAAGATTTTTTAATGGATTAAAATCTGTCCATCTTTTCTAGCATGTTGAATAGTTTGCAGATGAAGACAGTGAGGGGCACAGAAATCTTCCATCAGCCCCAACTGCTCAGTGGCCACCCACAGATTAAAATGTTGTGTTTGAAGATATAATAAGGTTTCACAATTGATATTTCTAAAGAAATATTTGACATTTTTCAAAGAGTGAGGCCCAAAACTGAGGAGAAAGGCACTGACATTTAATGCTGCCCACTTGCAGTTTTGAGAACAAAAAGATAGTCATCTTCAACTGAGCTTAACAAAAGAATAAAAAAAGCATTTTACGCTTCTTGTATCCAAAAAACCCTAAAAATTATATACTTTACACATATTGTCCTTGTCCTTTTTGCCTGGACCACACTTTTAGGAAACAGAACATTTCTGTTGGTAGATTTTGTGCAAATATCTCCAAATCCACAAACTTCCTTAATGCAAAATATGAAGTGCAGCAATGGCAAAAAGACAAGGATGTGGAAGGAGCAGACATTGCTCCTATGTCATGAGTATCCTCAAGTGTTTGGAAATGCTCAGTGTGTCACATGTCACACACCTTTTTGTGTGCAAACTTTGATTGCATTTGTGTCTCTTGATAGCTGTAAATATTCCTGTGTATATACTCAGGAAGATTTGAAAGTATGGTGAGCAATACTTGTTAAACTTTGAGTTTGGATGGAGTGTTGAAGAGCCATGGAAAGAAAAAAAAATTGATAGTTGAAGAAGGAAATATTAGTATAAGATTCATAATGCCAAGTTTTCATCTAGCTTGTTCCTCTTTGAATGTTAAAAAATATTCTGCTTTAAAACATCACCTTGCTTGTCAAATAGATCAATATTTTCTTTGATGAACAGAAATGGGGTTTGTATTGTTAATATGTGTTTTCATTTAAGAACTTTCCATGAACTGAACATTACTCATGCTAGCATTCATCAGATTCATCTTGGGAAGTTCTGCTAAAACAGCTTTTAAGGAACTGGTAGTCCCTAACATATCAGTGTCTCCCCAAAAGCAGCATCAGGGAGTTGACTGTTGTGATCTACAGCTCAGTCTTTTCCTTTTTGTGAGCTATTTACTGTCTAGGTACTTAATAGTTAGTTTTGAAAAGTAAACACTGTTTTGTTTTTTTTTTATTCCTATTTTATGAACCTTGAGGTCATGGAAAAATTATTTCTTCCATTAAATCAATTATTGTTTGGTTAATTTTAGGCATTTTTAGAGGAAATCCTACACAAGTAAAGGAATATCAGGATCTTCTGGACCCTTTGCTTCAACATACACCTGAAGGTATTATCTGGAAATTGTTCTTCTGAAACAATTGTAGCTTTTTATTGACCTGAAATTGTAAAAATCCTGACTTACCTATTAATGTATTAATTGCTTTCCTAATGTATATTGTGGTCAGAACAAATGAGAAGTAAGGGCATCAACATGTTTCCTAGTGGAAAAATACTAATTCTAAAATTACCTTTTATGTAGATATATTGCATCATAAATTGTGATAATAAAGGTAACATTTTTCTGGAAAAATCAGTAGCATTTTCCCAGAGAAATGTTACTTTAATTATCACAATTTATGTGATCCTAAAGTAAGATTTACACTGTGCCCACTCATTCCTCCCCTCCTTCACCTCTGCTTCATTGTTTACAAAGTTCACTTCTCCTTTTCAGGCAAATATTAACTACCAGCAGTCAGATTGTCTCAATGTCCCACCTGGACCCAGCTGAGAATTACTCTCATCATTCATTGTCACTTAATTTTGCAAGCTCTAAAAAATAATTTGGTATATGCATGTGAAATTGTTTCTACCTTAGAGCTGGGAAAGTGGCTACATAATAATTTTATTATAAATGTTCTCGTATTTAAATTGAGCACTTCAGAATTTTTGTGGCACTGCAGAAAAGGCTAGTGGTGGCCTACAGGCACAGCCATCCAAACTTCAGTTAAAAAAAGAAAAAGGCCATAAGTTTGAGTGGGAGGAAAAGAAATGGCCTGAGAACAGAACAATCCAATTTTAAAACTCAGCACTTAAGTCACCTGTTCTTACATCTGTGCTACAGTTACACAAGTGCATGCAGAATATGCCTTGTTCTTCAAACTTTTTGAAGTGAACTAATTTCTGTAAGTCAGTCAAACATTCCCTTACCAAATTTGCATTGTGTAGCAAATTTTTCTTGCTGGTTGTCACTTTTTTCTGATTAATAATGAGTATGTGAAGGTTCGTGCACACTAAATTAATCTTGTGGTTCCTTTTGTTGCATGTCATCACAAATGTCACATCTTAAAATTTCTGGGTGTTGTTTGGTGCCTCACTCATTTGAATCTAATATCTCTAATAACTATTGCTTTTCCATTTTTTCTCTGCTTCTTCCCAGTAATTTGATTTTTTCCTAAGCAAATAGTAAGACACTGCAGCTTTATTCTGTTTATCACCTGTTGTTTATCCAAATTAGTTCAAGAGTAGAGCAATATTAAGGTGGAATTTAATTATGCAGGAAGCATATTAATTTGCTTTTCAATTTCATATAATTAGGTCAGTCATTTGTAATCATGTCTCTAAATTCCTGATGCATGTCCACTTAAAAAGTTCTGAAATAAAGTTTAAAATGATCAGCAATACCTGTGGCATAATTCTAGGTACAAGGTACGTATCTTTAGTAGAGAAGTTATGCCATTTTGTTTCATGGTGTTTCAAGAATCATTTTAAACATTTGATGAATAAAATGATCCAAAACCAAGTTGACTCTTTTTTGAGCAGGAGTTTTAGTTAGAAAGAGTTGTCTGATACTGAGCCTGTGTTAACTGGGGGCACAGCACCCTGAGTGTTTCACTGGGACCCAGCTTTCATGGCTTTTGGTTAAGGCTTTCTGCTTTTTCCTTCAGGTGACTTCTGTTAGTTTCAGTTGGCACAGAAGGTGCTGCGCAGACAACATACCTGTTCTGGGAAGAAATTCTGAGGAAATGTCTGGTGAAATCCAAAGTAGTTTAACATTGCCCTGGGATTGCTCACTGAGATAACACAAATGACAATCTCTGTTCAAACTGTTACTGGGGTGCAAGATTTCCTGGTCTGGATCCACTTCAGCTTTCTTAGGGCACTGCAGTCGAGTCCTGGCAGTGATGTTTACCCTCTGGCTGTGCTTGCTGTCCCCAGGGTGCCCTGTTGTCCCCAAGTATTACTACGTGCCTGCTGACTTTGTGGAGGCGGAGCAGAGGAGCCCGGGCAGCCAGCGGCGCTTCCCCAGCAACAACGGGCGGGACGGGAAGCTGTTCCTGTGGGGCCAGGCCGTGTACATCATTGCCAAGCTGCTGGGTGAGAGCCGCCTCCTGCCCCTTTGGCCTGCCTTCCTCCTCAATCCAAACTGGCATTGCCTTTATCTGGGACAGATAAAAATTGCTTTGCAGTCTTCTTGGTTTTATGCTGCGTACTATACAGCTTAGTGGAATATTTCATGGAGTACTGAAAACCTAAACATGATGAGTTTTCTTTTTTTTCTGGCTTTCCCTCCTATTTCCTTTTCTTCATGACAGAGTATATTAATGTGATGCTTTCTGGGTTAAGTGTATCAGCTTCATCACTGTACAGATACACTAAAAATCATCGCCCCAACTGCAATACTCCTCCCCTTAACCCTCCTCTCCTCATGCAAACACCTATGAACTAACATTACATTGTAAATGATTTATAGCATTTAATTCCAATTATTGACTGCTTAAGCAAGACAAGTTGAAACTTTGAGTCGTTGCAGTCTCAGAGAAAGGCAATGATTCATTCATCTGTGTTATTTTTACGCTTTTTCAATTGTATGAGCTATTGAATGTGTGTGTCAAAGTTTGACCAGTGAAGGTTGTTTTGGTGATTTTCAGTCACAAACTCTCAGTCTCACTTGGAATGATTTTATAGGCTAATGCAAAAAGAATGTTTAATCCAGAAAAATCTTCACAGTTGGGTTTCTCCTTTAGTATTTCTTTCAGGAGAAATATATATTACTTTATTTTAACATGATCAGCAGTTACCTAGTAATCGGTAGATGGGGTTCTGGAAACTATTTTTCTGTTAGCACAGAAGGGAAACAGGTTGTTGGTAATAAAAATGAGAGAAATTTAAGAGGAGTTTAAAAATTCAGCAGTTGGCAAGAAGAGTGGATGTATCTTTGGGTATAGAGGGACAGAGTCTGTCTGGTACTCCACCTGTTTGGTTTTGCTTGCAAAATTCCTCTTTTTGCCAACGCTTCAAAGTAAATGCAGGCAATCTCACTAATAATTAAAACAATAATTTATCTTATAAGAGTATTAGCCAAGTAATCCTCCAGTGTGTGTGTAGGTTGCTGTAGAAGTTCAGCTAGTATTGATCTTGTACTGATCTTTGTGTGTTTCTGTACCTGCAGAATGCTGGTTAATAAGTTCTATTTATAGTTTGCTAGCTGTTGTTTGTGTAACATAAACATTCTTGTGTTTCAGTTCTTTGCTGAGCATTCTTACACACTGCTTTTTTATTTTTTTTATTTTTTTATTTTTTTTTCCAAAATATGCAAAATTTCATAGCAATTTTTCCCTGCTTCTCTCATAGTTTTTGGAGATCTTACAGCAAGGTGTTCATCAGAGGTTGTTATATCAGGGACTCCATTTATTCCTGCTAATTTAGAGTTTGGTGCATTCAATTTTGCTCCTTACTGGTGAAAACCTACTGGAATAACAATCTTGTCCTTGGTGAAAGTGTTTGTGTGTCTTACTTTGCTTGTTGGTGGTTGCTAATTAAGTGGAAGCCTGGCTCCAAATACTTTGATATCTGGGAAGGTATTGGTTTCCCATTTCATTATCCATTCAGAAATCATTGTGTTGCCTCCAGGGTATCAATTAATCTGTGTTTGTTCAGCCTCCTTGCTCGTGCTGTGTAGGCAGCACACAGTACCACCTTTGTAGCCTTTGCTGCTGTCTCTGGGCCTGGGCTCTGCCTCTCGAGGTGCATATATTTCTGAATGCAGCAACGTGAGCCTGAGTCAATTCTTACCCTCCCACAGAGGGGCAAACAGGAACAGGGAAGTCAAAATCTTGATCCTGCTTACAAATGCTGAGTAACAGAGTGAAAGTGCCTGTGTGTCACTGTTGGAGGGCACATTTCGGCAACTGAAAAAACTATTTATGAAGGAAAAGAGCATGTGTTTTGCAGGTGGTGATGCTGTTTTCCACAGAATTTCCTTCTTGCTTTGGATGAGGTTTGTAAAACCTTTATGTTAAGGTCCCCATTTTGGAGCAAGGGAAAGGAGTCCCTGGTATTTAGCTGTTTCATGCAACTGAAAATTCACTCAGTCTTTTGTGTAGTAGCTCCTTTTGTGTTGTTTTTCCTTAGACTTCTTATATCTTGTTCTGTGGATTCAGTGCTACCTAGAACTAAGAATTTTAGCAATATTTTTGTAAACTAAATGGATTAAATGTTGTCAGCTGCTGCTGATGTAGATAGGGAGCTAACAAAAGAACCTGCTTTTGCTGTCCAGCACATTTATACTTGTGATAATGGTGATGAATATTCACTAGCAGTTAGCTTAAGTTTTATATTAGTCTGTTGATATATTGTGACTTACTCTGTGTTAGAAATTAGATCAAGTTTGGACAGTTTCCTGTCAAAATACAATTTTGGTAGAAGAAAGCTTATTTTAAGGGTATAATAGCTCATACTAGATTATGAACCTGTATTCAAGGAATTTGTTGAAAGTTTTTACTTGTGTATTTTTATTGGAGTGCTTTTTCAGGAGAAGGTTAAAATACTGGGGGTTTAGGTTTAGTGGGATTTTTCTCCCCCATGTAAAAGAACTCCATGTAGCAACTGCTAGATTTCAAATATTTAAAAAAAATTTTTTTTCACAATTTCTTCCTGAATTAACCTATTGAGAGGCACCTTTGATATCTCTTGTTCTTTCCAGGATTCAAGTCATGTGATTACCTTGAGAGAGAGGCTGTTTTTCTGGTTATTGAGTTCATAGTTAATGCTCTAGAATAATTCCATGGTTGTGGATTAAGGGCTTTTTAAGTGACTTATGTTGTGGAGTCTGGTGTCTGCATATCATCTATTAACATATCCCTGTGAGCAAATAAAGGCTTGGGTTTTTATACCACAGTGCGGTAATTAGCTGTGGCAAGAACAAAGCCTGAGTCATCCATTTTAAAATTAATAGAATTCTAAATTTTTCAAAATGTGCTTTTATGAATCATTGATCTAAAACAAAGCAGAACCAACTACAACACAAAAGTTGACATGTCTTCACAAAAGCTGCAGAAAGTACTGAAGTCATTCTGCATTTCTATCCTCATTTCCTTTCAGCTGATAAATTAGTGAGCCCTAAAGATCTGGACCCCATTGGCCGCTACGTGGCTCCCCAGGACCAGCGCAACGTCAGCATGAGGTTCTCCAACCAGGTCAGCATCAGCCTGCTGTTATTACATTTGTACTGAAAAATTGTCATCTAGGTGCTATGCATGCTCCTCTAATATTGCAGCTAAAGTGCAAAGAAAATATTCAGTGTGTGTACATTTTCTGAACTGATGGAGGATTGCTTTTAGAAGGAAATTATAACATCTTCAGTTTTGAGGAAGTGATGAGCGTTTGCCTTCAAATTAAGTGATGCAGTGAAAATGATAGATAAAATGTAAATATCAATAACTGCTAATAAAAAGGTATGTGTCTCGAGTTTTAAGTTGTGCCAGGAAGGCAAGAATGAATCTGCTTTTTTATTCCTTTAAAGTAATTTCAACTGCAATATATTAATATTTTTTGTATTTGGAGCTCCTAAGAGCTATAAGAATGAGGGTTTTGGGGTTTTTTTGTTGGTTTTGGGTTTTTTGGGGGGTTTTTTTGTGTTTTTTTTTTTCTTTTTGTGTGGTTGATACACCATCCCTGAAGATATTTAAAAGATGTGCAGATGTGACATTTAAGGACAGGGTTCAGTGGGTTTAGGGGTGCTGGCTCAATTGTTGGACTCTGACTGTAAAGGCCCTTTAATGATTCTATGATTCCATGTGCTTCTGTATTTGGATTAAATGCACAGCAGGAATGAGTGACCAGGGATGGGGAATGCTTGAAACATGGTAATTCAAATCTGTAGTGAATGAGACAGCAAGATATGTACATGTCTGTGTGTAGGGACCTCCTTGAGTTAAACAGGTAAGAACTGTGGAAATGTCTAGCTCAAAGATGTGTTTCAGCCTTTTTTTTTTGTATGAGGAATGTATATTTGAGAAGTTCCTTGTTCAGCATTGTGAATTTGTTACTGAAGCATAAGAGATGAAGTATTTAACTTAAGATTCACTCCAGGTTCAGAACTGAACAATGCTTTTCTTGTTCTATCCAAATGCTGCTATCCCCTCAGTTTGCTACTATTTCCTGTTTCCAAGGTAATCCATGTGCCTGATGTTGGTTCATTCATAAGGAGACTTTCATTGCTCACAGTGCAGCACTTGCCATGTTCCTGTGACATAATGAAAGCTCAGTGATGTCCTTTGTTGCTGGTTTCTTTGTTTGTTCTTCATCATGGGATTATGAATGTGACAGAACCTGGGGGCTGCTGGCCCTTTTGGGGTGCCCTCAGGAGGGGCCTGTGTTGAGTCAGCCCATCTGATTCCTCTTGCTTTGATTCTTCAAACCAGTCAGTTTTAATATGCCACAGCTGAGCACTTTGAAGAAGATGAGGCTTTGTTCTGCAGGCACTCTGTGACTCATCAGGAAGTGTCTTAGCAGAAAAGCACTTTTACAACTATTTGGGGTACCCAGTATGTGATAGGCAGTTTGCAGATCTTCAGAGAGAAATAGCCTCTGCTCCAAGAGCTTCCTAAAAGTGATAATAAATAATGCAATGATAATTTGTTTTCTCATGGCTTAGACATTGAGGGCCACTTAGTGAGTCACTAAAGAACTTAGTAAAATGCAGCTACCCAGTAAAATTCTGCAATGCAGTAGGGACTTTAAAAGTCAACAGTGTTGAGAATAACAGTTGCATTTTGATATTTTACTTCATCTTCAGACAGTACATGAAGAAGGAAGGAAATTCTGGGCATGCCCAGGTCTGCTTCTAGCTGTGTTCTTCCCAGTGGTGATACTCCTTTGCCAGAGATGACTGTGCATGTGTTTCTTTGAAATGTAAATGCCAGAACTAAAGATATGGTACCCAGTGGGGGTTAGAAGGGAGGGATGCCCTTCTGAATTAGTGGGAAATAGAGACTGTGGCATCAGGCCTTTGGCATGCCAGCCAGGAGGCTGTGGGATTTCTTTGGGATAGTTTGTACTGGAACAGCTGCTGCAGTATTTTGGGTGGTTTTACTGCTAGTATCAGAGCAAAATATTCCTTCATGCAGATGTCAAATGGGTCCTTGTTAAGAGAAGGTTAAAGGTGCCCTGACATGACTCAGGGGAGCTGTACCAGCAAAGGTCTTCAAGTTCCAGACAAGAATCTTGAGTTTGGCTTTTTTAATCCATGTTTTAGATTTGCTTAACCAGTTTGTCTGAATATTTGATTATGCCATTTTATCTAATTGAGCTAATTTATGCAAAATCAGTATCATATTTGCCTTAAAGTGCAGGGAAAATGACTAAAAATACCATACAAAATGAGAACACAGCACATCTTAATGATGTCTTTAGAAATCAAAAGTAGTTTCTTCTTTTTAATGATGTCTTCTCTTTTCCATATAGCTAAAGAATTAGTCAGTTAAATTGAACAGAAAACTATTTCCATTTGTATTAAATTTTATTCCTGTAAGCAATAAACAAGGATATGTAAACATTTCAGAAGCCTGTGTATATAAATTTTGTTGTGATACTGTGTTTTGAAAGAAATGTACCAAAAAGAAGGCTTTTAAAATTTTTATTTGAAGCTCTGTGCTAAGTAAATATTTCTTCAAGAAATATGTTTTCCATGTAGGCATATTTTTATTTTGTGGTTGCATTAATTATAAACTCTAAACACTTGCCACTGAAAATGTGATTAATTTAATATATTTGTGGCTTTGGTGCCACTACAAAAATATGTCTGATACCCACACAATAGTGTAGATTTAAGCAAGCAATGGAAAGTGTTTCAAATATTCCAACCTTATTTTTACAGCTTAGAAGCATCAATGAAGAATTAGGTAAAGGAAAGTAAGGTAATATAGACCTCCAAAGGTAAAAGTGCTATGAAAGCTGTGTATATATAACTGTGTATAATTACAGTGGGAGTGCATCAGAAAATCAGATCAAGGACAGTCTCATTGCTTGTAGAAAACAGGCCTCAAATGAGCAGTACAGTAAAAACATAATGGCTACCAGTACTCATTTGGTGTGTTTATAGTTTGAAGGAAATGTTTTTTCACCTAATTCAATGGCAGAACCTGTTATTTCCCGCTTTGAGGAGGCTGTGTCCATATGTTGTTTCTTGGGGGAGTGCCAGTGTGGTGCTGGAGCAGGGCTGTGTTTGTGGGCTCAGTCTGTGTTCAGAGCACACTGGGACACTGTGTGTGCTTTGTGCTCCTGACAGCCAGGTCAGAGCCCCTCCAGGAGTTCCAGAGAAATGGAACCAGCCCTACTCCCTTTGCTTTGAAAGGAGATCCTGCAGGGTTCTGCTTCAGAGAGACTCTTTAGAGCTGAATTCCTTCAAGAGCTTCTTTTGTGACTCCTCTTTAGTGCCTCCACATTCAGGAGATTCCATCTTGGTTGGGGTTGTTGCATCCTCTTTTGGGAGGATGTGGTGTAGGGGAGGGCCTGGATGGTAACAATAACATTTGAGAAGTGAGCTAGGGTGGGGCTTTTCTGGAATTGTTTTGTATTTTACTGGCACATGTGAAAGCTGATTTATTGCTGTCTTGTGTAAATTTCATCTTTAGCAAAAAATCATAATCTGACTAAATTGCCAGAGTAGGATTATTTTATGTTCTGAGTTAAGTTGAAATATGTGTTTAGGGTTACAGTTAAATAAGTGGATTCTCTGAATGTGATTACTGTATTCTTTTAATGTTTTACTGCGTAGAGTTAATAAGCATTTGTAAGGATTTTATTTCAGGTACTGGGAATTAAGATTAATGCCTAGTGATGAAGAGAATTGGGAAGAGAATAGTCAAAATAATAAATTGCTTATTTTGTTTATTTATTCAGGGAAATAGATAACATGTAAATAAGGAACTAAATTTATTACTTGTAGATAGGCTGAGATATTTTAAGATTTTTATGTTTAGGATTAGAGCCTGTCTAATTTGGATGGAGCCGTATTGGATGATTTGTTTTGTCATGTTAATTGTAAACATGTCCTTGCTTTATTCCCTTTAATACAATTGCCTACCACAGTTAACACAGTTCTAAACCTGCCAACGCTGGTTTGGAATTTGAGGCACATAAGTGTGCTGTGTTTGATTTCAGGGGCTGGTGTGTCTGTGCCAGTGGGCACAGGGTGGTCAGCAGTGCCAGGAGCTCAGTGCCAGTGGGCACAGGGTGGTCAGCAGTGGTCAGTGGTGCCTGGCAGCCCTGGGTTAGCTGGGGTGTGGCTCAGGAGCAGCCAGGGGTCATGGGGGGGCAGTGCAGCCTCTCCTGTTGTGAGCTGTTCCCATTTGCCTCTCCTCACTGTGTGTGCTCAGGAATCCCTGTGGGTGCCATTTCCATCAGGCTCTCCAATGCTCTGCCCCCTTTCTGACATGCTCAATGAATGGTTTTTTCAGAGTTCTGAGGTTTCCTGGCACTGGAAGCAGAAAGGCACAGTGATTACATCTGTGCAGTGAGAGGCTGATACTGAGCTGCTTTGTCTCCTTGTGCCAGGAATGGAGTCAGGGATTTTTCCCTTTATCCTTGCCTCCAGCAGTTTATAACCTTGTTAAAAACTGTGAATTTTTTTTAAATCTTTTTTTATTCTCCTTTTTGGAGAGGAAGAACAACTAATCAGTCTTTTATCTTGTTCTTCTGAAGTATATTTATCATCTGCACAGCATGCAGAATACAGCTGAAACCAGCCCTTCTGCCAAGGATCCAAGGGGGAGCCTGGGCAGGGGGACTGTCCTGGTGTCTTGGGGAGACAGTGATGGATGTTGTGGGAACAATACCTGAGCTGGCCTTATTAGAAATGAGGAAGCCAAGACACTAAAATGGAATTTTTAACAAGAAGATTTATTTAGTGGAATATTTAGCGGTTTAATGCTTTTCCATATCTCTTTTATTAAAATACACAGCAAATACTATATAGCACAATCACCACTGGAAAAGGTGCCTTCCTTTTTTTGAGTGTTTTATCTATTATTTTGATCTGTGTCTCTCTAGGTCACTACTTGTCATCCTCCAGGCTGTGACATGTCAAATGACAGTAACTTTCTGTTGAATGTTGCAGCAGTCCTGTAGTTGTACTGCAATGATAGTTATATTTTTTCCACAATACTCTCAAAGGTCTAGTAGTTTTTCACACAGATTTTGTGTTGTGCCAGTTGTGCTGTAGCTGCATTTATGTAGTTCTGGCCTGTGTTAGAACCACCATTGATTGGCTGTAAGTGAATCCTGTCCTTGGCTGTGTGTGAGGCAGAACTCATGGGTTATGTACAATTTACAGGCTGTGCTTACACAGTCCTGCTCAGCTCTTCAGTGAGAGGGGAACTGAGTCTTAGCTCAAAGGCCACTGCCCAGGTTAGATCACAGGCTGTCTGCAAATCATTACTCTTGGAAGGGCTCTCTCATTTTCAGGTTGGGGGGGCTCTGCTTTTTGTTTAAACACAATGCTTATGGCTGAGTTTTGGGTTGAGTTTCCCTATTGTTTGTATAAATACAAGTGATAGCACAATGATCTTATTCTGAGCAGGAAAATCTAATGTTGCTTGAACTTCTGACTGCTTCATCTAGTCTCTGTGCACATGCTTTCATCAGAAACATTTCATGTGGCAAAAAGTCCAGAATTTTTAGTGCAAATGTAGTGCTGACAGACTTCTGGGAAAAAGTTACCAAGAATTTCTCCTGCAAATCCCTAAGATCTTTATTGATATGAAGACTCACAGCTCACAGCTGCCTGAGCAAGCAAGTGTTCCCTCTGAACCTCTTCTTCTAAATCAATGTCTATCCCTCTGTCATCACAAAAAATGCTGTCTCTTTGTACAATTGATAGAAGATGTGTTTAACTTCTGTCATTCATGTTCTGGTAGTTTCTAGACAAAAGCAGACAAAAGCATTTTAGCAATGAAAATGTGAGCTGCTCTTAGTTATGTTGATCTACAGTCAGTGAATGCCAGAGGATGAACAAGGACCAGGGGGTGTTCATGGCTCATTCTGCCAGATCAAAACACAGAGAGTCAAGTCAATGATTTCACCCAACATGTTGAATTCACTCCTATCTGCATGGTTTCCTGATGTAAAATACTGGTATTTATTTCAGACATGAAGTGTCAGTGTAATAAGCAGTGCAAGGAAATGGAGCTGTCTACAGTAAATGTATTATGTCTTTCATGCCACTAAAGAGCAGCTGTGTGATGACAATTTTTCACAGTAAAGGTTTGAAATCATAGGTCATTATTTCTAAGGGAATTTTATTGTTTACCCAAAAAGCTGAATAATTTTGCTCATTACAAAAATATTTATCAAAACATTAGGTCATATCAGGCATATAGGAGATATACTGATTGGATAAATTCCAAATTTTTGTATGAAATAAAATGTTTTCCCTATGTAGTTCTTCTTAATTAAAGAAACCCCCAACTAATCCAAGCAGTGTAATGATTACCAGAAATCTGTTTATTACTAATTCTCCAAAATTTGTTTTGCAGAACTATTATTGGTAGGACAGGCTTCCTGTACTCTTAAGATTTATAAATCTTTCAATTTGCTCACACCTTTACTCACAAGAAAAAGCAATGCAGGCAGTGCTGTCTGTCATAGTTGTGGATTGTTTGACCTTGGTCATGCTATATTGAATAAAATCTTTAGTTAGCAATGCCAGTAATGATTTTTTCATTATTTTGCAGGGTCCCTTAGAAAATGATTTGGTGGTCCATGTGGCCCTGATAGCAGAAAGCCAGCGGTATGTATTTGCTTTTGTTGAGTACCTGTGTATTAAGGAAGGGTTAAACAATACATCTGAAATGGTGTAGAATAAAATGCTGCTACTTGTATATATCTGCTGCCAAGAGAATTATTGAAACTATTCTGTGATTTGTCATTAAATCTATCTGTATTTGATTTGTAGCCTGCAAGTATTTCTGAACACATATGGAATCCAAACTCAGACCCCCCAGCAGGTGGAACCAATTCAGATATGGGCTCAGAAAGAACTTGTCAAAGTAAGGAATTCTGCATTTAAAATTATTTCTCCATCTCTGTATTTCTTTTGTAAAAACAAAGATTTATATCAAGCTATTGGCCTTGTATCTGCCTAAGCTGTTGTCTACATATTTCTGTCCTCCTAAAGCAGTTGCAAGGTGTGCTGGCACTGGAAGTTACAGATTCCTGCAGCTTTCAGGGAAATGTAGGAGCCCACATGTTCTGTATTATCTGATTAGGCTTATTGCCTGAGCCACTTTCAAAGTATAATGAATGAATAATAAAATTTTAATAACATTAGTAGCTTGGTAAACTGAATGAATCTTGATGGAGAAACAAGCAAATGAGCAATAGTCAAAGAAATAGATTAAGACAGTAGGCATAAACCATCATAGGATTTCATAGTGCAGCCCTTGGCACAGGCAATATCCACATCTCTGTCACTGTTTCCTTTGGATTGACTATATCCAGGAAGTTTTGGGTTTGAAATCCTTCTTGGTCTATCCCTTTAGCTGAGCACATTTAACATAGCTCAGTTAGAAATGACTGGGATGAAGGATCATCTTCAGCATCCCCTTCATCCTCCCTGAAGAATCTGTTTTCTATTGGGGCAAGGAGTCTCCTTAGGGTTAATCACATCCTTCCAGGCCTGGGCTGGCCCTGCTGGTCCTGCCTGTACGTCAGACACAAAGCTCCTGCTGCCCCTGTGTTGTGCAAATGGTGTCACACATGAGAGTGATGAATGTTTGGGGCAGTGCAGTGACAGGTCCTGTTTGTCAGCCCCATTGTAGAACAGATCTCTGTGTAGGGCTCTCCCTCAGAAATCAGGTCACATGGCCAATGCCATGATGTATCAGGAGTCTGTAGGATACAAGGAAAAAAGTCAATCCAAAATTAGAGAATATAGCAACATATTGTGGGTTTCTTAAGTTTGTGAGGATGAAGGATGTGCTAAACCTGGCTGTGGCTTATTCAGAAAAATGCTTACCCCAAATAATGGCTGCCACTAACACCTGAGAAGCACTAAAACAGGGGGAAGAGAAAAATCCATGTTTCCATTCATCCTTGTTCATTTCTGAACCCATTTTTACTCAGTAGCTTTCATGATAATATATTCCAAAATATGTTCTCTCTGTATCTGTCCTGAAGTTCTGTACTGAAACTTTGGTTTAACAAATGAATACTCCATAACTTTACTGTAAAGGTATACATTGTCTCTCTGTCATCCATCACTGTTTTGGTTTCCCTGCCAAAAAGATGAGACCTTCATTAAGTTTTATTATTATCACTTAAATTCCTATCTATGGAAAAGTCTGTGTTAGGATTTATTTTTCTAAAGCTGTTGAGACATTGGCAATTCTGACACTTCCTTTATCCTCGTGATGGGTAGGTACAGCTGCCTCATCAAAACTTACTATGTGAAGGAGTGCCATGAAAATATTAATTCACCTGATACAAAACCTCTTCTTAATGGGCTTCTAATAAAGGCTCTGCCAGAGCTGTGAAGTAAAGAGAGTGTTTGGGATGTTATGAAAACTGGGGTTTGATCTTGGGGCTTATGCCAATAACCAAAATGAACCAAAAAGCAAACAAACAAAAGCTCCTGGCAGTATTTGTCATCCTTTGAGGGGAAAGGAAGCCAACAGTGGAACAGTCAATGTATTTTGGGGAATAGAAGGTTGATCTGTGGAAAATATGGATCTCAATATTCCCTACTCTGATGCTGTCATTTCTAAGGAGAATTTAATTTAATCAGAAATCTTTGAACTGCTCTAGTAGCACATGGTAACAGTTTAAATCTCTAGACTTATTAACAAGCATGTGTCCAAAAAAGTACTGTAAAACAAATGGATGGGGACTGAAAGTAGAACTTTAAGCCATGTAAAGATATCCACAAAGAGAGGGCAGTGGGGAAAAGAGAACAAAGAGATAAACAATAAAATGGGACAAGATACATGTAATACACAGGAAAAAAGCACATGTGGAGTGGAATTACAGCACAGGAGAGGAGCAGAACCCCTGGGCACAGACTGAGAGGAGGAGAGGGAGCACAGAAGCAGATGGTGTGCAAGACAGCTGCATTTTGGGTCATGCTCATAAATCAACCCCACAGCCCAGTCTGCTTTCACAGCCATTTCTTGCTATTAGCAGCTTAATAATCCAGAATTGAAGGGCTTTTTAATAAAAAAACCCAAAGGTGCTTGAAGCAGCTGGACTTGAATGAATTGTGCCTGGTGCTGCATCTGAGCTTTGATTGTAACAGATCAGGCTGGAGAACTCTCACTAGAGGAGGAAACTGCTGCAGCAGCCTGTGTGCCAACAGGGGCCTCAAGCTACAGAGTCCTCAAGGAAACAGACAATATTGCAATCATGTCCTGCATTCCAGTAAAATGAAGGTCCTTGTAGCATTAACTGGCCCTGCTGCCATTCTTCCAGTCTCCCTTATTTACCTGAGCAGAGGGTCAGCATTGTTTGTTATGTACAGGTGGGTTATTAAAGGCTATCAGTGTTCTGATGTCTCCATCCTGCCCCACTTGAATCCAGTTCCTTACTCTGGATGAACAGGTCTTGTAGGTAATTTTGTTTATTTTCTTTTTTAAACAGCTCTTGGTATTAGTGCAGAAGCATGGGCAGGACCAGGAAGACCCCAGGCTGACAGCAATAGAAAGCTATTGAGTGTAATGTTTGTTCAAGTGTTTGCTTTCACTTGCTTCTGAATTATCTTCCTATAACACAAAGAAAGATTGAACTTTGGAAAATGTTCAGAATTCTGAATATTCTGCAGAAATGGTGTGTTCCTTACCCAAAACAGGCCAAGTAAGGAAAAATTACATCTTTCAGTCAGGTTTAACTGATGCATTTATACTGTAATGCTCACAGATTAGTTGTTTTCTTATGGTTTTGTACTGATACAGTGTAATAAGGGAAGATTATTTTTGCAAAATTGCATCAGTTGAATGACAGGCACAAATAACTAATAAGAATCAAGCTGTGAATAATGAGATAATTCCCTCTTGCTTGTGTTGCTGATGCAATAATTTTACAAATTTGTAGAAAAACATTTAAAGGGTTCCTATATTACTCTTTTACTTTTGTATCCACTCTGGAAAAGCATAACAGAAGGCAAATTTGACTAGCCAATAAATGCAAATGATCCTTTAAAATTATTTCAATAAGCAATTTGAAAAATCAAATATTTTACTTACAGAGAATAGAAAAGTAATCAGAGGAAGAAGTTAAAAAGAAGACCTACTATAGGAAACAATTAGTGTTTTTTAGGAAACACAGCCCTGAACAGCAATAGCAGCCACATTTTCTGAATCATTTTCTAATCAAAGCAGACTGCACACAGCTTTCTTTGTGAGATGTGGCAGGAAAAAGGCTGGGATCTAGGTTTTTATCAGTTTTTATGACTCTTTTTCACAGGCTTACTTCCATTTGGGAGTCAATGAGAAATTGGGATTATCAGGAAGACCGGACAGACCCATAGGATGCCTTGGAACATCAAAGGTTATTACAAGAAATGTTTATATTCTCATTATTGATAAATATTTCAGATAAACATTTAGTCTCTGTAATTTTAACTAGAATTGATATCTAATGTTATTTTATACATATTTTATGATGTTCAAGTCTTGGTATTTGGCTCTGAGGGATGTTTTAAAGACAAGATTGATGGAAGTTTTCTTTCTCAACAGATTTATCGAATCCTGGGCAAGACTGTAGTTTGCTACTCGATCATTTTTGATCTCAGTGATTTCTACATGTCTCAGGATGTTATGATGTTGATTGATGACATTAAGGTATTTGTAACTTTTCATTTGAGTAACTGACAAAAATAGTCTGCAGAAGAATTAACTGTGCAGTCTGATGAAACAGGAGACTGAAAGGGGAACGCAGTACAGTGTGTATTATTATAATACAAAAATAAACCTGCAGCTAGAAATTGTATTGAGACAAATATCCTGTCAGCCCAGTATGAGTTCTAGTGAGTTTCTCTCTAAGACAAAAAATCCTGCCCCCCAAGTGACTGGGAATGCTGTAGGGCAGCAAGCAAATTATCATTAGTTTCTTTGGGAGAACAAATGTTCTTGCCTGAAAAAAGGAACAAGACTGGTGTTTACAGGAGATATGAAAGCCTTACATGGAGGAAACACTACTTGATTTTGCACAAATATTTAAACCTGCTCTAAGGTTGACAGCAGCTCAGAGCTCACTCCCCACATGCACAGAAGATGGCCCTGGTGCTTCCATCCCAGTGACTGGGATTTAAGCCCTGGATCCCCACACACTTTTTCTAGGTTGCTGCCTGTAGTTCAGAGTACTGCCCTGTCTCATGCTTTGCTCCATGATCCATGCATTTTCTTAGGAGTATTTTCAGAACACTTAGGGAATAGCAGGGCTTGACAGCAGCTTTCTGTTGCAGAAATCTGTTGGTGCTGTAGTAGCTGAGGAGTTTTTAGGCTGCTGGGTTCTCAGGGCTGTAGGTGCTCTGCTGTCTTGCCCTGTGTGCTGTGCTGGCTGTGTTCTTTGGGATGTGTTGTGACTGAGGCTCCTCCTTGCGCAGAATGCCCTGCAGTTCATTAAGCAGTACTGGAAAATGCACGGCCGGCCGCTGTTCGTGGTGCTCATCCGGGAGGACAACATCAGGTAGGGAGGGAGAGAAGCAGCATTTGCAGTGTGGGGCTCACCTGAGGACAAGATTCATGGAGTTCTGTTTCACATTGCAGAGGGAGCAGATTCAATCCCATATTGGATATGCTGGCAGCCTTTAGAAAGGGACTCGTTGGAGGAGTGAAGGTTCACGTTGACAGAGTACAGGTAAGGTGTCTCTGCTGACTCTTGTGTTCTTCCTCCTGATACTGCTACATGTATTCTTACCACTTTGGGGCTTTATGTGACTTGTGATTTTATTTAGTTTCATACAAATAAGGAGTCAAGACATTTAGTACTGTTTGTTTTGTCTCAACAGAAACATGGATTTATTTTCATTCCTTTTGATGTGTCTTTTGAAAGTCATAATCTTCACAGAGGATTTTCAGAAGAGAAAGGGGTGTTTTTTGTTAGGCAATCTTGTGAAATTACTACCAAAGCATAAAGCCACGGTGTCAAGCACTGAGGGATTTCTTTTGATTAGGTAATCACAGAGGGGGAAAAAAGGTGCTTCACATATATTAAAATTCTTACAAGAACTAAAGTCTAGTTTTAACATCTTTACTGTTTGAATGAATCTTAAAGCAGGAACATTCCTTCATTAAAATGTGAAAATTACCAAGACAGGTGCTGATTTTACATACTCCTGTGTGGTAGTTAATCTGAGTTTACACCTGTTGAACTATACTTTTTTTGTAAGAGAGAAGAGTAAAGACAGAGTAATGACTTTATGTTCCCTAGAAGATCATTAATTTGTAGAAGAGCAGGGTCATTGGGAAAGGGAATGCTTCTAGCTGGGATGGTTTAAGATATCCTTGCAATCTTTAAGTA
This sequence comes from Ammospiza nelsoni, assembly GCF_027579445.1. Lineage (NCBI taxonomy): Eukaryota > Metazoa > Chordata > Aves > Passeriformes > Passerellidae > Ammospiza > Ammospiza nelsoni. Next base: position 8,869,525 of record NC_080645.1, read on the forward strand.
TTTATGTCTTTCTCCTGCTCACATGCAGGTCATGGAGTCTCTCCTGGTACCACTGACTCTTCCTATAGCAGATGCCATCACTGCCCATGGCAAACCTTTCATTTGGCTACAGGGCTGTTGTTGTTGTGATTTGGTTTGGTTATTGTTTTTTGAATTTAACTGCAATGACTTTCTTGCCTTGCAAGAAAGATTTATCAGACAAGAAATTTCTCCATCCACCTGTGTCCTTATTCTAAGCACTACTCTGGACAGCCATTGGGGAGTAAACTTTGCCTTCATACTCACTGACCTTCTGGAAAGATCTTTGTCCAATATAAACAGTAAGGAGTTGTTTTAAAGGGTTTAAGATGGTGACAGTCACTGGTCTTTGCTTTATTTGTTAGCCATTAAACAGAGCACATGGGAAGATACAAACAAATGTTTGTCTGACTTGAAGGCCAGTGGAGAAGGTGGTGGGTGCCTTTCCTGCTGGGCACCCTGTGCCTCTGCAGCAGCTGAGCTGCAATCTCTGTCCTAGGGGAGGATTTGGGACAAGAACAAGGGACATGTCTAATTCCTGGTGTTTTCTTGAATACTTCATTTATTCCAACAAAATATATATTGATCTTTGTCAGTTGCATTCAGCTGCTTCATTTAGGTGCACATGTTAAACATGCCTGAGAGAGAATGTGTATCTCTAATTGGGTGAATGCTCTTTTTCTCCTATAAAGTATATCAAATCTGATTTAAAAATTTGTATGCTCAGAAGTTTTGTATCTCTTTTCTGATTATTACCTTCATTGTCATCATGTGTTCAAGCAGATGTGCAAGGCAAAGAATGAATGGCACCAGTAATAAAAGCAAAGCAGGGTTTTTATATTCTGTCATCTCACAGTGTAACAGATCAATGTTTTACTGCAACTCATGTACAATGAAAATGGAATATAAAAGTTCACAAAACACACTCAGTTTTATTTAGCTAATGAGAACAATCAAAAGCAGTCCTAAAAATGCTGTATTACAGTACATTTCCTCTGGCAGTAGATAAATGGGGAATTCCTATAAATTCAGAGTGAATGAATTGTAATGACATCAGATAAATGCAGCACTGAGTTTCAGCTCTGTAATCTTTTGAGATGTATTTGTAAACTGCATTTGATGTGCAAACTTAGGCCAGGCATGCTTGGATTGGGGAATGAGCAGAGAGTGGGAATGCTCTTTGTAGTTTTTGCCTGAAACATCAGTGAGGCTGACAGGAAAACTTCCTGGCCTTCAGCCATCCCTGGAGTAATGAGCTTTGGGCTCCAGAATGTGGGGACTGTGCAGGACTCTGAGGAAGGCAAATCCTCAGTCTCAGTGTTTCCATTTTGGGGTGGGCAGTGCTGGATGGAGCTGGACAGGACAAAAGAACAATGGAACACAAGCAAAAAGGAGACAGCAGCCCCAGGAGACTTCTGCTGCCTTAAGCTTTTTTTCCTCATGAAAGAGCAAAAATACTCTGAAAGCATAAAATATTTGGAACTTTAGTTAAAAAAAAACTACTTTCTCAATGGAAACCAGCAGCAACATACTGAGATTAGACGACAGCTATATAGTTCTGTATATATTTTGAAATTTGTTTTCAATTTTTCATTGCAGACATTAATATCTGGAGCAGTTGTTGAACAACTTGACTTCCTAAGCATCACTGAAACAGAAGAGTAAGGCTATGTGTAAATAGTAGTGATGATTTATGTGATAATTAAAATACTTTCTGAACCATGAAGAAATTAAATACTTATTTTTCAGGGCTCCTGTATTTAAGAGTTTGGAGGAGCTGGATCTTCCAAAACATTCAAAAGTCAAGAGACAATCTAGTACTCCCAATGCTTCTGAACTTGAGCAGCAACCAGATGTAAATATTAATGACTGGAAAAACAAGTCAACATATGAGATCCTGCAGAAACTTAATGTAAGAAAACTTGCTAAAAGTACAGTGTAACTTCATTCTTGTGAAATAAGAAATTCTGTGCTGATACTCTTTTTACAGCAGCCTACTTAGTTCAGCATGATCAGTGTTGGGGCACAGCTAATAACATGAAATATCTGATATTCCTCTCCATACTCAGGGAATCCTCCTCTTTATCTCATCACAGGGCTCCTTGGCCCTTCATGTAACTGTTGGCTCTCAGTTCTCCCAGGTGCCCCAATCATCCCTGGTGCCCTCTGGATCCATTTCCATGTGTCCTAAGAACAGATATTTTATTGATAAACTGCTAATCAAAAGAGACTTGAGCAGTGGGTATTTACTAGGATGGACTGGGAACTTCTTAATAACATCAAGGGACAGTTCCAATCTGCCACTTGTTTCCTGTACCTAGAGGAAAACCACCAGTGACTGTTCTAGGTCTGGTATTGATACAAACACACCAAGTGTTCTGCTTGGTTCCCTATTTCATTACAAGCATTTTTGCTGTAAATTAAAGGACTTGAGAATGAAAAATCAGGAAACTTTTCCAAGGTCAAATTATTACAGCTTAATATGATCCACAGAGAAGGCTCTTCAAGCAGCAGTGACAAGGATACAGCACACACAGGGTATGGGATAATTGTGAAATCCCCTTGAAAATAAAATAATTATACTTTTCCTTAAATTGAAAAGAAGAAAAGGCCCTTTGGTTTCACCTGAAATTTTTAATAGCTCTTCTGGCTTTGCTTCAGTGACAATCTGAAGGCAGTTTATGGTTCTGCTGTTGCTGTTTTTTATTTAAGGACTGCAGTTGCCTGGCAAGCCAAGTGTTACTCTCCAGTATATTGCTCAAAAGGGAAGGGCCGAATTTCATCACCAAGGAAGGTAAGAGCTCCTGCCATGGGACTGTCCTGAGGAAGCAGCTCTGTGCTCAGTTGCAATGAACAGGAATAATAGCTGTGCTTGCCAGCAGTTGTGGAGCTCTTTTCTCTGCCATTTAGAGCAATTTCTGCATTAAATAGGAGATGCAGATTGATGGTGTGGTGGGGAATGAGCTGCTGGATATATGAATGCTTTTAGACTGTTTGTAGGCCAGTGCTGTATCTGGTTGTAATTTTGAGTGCATAGATTAGAAAAAAAATACAGGATTTGCCTTTACAAAGAAAACAAACGAAAGACAAGTCTAAATGTCTTTAACAGTCTGTACTATATGAGGCTTTATACTGAATTTTTATTCTGCTTTGATGTAATCTCACTTCAGTTCAATGTATCTGTGAAGTTCTGGTTTTGTGTTACGGCTTTGTTTTAGAGCAGAGGGTCTAAATTTCTGTAATGTAATTCTGAGAAGGCCACTGAGGCTTTGGGGTTTTGTGCTGCAAAGTTTGCTGTTTTGTCTTTTTTCCCAAAGATTGCTTTCTAGTTGCCTTTTTATATATGATTACTGAGAAAAAGAGGGCTGTTCAAATCAAATAATATACTCTTAGTTATTCATCAAGCAGTGGGACTTCCCACCTCATGTTACAGAGTCCTGCTTCTTAATTTTGGTAGGAGATGGCTGCTTCATGTGGAGAAGAGCTGTCATATTGACATAAACATACATTATATCTGCATTGCTGTGTTAAAAAGATCATAGAATCTATAGGATATTCTGAGTTGGAAGGGACCCACAAGGATCATCATCCTTCACAGCACACCCCAGCCATCCCCCCATGTGCCTGAGAGCTTCCTGAGCTCTGCCAGACTGGTGCTGTGCCCTGGGGAGCCTGGTCAGTGCCCAGCCACCCTCTGGTGAGGAACCTTTTCCTGATCTCCAACCTAAACCTCCCCTGCCTCAACTCCAGCCATCTCCTTGAGTCCTGTTATTGGTCACAGAGTGAGGAGATCTGCTCCTGCCCCTCTGCTGCCCTGGTGAGGATCCTGCAGACCCAGTGAGGTCCCTCCTCAGTCCCCTCTGCTCTGGGCTCCACAAGCCAAGTCACCTCAGCCTCTCCTCACATGGTTCCCTGCTAAATCCTTCACCATCTTCCTGTGCCTCCTTTGGATACTTTCTAATATCTTTTTATCTTTCCTCTGCTGTGGTGCCCAAAATTGCCCACAGGACTGGAAAGCCACCTCAAGGGAATAAAGCCCCTTGGCTGGTAACCCAGTGCATTGCTGCAAGTCCTGGCTGCAATCTGCACATTAGGCCATGTGGGCTCTGCAGAGGCCTTTTCCAGCAGTCACCTGGAGTGTTGGGAGGCTTTGGGAGCTCAGGAGCTTCCTTTAGTCCTTTGCAGGTTGTGTTCTTTGCTCTAGAAACAGCTCAGGGCAGATTCCCTAACCCCTGTGAGCAAGCAGTGTTACCATTGCAACCACTGGGTCATGATGATGAACTTAAAAATGCTGTTGAAATCAATTAAATCCAAAAATGTGCAGTTGTGCCTCTGGGTGCTCAGAGCTACCTGTGCAGACCTCTCAGTGCCACCCCATGTGGAATGGTGGTGCTGATGACCTTTTTAACATGCACCTTGGATTGGATGGGCTGAGTCACTGACTGAGTTCTCTGCATGGACACTGCTGAGACTGACATTAGTAATCACCCAATCAATAAAACACAAATCTGAACACAGAGGCTGAAGAACTTTAGGTTCTGCAGTATGAGGATGTACTTTGTGATGGGGTGTACCATTATAGGCCAAATCTATATGTAGATTAATTTTCCCCAGTGTATTGCAAGAGCAGGTGATATTATAGGTGTCTCTACAGCAGGCACAGCAAATTCAGCTGAAATCTGGTTTGGCTTTTTCATAAGAACATAAACTAGGAGATGGGACTTGATTGCATCTGAATTTTAGATGTACAGCATAATAGATAAGTGCTTTATAAAGCAGCTTCAGAATTAACTGGTCTCATCATACTTGCCTTATTACTATTAAGTGAAAGCCTGTGCATCTTTTTTTGCTTGTGTTTTGTTTTCTTTTCTTTGTTCATTCCCTTTAGGTACTGTTGCTGAGCACATTGAAAGAATCTACAGACGAGCTGGCAGCAGAAAGCTCTGGTTTGTATACAAATATCACGTTCCTTCTGGCTTACACCAGTTTTGTTTTCCTAATGTTTTTATAGAAAGTAAGGCTGGATTCTCACACACTTAAAGGAGGAAAATGGCAGCTTTCCTGACAGTTGTATTGGTGCATGGCAGCCGAAGGTCTGGTTTAAAAAATGAAGAAGCAGTTTCTTACTGTTATCTTTTGAAATACAAAACCAATAGGCTGGTTTTGCACTGAGTGCTATTGCCAATACACAGGCCCCATTACATTGAAATAATGTGAGAAGAATGTTAATATTCTTATTTCTTACAGGGCATGAAAAAATATTGTCAATAGCTCCATGTAGGAAGGCTGGTGATAAGATATAAATCATTTAAGCTGATGCACTAACTCAGATTTATTGCCCTGAAGTCATTTGCTTTGAGCCTGACTTTGACACTTTAAATAACTTTAAAAGGTTTCAGCAAGTAGGTTGATATTTACATGTTGTTTATTAATTTCTTTGCCCTGAAGCTCAGTAGCAGTTTAATTTCTTTTTATCAAAGTCAAGCCTGTCCTGAACTCTGTTCTCTCAGTCTGTAACTATTCCTAACAGGTCAGTAAATATAAATTTGGTTTTTGTTTTTGTCTCTACATACAGTTAAATGGGCCTTTGCCAATAATGAGGTAGACCCAAAATACCTTGATGGTATTTTTTGTAATTAATAAAAATCAGAAGTATTTTTAGGAACAAAATATGTAAACTGTTTTCATTTCTCTTCCCTGATTGCCATGTGACACACATATAGGTTGGTGTTGCGCTACAGTGCTGCATTTGCACAGAAATTTTCTTCTTCTATAACCCCACATATTACTACTTTACTGGTACATGGGAAACAGGTAAAGTGCCCAGAAATCTGAAGTGCAGCTCTGTGAGATTTTTTTTTATTTTGCTTATTTGCATTTTGATTGTATCAGCTAATGCATTTTTGAAATGCTTTGCTCTTGATCTTAAGGAGTGTGTAGCACTTTTTACAGGAATCAACATCAACTGTTTGAGTTTTTTACTAACACCTTAGAATATTACAGCTTATTCCTCATCTCTGTGAATAAATGATTCTTAGTAACCTCAAAACCTATGCTAGAAAAGCTCAATTACAGTTCTGTTAGGTTTGTATTTTGTCAGGAAATTGCTATTAAATGTGTTCATATCTTTAACCACCTACTGCATACCTAGAAAAATGTGGTTCTTAGAAGTTACAGCTTGTTTTAACCTGGCAGGTGACACAAGCCTCTTCTTTTCATGCTGCACATGCAAAATATTACCTCAGCATGGAACACACAGCAAGGCTTTGGTATTATGTGTTATACTTTCTCTTGCAAAATCTTTGACTCTTTTAAATAGATTTTAAAATTACCAAAGTTATTTTGCAAAATGATGAAAATGTCGTAAAAGAGGAGCTGGCATTTCTTACCTGCCTTTGGTTAAGATGGTGTTGAGAAGAGAACAAGAAGCTTTTTATGGAACTGGTAGTTTAATGAGTTCTAACTAAATATATTTCTGATCCATTAACCTATATCTGAACTAAAAAATGAGAACCTACAGAAGATTGCATAAAATCCAATCCAAATTCCACTTTGTACATACTGTATGTATTCACTGAGTTAATTTTGAGATTCTGCTGTGGCAGACTGCAGCTTTCTATCTGAATTCATTAAACTAGCATGTGATATGTAGTGGGATTGCTCTGTTTTCTGCCCTCAGGTCTGTTGTGCGCTTCGCAGCAAGTCTTTTAGGTAAACTAGTGGACAGCCTTGCACCATCTATTACTAATGTTTTAGTTCAGGGCAAGCAGGTAAGTCTTTGCTCCTCAGAACTGCATTAAGGAATGATAACAGAAACTAAACAAATGGCTTGTTCATTTTCAAGGCCTCTGATGCTTCTTTTAAAAGTATGCAATGGCTTAAAAAAAACCTTACCAAAGAAGAGAAATCCAGAGAAAATAAATATGTGTTTAATAATTGTATTTGGAATTGAATAATAATTTTAATTAATGAAAGAATAAGACTGAAAAGACTGTTCAGCATTTATGGAAGACAGGAAGGGGCATGATTTCTGAAACTCCTTGGGTTTAAGGTCTCTGGGGAGACCTTGGAAACCCTTCCAGTGCCCAAAGGGGCACATAGAGCTGGAGAGGGACTTTTGACAAGGACATGTAGAGACAGGACAAGAGGGAATTGCTTTAAAATGAAATAGGGCAGGTTCAGATTAGATCTTAGGAAGAAACTCTTCCCTGTGGGAGTGAGGAGAGCCTGGCACAGGCTGCCTGGAGAAGCTGTGGCTGCCCCATCCCTGGGATGTTCAGGTTGGATGGGGTTTGGAGCAGGAATGTTGTAACATGATGATCTTTAAGGTCCCTTCCCACCCAAACCTTTGTGTGATTGCATCTATATGCCCTCTTACTTGACAAAAGTAGATGAAGTATAAAGGCATCTCTTAAAAGACTTCTTTAATGAAAATGTAATCATTTTCTGTGTGATTGAGCATAACACAACACATGGGTGGCAGCTAAGCAAAAGGTCTGTCAGGGTTTTCTGTTTCAAAGAAAGTTTGTATTTTTTCCTTTCCTAGGAGAAGATTGTTTTTCTTCCCCAGCACAGTAATTTTAATTAAATTCATGAACAGTTGCTTCTAAATAATACAAATTGAATATTTCTGTATTTTTGTGTTAAATATGTGTATGTGTATACCTGCTGACATGCAATGTTGTTGTCTTCCTCCAGACTGAGGTCTGGGTTTGTGCTTCTGGTGCTGCTCAGCTGTAGAGGAGGTCACACCTGCATGCAGCAGAATTTGAGGCTATTGGCAACTTTTTAACCTAACATCCTTTCCTTGGTCTTTATTACAGCAGAAAAACTAGTGTTGCTGTCTTAATGACAGTAGATTAAAAACAAAACAGAATTCTAATAAAATTCCTTTTTTGTGGTTAAACAATCTGGTACCAGCAATATATTTTCTTAAAATTAAGGCTGTAACTTTTAGCATGCTAGTAGAAATAAGAAAACAAAACTATAAATTTAATTCTGAATTTTAATTGAGTTCTACAGCTGAAATGTATGAAATTATATAACTGTCTAAACCTCTTGTACAGTCCTGATTATAAAGCAGTGGTCTTGTATTTTTATTTTAATTTGGAAAAATAGATTCCATATTCACTGTGGTTGTTATTGAAGTTTATTACTTCAATAGCATCTAATTAACAGTATTAACAAGCATCAGCCATTGACTTAAAATCACCCTTGTATTGTGAAACTTTTAACAAACAAAGGAAAGTTGGTGCAGTTTAGTTTCTGAATTGCTTTGCTGTTCTTGCTGCCCCAGCCTCTGAATTGTTTTCCCTGTGCCACAGGTGACGCTGGGAGCGTTTGGCCAGGAGGAAGCTGTTATCTCTAACCCCTTATCACCCGCAGTGATTAAGGACATGATCTATGATAAATGCCGGCTGCAGGATGAAAGAGAGGCTGTGCTGCAGCAGGAGCTGGTCATCCACATTGGCTGGATCATCTCCAACTCCCCAGAACTCTTCAGTGGAATGCTGAAGATACGGATTGGGTCAGTAAAGCAGGGGAATGGAGACTTCAGAGAGCCACAAACCTGAATCAAGGTTCAAACATCATCTACCTGCCACCTGTTCTCTTTGTTCTTTGACAAGGTGACCTACAAACAGGCTGTGCTGGCGTGCTGTCACATTCCATGGTATCTGCACTTACTTTGCTACCCACAGAAGTTAATTATTTTTTTCACATTTAGGAAGAGACATGCATTTGAATAAGCACTCCTTTGAAGAGGCCAGGTGCTACTGACTGAGATTTACTGAATCACTGAGCATGCTTTAGAATCAGAACTTAAGTGTTTCATTTTCCATATTTTTTTCCATAGAGAAAAATACAGCATTTCAGCACTGAAGGTAGATACCAGCAGCCTTTTTTCTAGCATACAAGATTCATATTTCTTCTTTAGCAGTACATTCCAGTCATCATAAAACAAAAAATTGCCTGTATTACATTTAACTGGAAGTATCCTTTTGCACTTAAATGCTTTTCTGTCCCCTCCACAGATCCATGTTGCTCCTCTTTCCTCCCCTTCCTTATTCTCTATAGCTAATCCTTTTTGCAATTTTTTTTTCTTTCTGCCAAGGTTAATGCTAGAGATTCAATTTCCTTTATTTCAGTGTTATCACCCACTCCAGTGAGCAAAATTAACCTTCTCACAGAAATGCCGTTCCAGTTTGATAATGATTTGATTTAGTGTCTTGTTATTGATTTGTTTTCAGGGTTTCATGTTGAAATAGATCAAGTTTCTGACAGCCCTATTACTGTAAAAACTCCCAACCAAGTGACTTGAATTCACCTCTTATCAGTGAAGAGCTCAGCAGAAGGTCCACCCTTGACTTTGGTGTGGCTTGCAGGCCACTGCAAAGGAAAATACCAGTGAGGGACTCACACACAGACACAGCTGAGGCATGAGGGGGGAAAGAACTCCTGAGCCAGCTGTGTTGTTCATCAGTAATAAGAGAAGGGCTCATCACCTGCTAAATTAAATGAAAGTAGCATGTTCTGCTAATGTAATGGACCTCAATACTCCCTGGTATCTTGCACCTCCCAATGCACAGTCCTGGAAACCTCAGATGTAATCAACACTGCATCAGCTGGCCAGGCATCTCCAAATTGTGTGTAGTTCCTAAGAACTCCCTGGGAAGGAGTGTGACTTGACTTATGTAAGCAGAAACATTCTGCACCTGGGTAGCTAAACAGGTAAATGACCATGGAATGTGGCTGTGGAGATGACAGCCTGAATCTCTCACTGCATTTTCAGATAAACACAGAAAGGCTCTGATGTACCCAAGCCTTGATCAGCTGTTATGGACTGTTTGAAGAAAAGCTAGTTCAGTTTCCTTTTGTTAGGAATGCCTACTGGAACTGAACCAGTGGAGAGGGTAAGAGGCTGAGCTCTGTGCTTACCTGGCTTCTGATGTACCTTGTTTCATCTTTGATATTGCATCAGAGGCTGGAGCACTGCTTTTACATAATGTGCACAATAAAACTCAGCATTTTCCTTCAACACTTTGCCAAGTTCTGCCCCTCTGATACCTCAGGCTAAAAATCTTCACTGTTGCTATATTTTTATTGAATCAAATTTTTTTCAAAAAGGAGCAGAAAAAGAAAGTGTGATAGATTACAAAATTGAATTTCAAAGGCTAAAACTAGAAATAAGCCCTGAAGTCTTGGTAAATGTAAAATATTGTAAATTTTATGGCTTTTTAAAACTCATCAGCAAAATGCATATATAGGCAGAGCATAATTCTGAATAGGAATTTGAACATCAAAAGGCAGGTAAATGTTGGTTTTAATGAACATGGAATACAGGGAATGTAGTCCAATCAATCTTCTCTATGGAAAACATGGTCCACAACACATTTCTTAATTGCATTATCCCTTTCAGTTTGTATCATGTTCCAATCAAACAGGAAGAGTAGGAGAATATTTGTCTGATATTTTATGCAAGTCCTGACAGCCAAATAGCAGGATTGTGTGGAATTCTTAGGAGCTGTTTTATTAGACTAATTTTTCCTATTTGGAAACTTTGTATTTAATGACTAACTCTATTCCTCTCCTTGTGTAGATGGATTATCCATGCTATGAAGTATGAACTGCAGATCAGAGCTGGGGAGATGCCAGCCAAGGACTTGTACCAGATGTCCCCCAGCGAGGTGAAGCAGCTCCTGCTGGACATTCTGCAGCCTCAGCAGCCGGGCAGGTAACGGGGGCTGAGCTGGGGCTCCTGATTTCATTCAGAACAGTTCAAGTACATTTCATTCCTGAGCTGCTTTGTGTGCACCTGAAATCACCAGGCATCTGTAATCATCTGTAATTTTTAAAGGGAAGATAACAAAAAAACACTTTTTCATTCTTTCACATGGGCCCAGGTTATAGAATTGTTTCTTTTCTATTGCATATTCCCTTTTCAGCTTTATCTTTGTGGAAATCTCTTTACTGCCAGAGAATAGAGATCTGTGTGCTATAATGTGAACTGTTACACTCTTTGATGTGGGGAAAGAAGCCAAAAATTACTCAGTACCTCCACTTAAGTGACTTGTAGGAACAGTTTATCTGTTCAGTGCCTGCTTTCTTCTAGGTTATTATATGAGTAAGAGCAGATGTTCTCTAGAATTCTTAAAAGATAGTGGTACTGCCTGAAAGTTGCAATCTTTTCTCCAAGCTGTAACCAGCTGCAAAAAAGAACATTCATTGTGATACCAGGTATGCAAGACAAAAGTTAAAATTGCAATATTTCCACTTAACTTTATTGATAAGAGTGAAGTCAAAGCTCTTCCTCTTGGTTTTACTTCTGGTTAAGTTAAACTTTGGCACATAATATTGCTGATAATTTCCACAGTCCTTGACTGAATGGGTGATGGGCTTTTCCTCTCAACAAAGAGGAGTTACAGCACACATCCTGCTGTTTATGTTCCTGCTTCATTCAAAACACACCTGTGTCTTTTCCCAGTCTATAATCCCTGAGAAAAGAGCTGCTTCAGTCACTGCCTCATCTCTCAGTCCCACGGGCTCTGTTCTGCATCTCCCAGATGCTTTGCAGAGCCTTGGCTGTGCTGAGCAGTCCTTGCTGCTGCCTCTGCTCATGTTGGTGCTGCCACTGTCCTGTGAAGCCACAGCAGAACCTTTTGCAGCATTCTCCACTCAGTATTAATGCTCTTTAGGAAGCACTTGCTCAGTCTCAGTAAGGAATTCAAGCACCACCTTTTGTCAGAGATTTTACCTGCACTGCCACAGCTGCTGCTGCTTTTGATGCCTGTAACACACAGGGTAGGTCACTGAAGGGCACTGGCTTGAGTTTCTGAGGATGAGGATTCTTTGTGTGGTTATCTGAGTACAAAAACTCAGCAGCATATCCTTCAAATCTTTCAGTCTTCTAACTTCTTTTCTAACTTCTTCCTGTACAGTATTGCTAACTCATTTTTCCTTGCCCATTAGTGACTTGTTTTTACAAGTTTTCTTCCTGACAGGAAATACAGAATACTCCTTATCTTTTTCCTCCTCCTTTTCTTTTTTTCTTTTTGAGGACAGTTTTTCCTACTCTTAGGATATTTTTAGAAAAAAAAATCTTTGGTAAAGTGATACCATAGCTCACTGCCAATTAATTTGTCATACAGAAAGGGCTAATGGTCTATTTACCTCCCTAACAGTCTCTCCACAACTCACCTCTCTCCAGGTTTTCACAGAAGACATTTTTGCAAGCACAGACTCCACATATTACACTTTTTAATCTATTTATGTGGGTCACAAGAGTGCAAGAAACTCTTTTTTAAACAGAGCATTGTTATTTTAATGGTCCAAACAGTTCTGAAACTCACTTTGCTTATTCAGTTTGCAAGACTCTCTTCCTGACCCTATTAATGTAGGTGGGTCAGAGCATTTCTGACATCTTCAAATTCTTCTTTTTTTGTCTTAAGAAAACAACTTGTTATTTTTAATACACCAGTGATCTTTTTGCTTTTATGGAAGTTTTCTTATCCTAATCCAAGGACAGAGCTGTACAGAGAATAAGATGAAACTGCCATAGTAGACATGACTTTTTGGTAGTTTAGTGTTTAATTGAGAGGTGATTTATGAGAAACTTTTTCTTACCTTGCCATGTTTATCCAATACAGTTATACAGGGAAAGAGCCCACATTGCATGTTGGCTTAGCCCTGGCTTTATAGGGTTAACTTTAAACATCTCCTTTGTTCTCAGAATGTGTATCCCAATTACACAGAGCTCAAACCTGCTCAGAAAATGCACCACCTAGTGATAATTTTTCCCTTTTATTCTTAAAAACAAAACAAAACAAAAACAAAACACAGAAAAAACCTAAACCAACACACTGTCTGCTTTGTCTTGTGGTGTAGCTGGGACTGAGCTACACTAAGAAACTTAACTGTAAAACCATGCATGCAGTTGTCAGAATTATTCTTTTCTTTACTGGTTGTATCTCAGAAGGAATTCTCACAATTTCTCCAGTATTTCATAAGAGTTTTTAATGCAAGATATTTTAGCAATTTCATCCAGCACACTGGTGTCTGCAGGAACAGATAATTTTATAGACAAGTGTTTTTATTCTAAGCATGTCATGTTAATCTCCCAATACATATGGAGCAAAACCTAAACCCCCAAGGTTATTAATGCTGAATTCATTTGAGCCAGGCTGAGAAAGGGCTGCAAAACAACATTGTTCAAGTTGACCAGGGAATTTCCCTTTTTTTTTTTTCTTTTCAAGCAGCCTACCAGAACCAGGTCTCAGAAATACAGAAAGGCAGGAGGCATGTTGCAAAGCAGGAATTTAATTGTAGTTTTTCTAAAAAACAATGTGTACTGATTTTTCTACTTAAAATTCAAAAAGCCTCTAAGGACTAAGTAATTTGAGGAACTCCTCTCTGTCAAATACATTCAGGACAGCCACACAAGACTTAAATTTACCTGGTGAATCCAGTAATTAATTCATACCCATGGATGCTAGTTCTTCAAGTTCCATTGCTGGTGTTTTAAACATTTTGGCTAAAGCCCCATTTCTGTAGTAACACTGAGAAGAAAAAACAGGAAAATTAAATTCCATACTTGATAGCATAAGTAAAAAAGAAAAAAGCTGGTATACTTCTGAAGGCAAAAAGGATTTGTGATTCATGAAGAATGTGACTCAGTTTGCTCAAAGCCTTAGTTTTACAAAACCATTCTGTTGAATTTTCTAAATTTGCAGGCCACTTGTTTTCTACAGACCATCAGGAAAAACCCCTGCCCTCAACAATTCTGCTGCAATGCATTTTTCTTATATGATTAGACCTGATGAATTTGATCTGCTACTGTTACTGGCCTGCACTGGGTGGATTTCAGAGCTGCTGCTTCTTCTGCAGCTCCATGAAGCACAGCCAGCCCCAGGGGTGCCCCTGTGCTCTCTGCATGTGAGCCCTGTGCTGTGTGTGCAGCAGAGGGGTCTGTCCTGCTCAGCTGCCAGGCTGTGAGTGCAGGTGTGCTGAGCTGTCCCCTCCTGTGTCCCCAGGAGCTGGCTGAACAGGAGGCAGCTGGATGGCTCCCTGAACAGAACTCCTGCAGGCTTCTACGACCGCGTGTGGCAGATCCTGGAGAGAACCCCCAACGGCCTCATCGTGGCAGGGAGGTTCCTGCCCCAGGTAATCCCACACACGGGCTCAGCCCCTGCTGTTCCACCTGCCCAGCTATGGTGAAATTATCATTAATGGCTATTTGTGCCATCATGTTTTACTTAGAGTAACTTGGTAATTGGGAAAAAAAAATTCAAGTTTTCTATTTCATTAGGAGTAAAATACAATTGGGATAGAATGAAAGCAAATAATTTCTATTAAAGCACATTTATAAAACTGTAAGTGTAGAAGATTCTTTCCAAGTCATGAACTCTGAAATCTGCAGCCTTTTTGATCCTACAAAAAGGTTATTATTTCTTAGTTGAATATTATTTGTTCAGCAAGCCAGTAGGCTCTGCCTGGGGGTGGCTTTGATTTAATACATGTGGTCTTTTAATAAAAGTATGGTTTGTTTTCCAGCAACCAACCTTATCGGATATGACGATGTATGAAATGAACTTTTCCCTCCTAGTTGAAGATATGCTGCAGAACATTGACCAGCCTCAATACAGGCAGATCATCGTGGAGGTCTGTGGCCAATAATCAATGACATTTTATACTGTGCACTAGTATGTTACAGCCTAAAACAAAAAAATAACCTAGACTCAAATATCTGAAGAAACAGGATTTTCCATAGAAACACTTGCTTCAGAGGTTTTGATGATTAAACAGGTTCCTGTTACATGTTCAGAACAGAGTGAGTTCATGGTGTTCTTCCCCTTCAGCAAATATTAATGACACTAGCAATACAGTTAGGTCAGAGGAGGTAAAAATCTAATAATTCCAGAGTAGCTTTCCTTCAAGTCCTTAGCCTGTGCCTTTTCCTAACAATTTCCCAGATCTAAGGAAAACTGAAATAAAATAACCAGCTTGCCCCCTGAACGATTCTTCTTTCCCTTTGTGCTCAGGGTGCCTCGTGAGTAGCTTTGCACTACTGAGTCAGCCACCTTCCCATTGCCTTGTGTTCCCCATCCTCACAGGAGGGCAAGAGGCTGTTTAAATCCTTCCCCCAGTGCTGTTTAAATCCTTCCCCCAGTGTTGTTTAAATCCTTCCCCCACTGCACACAAGGTTTGCTTTTAGAACAGAGCAGGAGCACTGCACTGTTGGTACCTGGTACCTTCAGCAGCATTCACTGTTAGTGCCCAGGTCTGTGCCCCTGTGCCTGTGAGTGCCCCTCCCCAGAACATCCCACCCCAAACTCTGCCTCACAGCTCATGCTCAGCCTGCTTGCTGGAGCACCCCCAGTTTTTGCTAAGAGATAAGAAAATTCCCAAACCCAAGGTGGCCAGTGCAGACTCCACTGCTTGCCTGCAGGTGTTAGAACAGAACACTCTTCATGTTCACCTTCCTATTTTAAACCCTTTTCAGATGTAAGTAACATCAATTCTGATGAGCTGAGGCTTTACTGCTGGCTGTTCTCTTTGGTTTTGATAAACTTTGTCATAACAGAATTTTAGCATCTGTGATTGTGCCTCAGAACACCAAATGCTGAGGTTCAGTGTTTGCTGCCTTTCACTCTCTCCACAGGATTTGTGCAGCCACAGAATGAACTGAATAAAATAGAAAATAACTTCCCTGGCTCCCAGCCAAGCTGGATGTTAATGTCAATCATTTGCACCATGCCCTTACCCAGGCAGTCCCCAGCAATTGTAACCTTTGATAAAAGCCTGCTTTTCCAGTGATTCTTTTATCCAAGTCAGGATTCTATTATCTGTGCATTATTACCTGTGCCATTATTAAATGGCTTCCTGCTTGAGAGAGGCATATGCAGTTACTAACAGTGCTATTATGTAACCTGAATTTTAAAAAATGAAATTTCAAGCCTTACAATCTTTTTCTGCCTTCTAGTTGCTGATGGTTATATCTGTTATTCTGGAGAGAAATCCTGAGCTAGAGTTCCAGGACAAAGTGGACTTGGACAAGGTGGTGCAAGAAGCATTTCATGACTTTCAGAAAGATCACAGCAGTCCAAAGGGAGCTGAAAATCAAGTGAGTAAAATATTGCTGTCTTACCAAATTTACCATTCTTATTGAAGTTACTTCTAAATGTTAATTCTGTGCAGTTCAGAGTAAAAAGCAATTGACAGAAGTTCAGAATGGAAAACAAATAAGAAATTAATATACCCAAATGCTGCCTAGGTCTGCAAAGAGCCTCTAAGCAGAGATGAAAGAGGTGCACTTTATTGCTGAGTTGTAAATTCAAAATGCTACAGTAAGGAAAATACTTTGTGTTCCATGGCTCTGAAATGGGGCTAGCAGTGAGCTGGGAGAGTTCTCCTCAAAGGGGAAAGGATTCATTAAGGAGGGGCACTAGAACTGAGAAGAGTTAAAAATAAAAGAAACTAAAGTTCAGCAAGGAAGTGTGAACTTAGGATCTTATGAACACAGAGACTAAGAAAACTTTAATAACCAAAGAATTCATATTGACAGTATTAAAGTAAGAACTTGAGATACAGAACTGTTCTTAGTTACTGATTTTTCTGTTAGATTTGCATTCATGAACTGGCAAAAGTTTGACTAAAATTCAAATAAAGGAATAAATGCTTTTAGTATTTTCTTCACTAGAATTACAGGTTTTATGCTTTAAAGATCTCTGGATAGTCTCAGTACAAGTTTTGGTGCCTCAAAGCTCTGAAATTCTGTAATAAAGCCAGGTTTATTGGCCTGGTAGAAGGAGGAGATGAGAGTAGAACAGTGGGACAAGTCCCAGAGCTACTGAGGATCATCCTCCTCACTGCAGCTGGCATTTTATTGTGGACCATATATTTGAAGTTATCTGTGCTGCTCTGAAGGATGTGTTGATTCATAACATTGACAGGCAGCAGCCCTTCCTCTTGCTGAATTTTTAGTTCCTTTAAAAGATGAGGAAGGATGTGCTGCTTAAGAGCTCTTTCAAATGTTTCAGTGTTCACTCTTGTGCCACTGATTTTTTGTACTAAGATTTGAAAGCAAGGCAGATAGGCAGCCCCAGCAGTGTGTCAGTTTGCACAATGCCTTTGTTTAGAAGTAACACAATTTCCTGGAAGTGAATGATCCTTTTGGTCCATGTTGGAGGGCAGTGACTCTGTGGCCATCATACACACAAATGGCTCTCAAGTGCTAGCTCCACACAGCACCTGGAATATGGAATTTGTTGCTGACTTTTGTCACAAGCTGCAAAATCCCCAATGGCTACAAACAGAAAGGGAAATTCCATGCAAACCCCAGTTTTTATTTGTGCTGCTCTGGCCTCTGTTGAAGTGATAGATTTTTTTTTTTCTCCAAGCCCAGACCTACTTAGAATAATGCCTTTTTGTCTCTCAGAAAGAGCCTCCAATTTAGAGTTCTGAGTAATATTTAAGATTGTTGTTGGAAATTCAGCTCCTTGCATGGAAATTTTCTGGAACCTGGCTCTCCCATATTCCCAGGTGGATCCCTGCTGGCAGTGGCTGTAACCCTGGCTGGGATTGTTCTTAGGGTGCTGCCTCAACGTTTCCTAACACTGCTAAAATCTCCTGATCTGTCTGAAATATGGTCTTCCCTTAAATGGATTTGCAAATACTTTGAACTTTGTTGATTCCCTGTTAACATGTAATAAATATCCAAAGTATTTATTCTAGTATGTTCAGACACACCCTAAAACTACAAAAGTCTTATTACTTTCTCCACACAATCTCTGCCCTTGATTAATAAAAGTAACCAATTTCCTCAATTAAGGCATTAAACCTTTTTTAGAGCAGCTAATACATAATTTGAGAGTAAGCAGGTGTTTTAATGTCACTAACTGAGAAAA
The DNA here is from genome assembly GCF_027579445.1 of Ammospiza nelsoni. NCBI lineage: Eukaryota > Metazoa > Chordata > Aves > Passeriformes > Passerellidae > Ammospiza > Ammospiza nelsoni. Next base: position 8,887,443 of record NC_080645.1, read on the forward strand.
ACAGGTGTTCAGTGAAGGACACCTATTTTGGTGATCTGATTAATGAATGAGTTCATGTGCTACCTGTGGTTTGGATCTTGGATTCTTTCCTTCTGAATAAATCTTCAGTCAGTTTACACCTCATGTACACCCAAGGCCCTGGCTCACCATTCCCCCACACAGCTGCATGTTTCAGCAGAGCAGTTGTTCTCTGACAGCTCTGACATTTTCAGAAATGCTAAGAAGGTGGAATCTGTGCAGTCCTGGAAAACTCAGTGAGGAAAGAGAAGCAGGTAAGTACATATGGGAGATTTCTGAAAATTGAGCAGAGTTATTCTCTAGTTTTAGAGTCCAAAAAGCACATTTGCATTTTGAACATATCTGATGTTGCTCTTGTTTGCCTGTGTGTGGCTGCTTTGCACATTCACACTAATGGCAGCCTCTGTTCCCTCTGCAGAGTGACATGACTGCATTCTACAACACCCACCCACTTGGAAAGAAGGGAACTTGCAGCTACCTGAGCAAGGCTGTGATCACTTTGCTGCTGGAAGGGGAAATGAAATCAAGCCACGATGATCC